>NC_089505.1:169212409-169537949 GCF_036850995.1 Saccopteryx leptura
GAAGAGGATCCTAAAAGCCCAGAGCTAGGAGGCGGGGCCTCCTGTTCTCGACCAAGGGGCTCCAGTTAATAGTATTTTGATTCTTTCATAACGGCCCTCCCAAACCTTAAAAACCTATCCAATTGAAGGCACATTCACAAAAGGGGGAAGGGTAGCGAAATCAATCCGCGGAGTTCAAAGCCTTGGGGCGCGGGAGGAGTCTGCAGGGTGCTGCGCAGGGCCGAGTGTGCAGCGGCCGGTCTCATCCACCGCGCTTAGAACGCGGGCCCCATCCGGCAGACACCTGGTTCTATGTGCGCGCGCGCGTGTGTCTGTGTTGGGGGGCATCACACCCCAACCCATCCCACTGCTTGCCTTTCTCCTCTCGCCTGACAAGAGTTGCCCATCCTTGTAGAGAAAAATGTGTGGGCACATTACGCACCATTAGGGAGACACTACAGTTTTAATGTGGCCTAATTAGTGCCACTAACTGAGCAAATATTATTATATTGAATAGTGATAATATGATGAAAATATTAATGCTTTTGCACGTGGGAGCCGTTCCTTCGGTTCTCCCGGGAGCGCCCAAGCATGCTCAGACGCACCAGCAGACGCAGTCCGATGCGCCTCCGGGAAGGCAGACACGTAAGCCACACCCTGGGCCATGCCACTCATTACCCATCACGCAAAAGACCTCCTTCCAATGGCGTCCCCTTTTTTTCCGCGGCAGGCCGGAAAAAGCAAACCAACAGGGGACCGATGGGAACCCTCTTTACTGTTCCGCACTCCAGCAATGTTGAGGTGTGCGCTCTGGGTGTGTCCTGCCTTAACAAGAAGTGCCAGGCAGGAGGAGTTGCAGAAGGACCTACTTAATTAGCATTTAAATTCACAGTCCCCTCTTATTGCCAACTACTTCTCCCTTGGGAATTTGGTGAAAAACAGGCATTTAACAATTAGGAAATGCGGAAAGCTCAAAACAGTGATTCGGAATCTTAATTCTCTTATCGAGTTTGGTGAGCCAAAGGCACGGGGAAGCGTGAATGGGTTGGGTGGGAGGCACGTAGGACTGGCGACGGTGTGCCAGCATCCCATTTAATCAGCACACCTACTCCCGCTTCCCTCCACACACCCCACCCTGTTCTTATAAAGCGCCAGGAGACAGAGCCGAGGAACTGTCCTGCCCTTGCTGCTTGAAGACAGGCCAGTTCTTTCCTGGTTGCTGGGCTGGGCCGGATTTCGGCAAGGGCCTAAGAAGAGTGTACAAAGTAAGGCTATATGAGTTTGTCCCGGGAAATGGAAAGGTGGTGTCCCAGCCGGAGAGCTCCCAGTCTCGGGCTGATGGCTTACCCCTCCTCCCATCCCCACCCCCACCCCATTCCCGCCTGGCTTGCGGCCCTCAGTTCACATTTCCGCGAATTTTGGGACGCTGACTCCAGAAGCAGAGTCAGTGTTAGCTGACCCGGTTGTTCTCAGACACAACCCTTTCTCCCGTGCCGGGTGCGTCTGGACGAGAAACCGCCTCCTAGCCTCGCTCATCAGGTCGCAGGGTAGGGACGGGCGGCTGGTGTCACCCCGGAGGTGGAGGATTCTGTACACTCCTCCGAAAGGCTGCTGGAGGTGCCAGCGCGGTCCCTCATCTCTCCCGCCCACCCCGCCCTGTGTCTGGGAGCCCTGCCCCACCCTCACCGGAGACAGGAGCCGGGGCGGGGAGCTTTCAATTTGTTCCAGTGATGGCTCTAACTTAATAAAGCGATTGATTAGCACTCAAAGTGCCGTTTTAATTAGACGCTTGTTAATTAACATCGCAAATGAATTTCCCTTTCCCGTATTGGCATCTTCCCCCAGCTCTCTGAGGCTTTCGTTTCTCTTCTGCCTCGGCCCCTCCATTTCCTCTTAACCTCAGGAGTGGATAGAAAAATCAACTCTCTTCCTGGGCCTTAGCGGCTTCAGAGTTCTTTTTATAGCTGGAGGTGGCAGTGTCACCCAGAGCCCTTTCATTTCTCCAGGAGCCAGTCTTCCATGGACAATGGTTGAGCGGAGGAAGGATGAAATAAGATCTCTCCTCAAGTTCCCCCTCGGCCCCTCCTCCAAGTGCCTCCACTTTGTCATCGTCTCCATCTCCACCCCTTACTACTCGAAGGGAGATGGCTTTCTCCCACCAAATTTGGAATTCTGGAAAAAAGAAAGGAAGCAGAAATAGGAGTGGGGTAAAGTGATTAGTTAGTCCTGGTTTAAGGGGGCTGGACGATATCTTTTGGGTCAAAGCAAACCTGCTGTAAAACCCTGCTGCTGTGGTCTGTGGACATGTGCATTTAGTTTCTGTTCCCTCCAAGGAGCTCCAAGAGTATTTTTCTGCAGCACTCAGGAGAGATCTCTGGAGCCAACGTACACCCCAGATTGAACAATTTGTGGACATTTTTATATTATTCCTCATAGTTACCAATATGTTACAGATATCCCTTCGCTTGGAACACACCCCTTGTCTTTCATGACTGTAGGAACACACACTTTATTTCCTTTAGAAAGACTTTCTTGTTCCTGTTCTTCCCCCAAGGTAGACTCCCCACTCTTTTGCATCCCTGCTGTAAAAGATTCATCTTGCCCCCCCCCCCCGGCATTTATGATAATTTCCACTAGGTTTAAGCTTCTGTCAACTGCTCAGGAGCGTTAGTGTCCCATTCTTAAGGACCTGCCCAAAATACACATTCAGTAATGTTTATGGACTGAGTGATTGAACAAAATAAAGGAGGGAAGGAAGAAGTGAAAAAAATATGGTTTGTATGGTAACTATAGCTAGAGACAGTTACCACCTTTGCATTGTTCATTTGTTAAACTCTTGCTTCACATTTTGTAAAGAGTTTTTACACGGAAGATTTTATTTGGTTATATAATCACCCTATTCTGAGCAAGGATTCGCCTCTTTTTGTGTGTGTCTGTGTGTGTGTATTTTTCTGAAGTTAGAAATGGGGAGACAGTCAGACAGACTCCCGCATGTGCCCAACCGGGATCCACCCGGCACGCCCACCAGGGGGCGATGCTCTGCCCATCTAGGGCGTTGCTCTGTTGCAACCAGAGCCACTCTAGCGCTTGAGGCAGAGGCCATGGAGCCATCCTCAGCGCTCAGGCCAACTTTGCTTCAATGGAGCTTTGGCTGCGGGAGGGGAAGAGAGAGACAGAGAGGAAGGAGAGGGGGAGGGATGGAGAAGCAGATGGGCGCTTCTCCTGTGTGCCCTAGCCGGGAATTGAACCCGGGACTCCTGCACGCCAGGCCTACGCTCTACCACTGAGCCAACTGGCTAGGGCCAAGGACTCGCCTCTTTAATAGAGAAGGAAATTGGTGATCAGCAAGGTTAAGTGCTTTGCTCAAGAAGATTGAAAAGTGAGAAAAAATAAGACTAAAACTCCCTCTTCCAGCGTTCTTTCGTCTACATCTCCACTTGCCTTAGTGCTGATTGCTCAGGTATAACACACATCTAACCCCCAGGGAGAGTCAACTTTGACAACTGTCTTCTAAACTGCTGATCTGTAAAGTTGTGGTGAAACTTATAGCTCTCACAAGTTTTATTATGATACCAGAACGACCTCTCAAAATCTTTATTTCCCTAGGACAATTAGTAATTACACAGACTATAATTTTATACTTTAGTTCTGTTGAAACAGTTTTCAGTTACTTTGTTTTCTTCCACTTTACTTTTATCCCTCAGCTCCCAATCTCCACTTTCCTGATTTCAAGTCTATTAAGTGACTCAATTTCAGTGTTTTCATGTCTTTCTCCTGATTATGTTGTTTTTCTAAGCAAATACAAATCAAGTCCTTTGGTACTTAGAAATATATTGATAGACTGGGGGGGGGGGGGAGAAAAAGTCCGGCATTTCTATACCTTTGAAAAGGTGAGAGGTCACACTATCGTCAGTGAGTTAGCCTTATTAGGGAAGAGCTTATTTGTGTATCTTGCATCTTGTACAAAAAACCCCAAAAAACACTAGACAGCTCTCTTGGTTCGGGGTTCTTGGCGCCGCCCAGTGGAGGCAAGCGCCTTTGCAACCTCATTCCGGTCAGTTGGCACTGTCATCTTAAAGACCCTTGGAAACGTTCTAATAAAAAATGATAGAAATAAGCAAGGGTTCCAAATTTATCTTAATCTATGAGTGCATATCTTCAAAGTTCAGTTCCATTTTTTAAAAATTGATGCTCCAGTTTAAACATAACCCGGAATTTCGGTTGTAAAATTGAGCCTCTGAGACAGTGTATTGAGGAACAAAACTTGTTAAAATACGCGAGTGTTTGGAACTTTCTCTGTGGTGGGCAGGGAGCATCTTTAGTGATCCAGGCTAATGTATCTTTTAGAGCCAGGAATAAAAAGTGTTTCTTTATTATCCTCAGTTGGCAAATAATTGCTTTCTATGTAAGAATTCTAAAATATTCTAAAAATTAAAGAATTTTCTTTCTTCCTTCATCTTTTTAAAGGAAATGAAGGCCTAAAAGTGAAAGATCATTTTCAAACTTTTGTCAGTATAGGGGCTGTATTTATTTGTATTTTAAATCCAGTGGGGGAAATCCGAGATTAAATTGAGTTAATGCGTTTGTTTTCCTACACATGGGACTCGAAAACGTGATTAATCCACACTCCGTTTTATTTCTGAATTTTTATTTTTTTAAATGAAAAGTTAAGTCTTTGCGTTGCTGGAAAGTGCATAGCTTTTTGGGTGTATATTCAGGGTTGGGCAAAGTAGATTTACAGTTGTTCATATGGAAAATAATACAATAATAAAGAATACAAATATAAACTCTGTTTCACATACTCACAACTGTAAACCTACCTTTGCCCCATCCAGTATATACATTTTCAGGGAAAAAAAAATGGCAAAAGAGGAAGGCGTCTGGACAAAATAAAACTGTAAAAAGTTAAGAAACCAAACCCTACCCCTGAAGAACTTGTTTTTCATTTAGTTTGTGATCTGGTCTTCCAGTCTCCCTTTTGGAGCTTCAGGCCGCTCAACAGCATTCGCTCTCTTTTAGGGACCCAAAGATGGGAGCCTTGATAAAAGTCAAGGTCCTACTTTCTCCTCACAGTTGTTGCTCTGGAAAGCTGATCTAAGGACCCACGCAAAGAAATCTTCTAGGACCTTAACCTTTTCTTGAGAAAACACGATCTGAGCCATTCACAAGGTGGGGCCTACGGGGCTTCTGTTTTGTTTGCTTTAGAGTTTTCATAAAATGAACACTTCCCTTCCTCTAACATATCCACCTTCCTCTCTCCCTTTCTTTTTAGGTTTCATTTTTCTGTCTGTCCCGCTAATGTGAATTATTCCAAGAAAAAAAATCCTGTCGAACAGCCCCAACACATGCTGTGCTCTCAGCCTTTTGAGCTTTTGAATCATTTTAGGCATCGGAACAAAACAAAAACAGGCTTAAATGAATTATTTATCAAGGTCGAGAATAACTGATTTGTGTAGTGCACTCAGTTTTGAATCTTAAATTTGTTTTTTTCTCCTTCCCACTGCCCACATAGAATAGTATGTGAGGAAAGTGCTGGCTGGAGCCCCAGGTTTGGAAGGAAACGCGCCTCATTTGGGAAGTTGGTGGGTGATGTCTGAATGAGAAGAGTCATAATTGATGTTTGAAGGGAGAAGAATGTGTGTCGTCCGCCTATAGTTCAGACAGCCCCAGAACCCCTACTACAGAAACCAAATGTGCAGGAGGACGGAGGGCCGAGGCCGCGAGGGTGTGCGGAGCCCGGCCTTCTGGGACGGACACCGCGGCCTTCGATAAGATAGAGCTCTCTCCAGTGTCCCGGGCCCGTGGTTATAAAATTCTCGCCAGCCAAACCAGCAGGCTCCAATGCGGAGCCAAGCCCGCTCCAGGCATTATCCAGGCCCTCAGAGGGCTCGACCTCAGCTGGCCGGCCAGCTCACCAGGCGCCCTGAAGAGGCTCCCGCTCACCCCACCCCACCCCCAGCCCCAGGCGGACTTCTGCCTGCTGCTCGCTACGCGTCCCCTAGCCTTGGCGCACCAGCCCCGGCTCCTCAGCCAAACTCCCCTCGCCTTCTGAGAAAAGCAAGAGCGGCCCGCATTGTACATCTCCTCGCCTCGGTCCTTTCGCTCCCCGCTGTTCTCCTTAGAGACAGACGCCCCCCCCCCCCCAAAAAAAAAGGCACGAAGAAGAGATGAAACAGCTCGACACACCCTTGAAATAGCGCGGACCTTTTCTGGGTCAAATACATCGAATTCGCTGGGAAAACGCAGGGAGGATGAGTCTCCCACATACCCCCTTCCGGAACAGGGCTTGCACAGATCCAGTTCCGACAGAAAGGCAGTAGCTAGTCCCAGGACGTTATTTGCTTCTCTGACCTCACCCCCACCCCAGGCCCTCAATAGGAAAATAAGTAAGTAAATAAATAAATAAACAAACTATTCCCCAGGAAGTGACCTTCAGAACCGCAACTAAACCCCAGATTTCCGCCCAGCCCTTGGAGACTTTAAAGGCCATTTTATACCATCATTCTGCACCTAGTCACGGAAGATATGCCAGCCACTCAGATTCATAGGGTTCTTAAAATGGTAATTTAGAGTAAAATGTAACTCAAAGAACTTTGAATCATTCATTAGCACCTTATAATTACTCTGCTAATTAGGTTGACACGGCACTTAATCAGGAGTAATACGCCGTCTTGTCATTGGCACTTCCCATTACTCTGACATTCAACAAGAAACAGGTTGGAGACGTCCTAGAGAAAATAATGCAAGTTGATAACCTCCGACGGGGCATCACAGTCAAACCATACTCCAGGTCTCCCAGTGGATCCACGGTGACTTTCCAAATGAGAGAGAGGGAGAGAGGGAGGGAGGGACAGGGTGGGGGGGAGGGGAGAGAGAGAGAGAGAGAGAGAGAGAGAGAAGGAGGAGGAGGAGGAGGAGGAGGAAGACGAGATTGATTGAAAACTGGCTGGTGGTAAAACGGCGGCTGCGGACCCACCACTCAAGTTTCCTTGCTCCATACCAGCCTGACACCGCAGCGAACCGCGGCTCCCCTCGCCACTACAGAACGCATCGGGGTTTTATTTTCCCCCGCTCGGGAGAAAGTATCTGGCCAGGCATTTCTTCCATTACCAGCCGTGACTGGTGACTAGACTGGGTCCCTGGTTTTGAGTAGCAGGTCCTTTTCCCAATCTTCCCCAACCCCTCTGGATAGGGCCGGGTGGACGCGGACCCCTCCCTATCCCCCCTCAGAGCCCGGCTTCAGAGCGGGGCCAGAGCCCGGGCGCCTGGGCGATTTGAGGGAGATATCAGAGCTCGGAGTCCGCCTGCCCACTCAGAGCTCTGGCTGCTGGAGTTACACACTTTCTGGTGGGTTCCTTCAGGGACCCCTTCTTCAGCTCTCAGTGTCCTCGGGCTATTCAAACGTATGTTCGGGGATGCTGCGCTGGAATCTAAAGGTAAACCGGCCAGATTGCTTTCCTTTCCTGTACTCTTCCTTCCCTCTCCTGATTTCTTACTATTCCTTAGCAAATCCTTACTATTCTGTCTCTCTTTTAACCTCTGGTTCCCGTCCCTAGTCTCCCTCTGCTCTCTTCCCCTCTCTTCCTTCGCCCTCTCTCATGATTATGGATACCGTAGGACGAGGCGCTGGGTTGTGCGCTGCGGGTAAAGGGATGTGCAGCTCCTCAAAAGAGCAGCGGGGCCCGAGCCGCGCTCGCTGACGGGCTCGCGAGCCGCGTGGTTATTGGCTCCTGGCACGTCGGCGTCGCTCGCTCGCGCGGGTGCGGCCAATGGGAGCGAAGGGCCGGGCGCGCGGTCTCCGCTGCGGGGGCTCCGGCGGCGGGGCGCGGGGAGCAGCGGCCGTGGCCGTGACGTCACGGGACGGGGTCGGCGCCGCCCGCCGGCAGCCGGATTACAAGCGAACGCATCCGGCAGCGGCGGGAGTCGCACCGCGTAGCGTCTCCGCCACGTTCTCCCTTGCGCCTGCTCCTTCTTCTCCTCCTCCTCCTCCTCCTCCTCCTGTTGCCACGATCACTGCGGCAGTGTCTGCTACATAACTTTACAAGAAAGTTCAGAAACTCGGCTCCGTGGCGGCCGGGAGGCGCGCGGCAGCCACCTCGGGAGCCGCAGGGGAGCTCCGAAGGCGCGCAGCCGCCTAGTCTTCGCGGTCGCGCACCTGCCACGTCCGCCGCCGCCGCTGCCGCCCGGTGCCGGGCCGTGAGCAGACCTCGGCGGCGGCGGCAGTCCGCACGGCGGCGTTGGGGGTCACCTCTTGTCGCCCGGGTCCCCTGAGCCGCCCCCGCCGCCCCAAGTGCGCGGTCGTTCCTGGGAGCGCAAGCTCCGTGCTTCCTCAACAATTTTTGTAACTTTCCCCAGTTTTCCTTTTTCCCACCCCTATTTTTTTGCATAAGGGGAGAAAAAAAAAGTTGCGTCGAAACTGTCCACTGATTGCCACCTCCCCGTTTTCCCTCCTTCCCTCCCCACTTTTTTTTTGTAAGCGGCGACAAGATTGTTTAGTGTCTGTTTTGTTTTACGATCGATAGCTTCCTTTGCTGGGTCGGGGCGGCTGCTGAGCGGCGGAGTGGCGTGGACCTCATGTAGAAATGACAACAATGGAAGGGGCCAGTGGGTCGAGTTTTGGAATAGACACGATTTTGTCCAGTGCCGGTTCGGGCAGCCCTGGCATGATGAACGGAGATTTCCGCCCGCTCGGTGAGGCTAGGACCGCGGATTTTAGGAGTCAGGCCACTCCGTCCCCCTGTTCAGAGATTGATACCGTAGGAACGGCGCCGTCCTCTCCCATCTCGGTCACTATGGAGCCTCCGGAGTCGCATCTCGTAGCAGACGGGCCCCAGCATCACCATCGCCTCCACCACAGCCAGCAGCCGCCGCAGCCGGCCGGGGCCCCCGCGCCAAGTTTGCAGCCTTCGCCGCCGCCGCCGCCGCCCGCTCAGCAGCTGGGCTCGGCTGCCTCGGCCCCCAGGACTGCCACCTCTTCTTTTCTAATTAAGGACATCCTCGGCGACAGCAAACCTCTGGCGGCGTGTGCGCCCTACAGCACCAGCGTCTCTTCTCCCCACCACACCCCGAAGCAGGAGAGCAACGCAGCGCACGAGAGCTTCAGGCCAAAGCTGGAGCAGGAGGACAGCAGAACCAAACTCGACAAGCGGGAAGATCCCCAGAGCGACGTCAAATGCCACGGTGAGTCGCGCCGCCTCGGCTTCCGCAGCCGCCTAGCTTCAGCCGCCGGTTCCTGTCACCCCTCGGTCTCTCCCGCGGAGCGCTCCGACGCGGGCTTTCTCCCGCACATCCCGAGGCGATCGCGCCACAGTCAGAAAGTGCAAGCAGGCGGGCGGCCTGGGCGCGCGATTCAGGGACTCGTCCGAAATTGTTTATTGTTACATTTCTACCTCTCAACCCACACGCTACCTACCTGCTTTCTTTGTTTTACATAATTTAAATGTATTAGGAAGGGGCCATCGGCGGAGGGGATGTGACGAGAAATACTTCCGTTGCTAAAAGGCCAGGATTTAAGATTTTCCTAGCCGGAGACCTTGTCAGTAGGAATAAGGAGACAAGGGATAAGGAGAAACAGGCTTTAGCTAGAGTGGTGTCTTAGGGTATGATCACAACCTGGTGCTTATTCATTAATGAAAATGATTTCATTCCCCCTACACACTATATTTTCTCAACACCAGCACAGGAATTATCAGACATAATGAAGGGTAAATTTCCGAGTTTATTAATGGAACAACTTAAAAAAAATAGATCGTGGTTATTACGGGGAGGCCCACAAGGCAAAATTTTATAACCAGATTTTCAGTATTTTAAAAACACTCTTCTTACCCCATAGCCCTAACTGAATATCTGCATTTTAGTAAGATTTCTGGCTCCTTATGAGTAATTGGGAGGTAGAATTTATGAAAGTAAAATTTATGGAATTGAATTTATTTTTCTAAAGTCAGAGGATGGCAATTGAAATTGTCCTTCAACTATCTTTTTCAGGTTGTTTTTCCAAACAATTTCATAAGCTTTCTGGTTTTTATGGCAAAAAAGAGTTTTAATATAACAGGAAGGTTCTTTTTATTCCCTTTACTAAATTGTTTAGTATAATTTTTATTATTAATCTTGGCCGTCTCTGGGAAAGATGTGAGGTGACTGTCTGGAAGGTAGGATATTGGCTTCTCATTTTACTATTATAACATTAGCATGTAGTGCCCAAAACAGATGTACAGTCTGGTCTGGCGAATTTTGTGCACCAACCTCCCCAGTGGGTCAATTAGAGAGATTATTGTTCTTCCTGCAGGGAAGATCAAGGAGCGCAGCAAAAACGGGTACAAACAGAGAGGATTGACATATCGATTTCCCAGCATTTCAGTAAAAAACCAAAGTTGACAAATGGAATCCGGAAATCTCTGGGCTGTCACCTGAATTGGCTCAGTGATTTTGAGCTCAGCTCGGTGTCGGGGTGACATATTATTTCTGAAGCTTTAAAAGACTGGTGCAAGCAGCTGCAGAGAGCTTGATTCCAGTGTTTCCCAAGTGCACCTGAAAAGGAAAACAAATGCCTGTAAGTTTGAGTAAGTAAACAGGGAAAGTAAAATAAAAAAGGTGCTCTCTCCTTAAAAAAAGAAATAAAAAGGTAGGAAGACCTTTTGAAAACTACTGAATCAGAAAAAATCAAAGTTATAGTGAAAAACAATAAAAAGAAAAGGATAGGGTCTTCCCCCCCCCCCCCCCCTCTAGTCAAGGAAACAAAAACAAAAGAACCCTGTACAGTAAAGGTTTTTTTTCTTTTTAAATTTCAAAGGTTGGGAGATCAGATACCCTTTTATAACCCTTTAGGAGCTCCACATGAGGCTCCACACTCCCCACCCAGAAATTGGTTCTCTTTCTCCATACTGGCTAAGCTCCATGTATGTATGTGAGCAGAGTGGCAGAATATAGTCCCCTGAGACCAGCGGCTGGCTTGGGAACGTGGAAGTGTGTGCCAGTAGGACACTCCACCCTTTGCCACTCCAGGCTACTTTACTAAACTGTGTCTGGGTTTCTGTCATAGGAACAAAGGAGGAAGGAGACCGGGAGATTACGAGTAGCCGAGAGAGTCCCCCTGTGAGAGCCAAAAAGCCTCGAAAAGCCAGGACGGCTTTCTCTGACCACCAACTCAATCAACTGGAGCGTAGCTTTGAGCGGCAGAAGTACCTGAGTGTTCAGGACCGCATGGACCTGGCGGCTTCGCTCAACCTCACTGACACCCAGGTCAAGACCTGGTACCAGAATCGCAGGTAAGGGAGATTGTGTCTGGGAGCCAAGTGCCTGGCCATCCAGGTCATGACCACAGCACCAATCTTCTTTCCTCCTGGCCTTGGGACTCAGAGAGCTTGGAGTGGGCACTTGGGGACTTTCAAGCTGGGTCAGGGATTAGCCATTCCCTCAAGGTGAGAGCTGTCGACAGGCAGCTGGAGTTTAGAGAATTTTTGCACTTTTAAGTGTCTTAACTTGTGCTACTTTCCCTCTCAAATTTGAGTGGCTGGAATTCCCCCTACTTTGCCCCCAAATCAATCAAGCCACACCTTCTCAAAATGAGATATCTGTGCCACTGACACTCAGGCGCCTAGAGCATGTGAGGTGCACCCTTTGGGCCTGCCCCAGGCTGGTTTCAAATGTCTGTAGCTGGCCACATAGCCTAGCTATTTCAGTCTCAGAACTGCCCACTCAGAGGTGGCCAGGAGAGGTAGGGTGGGCAGCAGCAGGCAGAAGCGTGTGGCAGCTGGCTAGGCAGGCATCCAGACTGAGGATCTGTCGCCCTGTGCTGGCCACCTTAGAGCCCGCCAGGAACCTTGAAAGGAAATTAGGAAAGGGGTTGGCAGAGCCTGCAGGCCCCTGAACTGTAGAGAGAACCCAAGCAACCTGAGGCCGAGGTTATATTGTATTCCCAAGCCTGCCAAGTTGTTTCCCTTGTCTTGATTTTTCTCTCCCCCTCCTTTTCTCTCGTTTGTGTTCTAATCATCCATAAGTGCGGTTGGAAATGCCTATCCAGTTGTCATCTTTACCATAATTTTCTGTCTCATTACATACGGTTTCAGCCACCCTAATTCTGTCGGAAAACATTAGTGTCATTTGTAGCCAATTTAAAATGGGCGACATGTTTATTAATTTGGTTGGAGCTGCTGGGTATGGACAGCCCACTAGCCCTGAGCTCCTTCATGAAGCTTTTGAGCAAAGGCCTGCTCTGCTTTTCTTCCTAACGGGGTGCAGTGGGGGAGGGAGGAGACGGAGGAAAGCTGATCACAGGTTTTAATTGTTACTCTCTCCTGAGGACAACATATCTTGAAAAGCATTTTTCCCTCCCAGAATGGCCTGGAGGTACTGACCCCTCTGGAGAGCCCTCCCTCAAACGAATTCCGTTTGGAAACCTTGTTGCCTTCCTCGCCCTAAGCCCCTGCCTGCTGTAAGGTCCTGTCAGGCTGATGAGAGAATTGTGTCCCCACAGCCCTGGGGACTGAGAGGGGCCAGAGTCCAAGGCCCAGGAGTCTCTGTGTCCCTTTGTTTACCGTTTCTTCTTGCTCTGCCTGCAGGAAAGGGGGGAAGGGCAGAGCGGACTCCGGATTGTTGGGGAGCTACTCAGTGGGGAAGGGAATTAGAAAAGGAGAGAAAAGACTGCCTATAGAAAGAGTGGTCTTAGTTGGCCTCCAGGAAAGTTTCAGAAGGTAGCCAAACTGTAAGGGGTGGGGGCAACAGTCGAGCAGAAAGTCAGGAAAAGGCAGCAAAGCTTGTAGAATTTCATTTGCTTGTCTCAGACATTGAAGGTTTAATTTGCTAAACTGACTTGGATTTTGATGTGTTTGAGGGGCCAGCAGATGTGGTTCATTCTTGGTTCTCAGAGCTCTCTCAGCCTCCAGTTCTTAGGGAAAGAGCGAGAAAAGTGGCCTCGGTGTCTGGACTGTGCCCACAGCTGCGGGATGCATGAATGTCTATTTTTTTTCCCAGGACCAAGTGGAAGCGGCAGACGGCCGTGGGCCTGGAGCTGCTAGCCGAGGCGGGGAACTACTCGGCACTGCAGAGGATGTTTCCATCGCCTTATTTCTACCACCCAAGCCTGTTGGGCAGCATGGACAGCACGACTGCAGCTGCTGCTGCGGCGGCCATGTACAGCAGCATGTACCGGACTCCTCCTGCGCCCCATCCCCAGCTGCAGCGGCCCCTGGTGCCCCGAGTGCTCATCCACGGCCTGGGGCCCGGGGGACAGCCGGCTCTCAATCCCTTGTCCAACCCCATTCCAGGCACCCCGCACCCTCGGTGAAGAACAAGAACTAGTGACAGCGTCTGCAGTCCCTCTCCTGTCCCCACCCCTACTCGGACAGCTGGCCTCCCTCTCCCCACATCGGGCTAAAGGGCCTCCCTAGCAGCAGACTCGGGAAGCAGAGAAGTGAGAGAGGAAGACACTCACCAATGGGCGGGGCCCCCAAAGAGGAGCCAGCCCTCTGCTCTCCCTCTCCCCACCCCAGAGACGGGGCTGGGAGGCTCCCCCACCGCAGTGTGACTGGTGAAAACGCTGACCCCACACAAAGTGTGACCAGTAAGTGAAAACATCAACAAAGCAAAACCTCAAGTTCTTTTAAAAATGACTTTAGGGACAAGCAGGAGGGAGGGAGGGGGAGGATAGAGGAGGGAAGGAAGAAGGGCGCAGAGAGGAAACTGCACAGGTGGAGTATTGTAGATGGACAGACAGCCTCAAATTCTGAGGCATAGGGCGTTGCTATGAACATTCCGTCTGCCCAGAGAAAAGAGGAGGGTAACTGAGAACTTTGCACTGATTTCTCATGACCTTTTTTCTTTTGGAAAAGTGGCATGCTCCATAATATGAAAAAAAAATGTACATTTGAAAGACTGAGTGATAAGTGATATATCATATTTATTATATGTTGTCCAAAAAAGAGTCACTTATATATGTTAGTAAAACATGATTTTTCTTTTCACGTCTTTTTGATTCAGTAAAATAAATGCTTAGACAAAAATATAGATTTTTTTGTGATTGAAAATTACAAAAATAAAGTTTATCTTTTTAACAAGTGATGAAATCCAAGGGAGCTGATTTTACTAAAGCAGAATGTATTGTGATGAAGTGCCACATTTGGTTTAGAAAAAAAAAAATCCTTCCCAGGATATTAGGAATTTATAAAATATATAAAGACGCTGGGTTGCCTTGTATAAAAACAGCTCCATTTTTCATCCTGGCCTCTTCTGAGCCATTACCGATGCTGGTGGTTTGCTTTCTTTTAAGTGCATGATTTCAGAGCAGCCCGCGAGGCCGTTGGAGAAAGTCTGTGCTTGTAGGCTGTTGGTGATTGCTAGGTGAGCGGTCAACTTTTCCTGCTGCCCCGGCCTGCCTGGCAGCCCTAGCTGAACCAGGTCTGTTCACCCCTCCTCCTCCTCCTAGAGCCCCTCCGGGAGCAGCCAGGGTCCCCAGTGTTGGGCGGGCCTGCCCACGCTCCGCGGGCCTCGCAGCTGTTTCGAAGCCCGGGGCCCGGCGCCCGCGCAGCGGGACATATTGAGTGCGGGAGGCTGCAGGGGCGCAATTAGGATGCCCGGGGGACTCAGAGAGGCTGGGCTAACAAACCTGTGGTGGCTTTGAACCTTGCCTTCTCATTCCCAGGCGAGCATCCAGCCCCTTGTCCGGCACCAAGCCTCTTGTCCTAGTGAGTGGGCTGTGCTGGGATGCTTGGAGAGAGAATGCAACTCTGGTCAAGACAGGCATGCATGCCAAGCTTTTTGTCAGAGCCTCTGAATAAGTTGGGACCACAGAATGAGCATGGAGGAGGCCCGCTGCCTGCTTTAGGAGTGCGTGTGAATGGGTGTGTAAATACTTGTAACTCCGCTAGGTCTTGGTTTCTGCAGAGCACCCACCCTCACCACGCTCAGCACTGAGGACTGTAAAAGGGAAAAAATGAATTGGGGGGGTGCAGTTCTGGGACTGCTTCTACCTTCTCCAACCCCTAGCTTACTTACTGAGACGCCAGAAAATAGAATCCCCACCTTAATATCCTCAGATCTCTATCCTCACTCCTGTCCTAGATCATTGTCAAAGGGGTAAGACACACATCGGAAACACATCCAGAAGTATCCTTCAACTTTCTCTGATGTTTGAACCTTAGTAGACTTAAAGACATTTTTAAAAATGTGAAATGTGGTGGGAGTGTGTGTTGGGAAGGAGTGGGAAAGAAGAAGGGAAGAAAGAAGTGAAATCCAGGAGGAAATTGCCTCAGGTACCTTTACCAGACCTTTGCTAATATAGTGAGTGGTTTGTAGATTTCTCTCCTGCTCATCAGTTTGTTTTAAAAATGGTCTTGGTCTTGTTTGGTTCTAGCAAAAATGGTCTGGATGGTCCCTTTTCCTTTTCTTCCCACTTAAGCGGGAAAAACTCAGACACCTGGGCTGGACTGGAAACTGGGAGCCATGGTGAATAGTGGGATTGCCCAATGCCCTGGGCCCCAGCAGATGCTCCTTGTTCCATTTTAGCTGCTGCTGGGTTTTATAGTAAAGTTTAAGTAACTAAAAAAAATGGTCTGCTTAGGCCTACAAAGGAACTTTCCAAGGAATGGGGATACTATAGCTACTGTCTGCACTGGCTCTGGGGCTGGTTTGCTTGGGCACAAGTGGGACCTGGAGTTCATACACACCAAATACCCTACAGAGAATGACCTCAGGTCCAGTGGGGAAAAACTCATAAACCTACAAATACAAAGAAGACTATAACACCCATCTGTTACTGTCAGCCTACCAGCAGCTCACCAGCCATTCTGCCGAGGAGCCTGCCTGCTGCCCCTTCACTCTCAAGGTTGAACTTGAACTTCATAGATGGAAAATGCAGGTAGAAGCACTATCACTGCGGAAACCAACATGTTTTAAATTAACCTTATATTCCACTGCTGCTAGCAATTACTTTAGATTCACCAGAGTCTTCCCAAATTTGCTTTTCTTCAAAGTCATGCCCCCCCCACAACCATGCTGCTGAAAGTGTCAATTCTCTTTCTAAATTTGATTACTTCCTGTTGCATCTAAGTTGGCAAATTGGATGATGGGGTGGAGGTTGTTCCAGGAAGGAAGTTGAGTCCTGGATTCCTTCTGTTCATTCTTTTCCTTCTGCAGCAGTACTGCAAAGGACACCTCAGCAGGTGCCCGTCTGTTCAGTGTCCCCAAACTCCTGATTGAAAGTCAAATACAAACCCAGTCCTTTTATTCAAAAGTGGTCCTTCTGTCCTTTTGTGCCTGCCTAACTAAGTTAGGGGTTTGGCTAGGAGGTGAGAGCAACCTCGTCTGTTCTGAAAAGCAAGGATCAAGATAACAGGCAAAGGTCTCTTCTCATGAGAGAGCCTCTGGAGTTCGTTGTGAAGGCACAGAGGAAAAGTGTCCCTGGGAACTGCGCTCCTTTTTTCCCCACTTTCAACTGAAGGGCACTCTGCAGCTAGACTCCATTTGGTTTGCTCCTTTGATTAAGTTGGGGACTGGCAAAACGGTCTTTCTGTGGCAATCTTTGCTTGCTACAAAAACACAGGAAAACAAACTTCTTTTAGAGAGATATTTAAACACCCACAAAGGCTTCTTAGATTTTCCCACCTCAAGACCAGCTCTGGGACCCCAGCAAACCTAGCACAAATCTATAGTGAGTGTGAATCCCCAGCTAAGAGCAAGCTGTCTTAGCTCAAGCCAGCAATTTTCAATGAGTGGCAAAGTAATGATTACTGCTTGCTTCTACGCCTCCAGCAAATATACCTACCATTTTGTGTCAGTTTATTTTTGCTCCACCCTTTAAAATGAAAGCCCACATGATGGCAAATTAGGCAGCCGATTTCTTCTGTTGCTAATAAAACTGCTTACTCTAAAACCAAGACTTCTCTGCTCCTACCTCCCTGCCATCTGACTCCTGCTTAGGCAGCCCTTCGCCAGGAGTCTGCTGAATCCCACCTCCCCTCTTTAAACAGAAGGCATGTGAGTAGTTTGTTTTGCTATATTTTTAACTTTCTAAAAATATTTGGAAAAGCTCTCCCCAGGGCTAGGGAAACTTTAGTTCCTGTTAAGTCACGTGGTTACAAAAATATATTGGAAGAGAGCTGCCCGGTTTTCTAAAAAGCCCGGCACAGCTTGAAGTCAACATGCTTGGAAAGAGACTGACTTTTTGCTACTGGTGAGAATAGTAAGGAGCAGGGCCAAGCATCTGAGGAAACTGGTGTTTCCTCCATAACTCTGGATCCTTGGTGGCTTGCCCTGTGCTTTGGCAGTTGTCTAGAGATTTGTTGGAGGCAGGGTGAGTGCAGGCTTTCCCCAGGGTTTACCTGGTATACTCGAGAATAGTGCCTCTGGGCTCCCTGAGTCTCCCGCTAGGTCTTTGTCCAGTCCTACTTTCTGATCAGTTCCAGCCTTTCCCTCTTCCACTCCTTCCCCTAGAGTTGGGTCACCTGGCCAGGGTCCAGTGCCCCTCCCTTCTTACTTCTGACAGACTGACCGCCCCCCCCCCTTCCACAGGGATGAGTAAGGGTAAGTGTGTGGGATTGGGGGTGTGTGCTTCCAGAGAAAGGGGGGTGTCACTGGTCTCTTGCGTTGAAAAACCAGATCAGCTGTTTCAGGGCGATGAGATGACTCAGAAGGGACTTTTTTTCTCCCCTCCTTCCGGCTGAATTTTGAAGGTGTCTTTCAGTCTGAGTGTTGCTGAGCGAACCATCTCAGACAACCTGGCATCTTCGGTTTCTTTCTTCTCTGCCTTTCCAGGACTGTTCCCCACCCCCCCTACCCCTACGTCCCTCGCTCTGTTTCTCTTTCTTAGCACCACAGACAGCTCCCTGGACGCGCGCAGGAGCAAAGTGCGGGGGCCGGCTGGTTCCCGGCAAAGCCAAGGCAACCGTAGGGGGCGCGCCGGGGTAGGTCCGCGGCGCCCGCGGAGGACGTCCTCTGGGTGATTACAAAGCGACCTCCCGGGCAGCGGTTCCTGATTAGCTGTAAGTCCAAACAGGGTCACATTCCAAAGAACAAAATCTTCCGATCAATAAATAATTCGCAAACCAAAAGATCTCGGGGTAAGTAGTGCTTAGTGACAGATCAACTCTAAACCGTCCCTATTTAATAAGTTCTTAGTGGAAGCCGACCGGGGAGGAGCTGAGCCTCAGATCTAGTGCTTCGAAACCCTTGGGCCACAGCCACAGCGAAGTCGTCAGTGGAACCTCTCTAAGTGGCACTTCCTACTTCCTGCGCTCGCGCAGACCCGCGTGTGCTGGGCGAAACCCCTCCTCGGCCGATGGAAGCCCAGGAGAAACGCACCGGAGTAGGCCGCTCTGCAGTTCGGGTCGGGCCCAGCCCCTAATCTCCACCGCCGCCCCCTCCCCGCCGGTTTGGGACTCTCCCAGCTCCAGCTACTCTGTGGCTCAAGACAGCGGGTCGTCCCTGCGGGAGCTCCGCTGAAAGAAGAAGACCTTCGGGAGCCCGAGATTGAACTTGATTTATGATGAAAGGGCGTTGTCACTTTGTGGAGCTGATTCTTTCCCATCCCCACCCATTCCTATCTCTCTTGCCGCCTGATTTGATCCTTCAGTGCAGAGGCCCTAAGTTTAGCGGTTCCCCCACCCGCTGTTAACGGACTGCAGCCAGCGGTTTGCACAGCTCCAAGCCCAGCCGCAGTGTTCCGGCTCAGTGCGGGGTCTCCTGCGGTGTGCGCCCCAGCCGGGCTTTTGCGCTCCTCCGGTCTAGCCCTGAGACGGCCTAGTGGCTACAAGTTCCTGCGCCCATCTACAGACTGTATTTAGGGAGGAATGCGCACATCAGGACCCTATAGACCAGGGTCAGGAATCCAGATGCTTTCACGGAACGATGCTTGGGTTAGGCCTGCTGAGCAGGGCCCTTCTCTCACATCTCCGTGGGCTTGGGAGGGAATATAAAGCCTTCTTTTTCTATGAAGATAATAAAATAACCTTTGCCCAGGTGGGAGCTCATATCTGCGTCTTTTTTCATATCCTCTCCTCCTCCTAAAAGGCCTCATGGCTGCAAATGATTGCTTCCTTCAGACTTTCCCTTAGTTCTTGGAAGCCAACTCCTTTTTGTTGATTATCCCCCTAACCTCCTCCTGCCCCCCCCCTTCCCCTTTAGCTCCCCTCTTGCTCTTTGCCATTTTAGTTGCAGGGATGGACATGCCAAGTGGAATTTAGAAACTGATAGAGACTTGTAGCATAACAGGTTATCAACATTTGTAAGCCCAGGCGCCATTGGAGAGCCAGCAAAGCCTGTAAGGGCTGGAGGAAGCGTGTAGTGCATCGTTAGGTTAAATGGGAGGAAAAGTTTCCTACAAACCAGTATGTATATATAATGCCGCCTTAAGACAGAAGAATTAAGCATTGGTGGTGCGTTGTTTCTCTACTCCTATGCTACAAAATTAGAGTGCCCATTGTGGAAAAATAATCTACATTCTAAAGCCAATAGGTTGATAGAGTGTTAGGAAAAGGAAGAAGTCAGCGCTACTCACTATTGTAAGGAAGCTAAGCTGCTTGATATCTTTTCCAAATGTGGGAGTCCTCCAGGGGAAAAGTCCACAGTGGTCTCTTTCTCCCTAGACAGTTCTCTGGTTGAGTGAACTGCTCTGAAATAATTTTCTAGTGATCTGATTTGAAGCTTTTTATTTCTTAAGATTTTTCATTTGAGAAAATTGGCATATAATAACTTCTGAGAAATGCAAATAATGTTTGGTAAGTACTACAGGAAGAGCTGATTGCCCAGCTTTCATTTGTACCAATTCTTTTCTCTCTCAGGCAGGGCATTTGCAGAATCAATGGGAAGAGAAATTCCAGTCCCGATATTAACAGACATAGTTGCCCATTGGAAATAGGGTTGTATCAGAGCCCAAAATCACTGTAAAATGTCAAATTATTATTCATCTGCCCCATTTTCCACAAACTTGTTCTGATCATGATGGAAGTTTATGGAATAGTTTCCATCAAATTAAGCAGATTTCAAATGGACCTCTACTTCCCCATCATCATTGAGTAAGCACGCTGCAGCATAACATTAAACATGTTCATCTGTGAACAAATGCATAACTGACACATAATTGTTCAATATTACGCATAGATTGGCTCATAAAATCATATAAAGCACAAATGGACAAGTGCGGCATAAGGTACTTTATAATCTTCTTGTCTGGATTGCTTTTGAAAGTTCTGGCCATCATATTTTGGATCTCCTCCATGAATTTCTCTAGATTTATGTAACAGTTGATCAATCACCAAGAGCTAGTTATTTGCATCAGGAAACAGTCTCGCTCATTCATGTCACGTGTTAGCCCTCTGCCTGCCCACCTTAGCCTTGCCCAGTCAGAGTACAGTAAGAAAGTGCCTGTGCAGTTGCCTGGGCTTCCACTGCTTCTGCCTACTCCTCCTTCAGTGGTGTGTAGAGTCTTCCCAGGTGTGCCTGGTTGCAGACTCCAGGCCCAAACTTTGTTAGTCCTTTCCTCTACCCTTCTTGTTATCATATTTGGTTACAACCCTTTGCCCCTACCTGACAGGGCCAAAGGGATGACATTATGCAGTTCCATGCATGCCACCGTGCGGCTGGTGGCCTAATTATCCCTGCAGAGGCACAATTATTTTCACATGCCCAAAGTCCTCCCACAAAGATATTTATTAAGGTAGAATTCGATTAGAATTTATATAAACATTAAGAACTTTCCACCTCATTTAGTAAAGAAATAATGACTGCTTTCATTTCAGGGACTGCTAATGGATCTGATGGCCAGGGATCTGGTGAGAAGCATCAGATGAGTGAATTCAATAAAGAAAGGCTGCCTGGACTAAAAAATAAAGTCTATTTTAAGAAAGGTTGCCTAGAGATGTTAGGGGGGAAAAAAAGGTCTTTAGAGTCAGGTCTGCTCTCCATTCCTGTCTTGCTTTTATTCTCCTGATTTTTACTTTGCTATTTTATATATTTCAATATGCTTTTATGGGGGCAAAGGTCAATGGGCCAACTTTTCTATTGAGGTATGCTGATACTGAAAGTTGAATCCAGTGTGTACATGTATTGAATCTTGCCATTAAATTTTTGGAACAAGATAAAAAAAAAAAGAACTATTTAAAACACTGCTTGTTAACAGCAGAGTCGTATACCTCTGTAGCATATCAGGAAGAAGCCCCTTTACTTGCCAACATGTTCACAGGCTTTTCTTTTCCTCGCGTAAATGACCTAGTCCCTAAGGGGAACATTACTCTTACTTGGTTCTGCCCAGAAATTTGACAGAAGGTTATTTCCCAATATCCACATTAATAAGTAATTGGATATTACACAGAACTGATCTTGATCCAAACCCAGGACTGGAAGGAATCTCAAAGGTCATCTAGTTTAGTACCTACTTTAAGTTTTAGGTTTTTTTTGACAATGTATTTGCTTAGTGGTGTTTTTCTTTCATCCCTGTCTCCTCTCTCCCCATCTTTTATTTTCTGTAAAGATAGAGAAAAGGAAGGAAAGAGATATTACAGTATTACAGCATTTTCAGATAATTCTTGACTTTCAGTTTTAATGGAATTAAATTTTTCTGGTCAAACTCTACTACAAAAGAAACAGACTTTTTGTAAAAATTATTAAAATAACTTTCTTATTATAAAGTAATACATGCTTACTGTAGAAAATTTATAAAATACTGAAGAGTAGGGAGAAGAAATAAAGTTCATCTTCTATTACTCAAAGACAACTACTGCTAATATTTGATTGATTATTTCTAGATTTTTGCTGTGAATTTTTACATAGTTGTGATCATGTTTCATCTGGGCTGTTACTTATGCTTTCCCCAGGTAGAATCAGTATTTCTCTGTATTATTTCAAACTCTTTGTAAGTATAATATTTGATACAAAATATTTTCTCTCCTAAATGTGTCATAATAGGGTCAGCTATTCTTTCCTTGCTGGACATTTAGGTAGTTTTCCTTGAGATAAATAAGGCTTCAATAAGCATAAAAGCACGACTTTGAAGAATGGCTTCTTTATGTTACTTGGCATATCACTTTATTATTTATCTTGATTAAGGCAGTGGAAGCCATGAATGACCAGCTCAAGAGGGGAAATGAATTACTGACCAAAGACAGGAGTTTTAGTGAATAGTGTAAGTTTAGCCTGAGCAAACTGACAGATGTGTGAATTAGCTTGTATATGTTGTGGTGAAGTTAACTAAGAACACTACTTGCATTTTCGGCACGTGTGTCTACTTTGAGATTCACTGATTTGGAGTATGAATTTGGCAGTTTCCTCATCAGAGGAAACTTACCTGGCTAAAGAAGGAGGAAGAAGATTAGGTCTCTTTTAATTTACGTTGATAGTACGTTGCCCTCTTAGTTTGCCCACTGTTTTCTGTGCTCCTACTATTCTGTGGGTAAGAAGGCGTTAGCTTCTAGGGCTGTCAATCTAGCACCTTCATCAGAGCTGTATTCAGATTAAAGAAAAAAAAAAATAACCCAGAAAGAAATTTGAGGGTGTAGGCAGAGAATTGAGGAAAAGAATTAAATAGCAAAAGTCTACCCTTTCATTTACATGACACACATTAACTGTAACATAGAAGTTCCAAGAGAACTGTCTTGTTCTCTTGTCTCCAGGAGCCCATGTAGGGCACTTTAATTGCCACATTTTCAAACCGCTATAATGGTGAGGATGTCTTAGTAATTACCTTAATGAGATAACACCTTTCTTTCCCTCAACCTACTCATTATCATGCCCCTTGTTCAAATTTCAACTACAAAGAACTATACTTGTAAAAAAATGTCTGAAATATATTGTTCCAGGTCTCATACCCTTAAAATAATCACATTGCATATATCTTAAAATTATAAAAGAAATATCACACACAGTCAATTCAGATATGTTAAAGGAAAGGCCTAAGGTAAGTAAACTAAACATCTGGGTGCCCTTTAATTATTCTTGGTTGGATTCTTTATCTTGACCTACAGTGATGGTTAGGTGCCAAAGTGATGAATTTTAAGATGTTGGGCTGTGAAGACGTGCAGCTGCAACACTGATGGATTTAGGAAGGGATGGTAACAAGGTTAGCTGCATGTGAAGTGTGAATTGAGATTTTTGCAAAGAGACTGTGATTGCAGATGGGCATAATGTTGTACCCTTGCATGAAGTCTTGATATTATTGTATAATGGTCAGACAGAGTGTGAAATGACTTATTACTTTCCTTTTATTCTTTAATGAAGTTGGTTAGAGTAGCAGTACTACTGCTAGTCAATAGTAGTAAAGCACACACACATAAAAGCTATGACAGGTGTTGACATATTAAATATTTATTTAGTTTTGACTTTTTTTTTCTAATTTTCATGAATATCCAAAGGCAAGCAGAAGTATCTCTTTAGCTATATACCACAAATTTGCACTGATTTACATACCTGTACTTACATTATTACCCTACATAAATACAACACAAGGTTGTAATGCATATAAAATATTTCAACGTCCAAGAAAATTTCATAGCACTTTTAAGTGTTTAAAAATGGTGTAATGCTTTTAGTCTTATTTCTGCATGGACTTTGAATTTGAAAACTCTATTTAGAGTTATATCGGTAACGTTGAACTATCAGTTTATCATTATAGTGACTACAAATGCTTTATGAACAGAACATAATAAAAACCCATTATAAGATACACTCTTTAACATGATTTGAGTTATGGGGAAGATCGAATCTGTTATTCTGTTTTGTAATATAGAGTACATATCTTTCCTTATATCACACATATCTTTCTTTATATCACAAAGCCCATAATATAAGTGTTTCTTTACTTCCCAATATTAGCATCATAAAAAAATACCTTCAGTTTTACAAGTCATAGAGAAGTAATGCTATCATGTTAAAAACAAAACAATAAAAAAAAACAACTCTCTCAATACAGTCAATCTTCTGGCTCCAGATGCTTGTATCAGAAACACTCGTAAATATGCATTTTAAAATACTTGGTTTTGGAGATTAGGGTTTTTATTCATTATAGAATAATTTTTACATGGTATGTATATAAGATTTGTAACATAATGCATTGGTTTGATAACCTTGATATAATAATAAATATTCAGAAAAGAATCATAAGTGGGTCTTTAATATATCCCCTTAAATTGAAAATTTAACATTAAAAAAGTTCTGTGCTATATTTGGAATAGTAAGAGTCAAATAATGTTATTCAAAGCAACACAAGTCAGCCTTAGAAACAAACTTAGAACAATCGGTCGAGAAAAATAATATTATTTTATCCCTCAACACCGATTTTTGACCCCTTCCCACCCTCTTCTTTGATTTAACTTGCTGCACAGGCAGAAAGAATTCCATGGCATGGGGTTCCTCATCACTCAAAAGACAGAATGACATATTTATTTAGATGAAAAGTGAAAATATAACCTTATACTGTCTTTTTTCATTTCTTTTTGTGAACAAATGTTATCTTTTACTAGAAACCTCATTAAATTTTTTTGTTTTCTATTTTTCAATTACAGTTTATGTTCAATATTATTCTGTATCATTGGAAATCTCTTAAAGCAACTGTAGTCTAAGACTATAGTGGAATGAATGTTGGAGTTTCTCAATATTGCTCTAAGACTGTATGTAAAATAGATAACTGTGGATAGTGCAGATTTTTAAGGACTTGAATTTGTGAGTTACCTTAACTCTGTATGTTTGACATATCACTCAACATGTATTTCTGCTGTTTACATTGTGAGTTAGTTATATCTATAGAAAAACTTGACTTTTGGCTTTTGGCAACTGTAATTAATGACCCTCTTTATTCTATATTCTCTAGAGTGAAGTGCTGTGAGTGCTAGCAGTCTACTAAGATCAGCCCTTCTATAGCTATATGAAAGTAAATCTGTATCAAAGAATCCATTATCTGTTACATGGGTGAAAATTTGATTCATGACCTTACGAATTTCAGATTAAAAATAAATTGGCGTAGTTGTATTTGTTGTAGTTAACTGTAACAACATTTTAGGAATCCCATACAACTTAACACCAGTGTTGTAAAACTTCGAATACTTCTTCATTAAGAAAATTTTCAGCTTACCATGAATACTCAGTATGCACATAAACATTTATACCAACTCATGTTTCAGCTGATCACTTTACCCTTGCGGTTTTTTTTCCTAATCTCATTCTGGCATGAGAGACATCGATTGTTATGTTTGAAAATGCTTAATACTAGTTTTCTTTAGCAAGATGAGAACTCTTATTGTAGATTGGTCAGGGAATGCTGAAATGAAATACTCAAAGTCTACTTATTAAGGAAAGTGTCTTCACATCTCTTTCTTGCCAAGTGCTGGTTTCTAAGTTCTGGATTGTTGTCAAGAACATTAACCTGTGAATACTTCTTGATCATAACTAGTAAATTAACAGCCATTCTCCTCAATATGTTTCTTGTCCCTAATCCCTAAGTAAATGCTTAGTGTAAAGTAGGGACTCAAAAAAGTATACAATTGAGTATGATGTCATTGGTTAATTAAAAACAGCATATCCAAGTGATGTTTGTAAATTGACACATATTCCTTAAATGGAAGAAACCAGCTGGTCTTTCATTGTATTTCATTGTATTTCAAATGTGGAATACCTTCCACATTATCTTGAGAATCCTAAGGGCACAATAAATATTTGTCACCATTATTTACTGTGGTGGTGATATAGTATAATTAAAAAAAACTAACTTTTATTTTCAGTTGGTTTTTGGCTAACATTTCTTAGAGGTCAGTGAAAAGAATAGAACCTGGTAAAATTGCTCGAGTTATACGACACCAGTTTACTCTTGAATTAATTGCACTAACAGTCTACTTTTTAATTACACTCATCCTTTTTTTCATAGTTCTGAAGTAGTTATGTGACTACTAGACTTTTCTTGTTGCTGTTATTGATAATGCATAGCAAGTAGAGAAATACATGGAAATACTCTTCCTCCAACTCTTTTCTAAGAATGACCCTCCTTAGAACATCTGTCCAGTATGTGGATATCATGGGTTGGATTCCTGGTCAAGGCACATAGGAGAAGTGATGATCTGCTTCTCCACCCCTCGCCCTTCTCTCTCTCTCTCACTCTTTCTTCCTTTCCCACAGCCATGGCTGATTGCTTTGAGCAAAGTTGGCCTCGAACACTGAGAATGGCTCCCTGGCCTCAGCTTTAGGTGCTAAAAAAAAAATGGCTCCATTCCTGAACAATGAAGCAATGTCTCCAGATTGGCAGAGCATCGCCCCCTAGTGGCTTTGCCTAGTGGATCTTGGTCCAGGTGCTTGCAGGAGTCTGTTTATCTGCCTTCCTTTCTCTCACTAAAATAAAAAAAAAATTAATAAAAATAAAAATGAGACTTTTTAATAGAGATTGGAGTGAAAGACAGTGTCAGGAATTGACTCCATTTTCTATTGGCTCCTGTGTTCTAAATTGTTTGGTAAGTAAATTCAGGCATCCATGAAAGCTAAGAAAAAAAATAAAGAAAACTTTAGCTTATTAACAATATCCTTACAGGTTAATGACAACTGAGAAAATAAATTGAATTGGCAACTTAATAGTTATAATTCAAAAAGACAGAAGCAGCTAAGTTTCATGGTTAATGGTAGTACTATTGAAATAAGGTTGTTGGAATATACTGTTAATGAGAACAGAGGCTTTAAAAAGAAGCTACATTTAGCAGCTACTTTTCACTAGAAGTATTTGAAATGATGTCTGGGTTCAAAATTACTATTCTGTATTGCTTAATGCATCATTAACTGGAATTTGCAATGCATGTGGCAGAGGAGAGAAGACTGATTCTTTTTCGTGTAAGAAAGCTCACATCCAGATTCTCTTTTTATTTTACCACACCTGTATTTTAAGATGCTTGGAGAACAAAAGCATACCAATTGAGAAAAATCTGTAAAATCTTGTCAGGCATTATTTATGTATTATTATTTTGTTGGAAAAGATATGAAAATATGAAGAATTAGCAAACAGAACAACTAAAATAACTTACAATGAATCACATCTCAAAAAAAAACCATGAACAAGGGAATAAAAATATAATGACAATACGTTTTCATTATTCTATTTTTTTTACTTATTCATTTTTAGAGAGGAGAGAGAGAGGGAGAGAGAGAGACAGAGAGAGAGAAGGGGGGAGGAGTTGGAAGCATCAACTCCCATATGTGCCTTAACCAGGCAAGCCCAGGATTTCGAACCGGCGACCTCAGCATTTCCAGGTCGACACTTTATACACTGCACCACCACAGGTCAGGCCATGTTTTCATTATTCTATACACAACTTTTGTCTGATGGTTAAACCCTATTAATTGGATATTTTAGCTACTTACTAAAGAAATAAGACTGTAATAAGTAGCATTTTCTTCCAAAGGTAAAATATAACTAGTATCTATATAATTTTATTTGGTGATCTTATGGTTCTCTTAAGTTACATATTTTTGGAAAGAGTGGTAAGTGGAAAGCCTACATTAAGATATTTTAGCCCTGGCCAGTTGGCACAGTGGTAGAGCATCAGCCTGGAGTGTAGGAGTCCCGGGTTTGATTCCCGACCAGGGCACACAGGAGAAGTGCCAATCTGCTTCTCCACCCCTCCCTCTCTGTCTCTCTCTTCCCTTCCTGCAGCCAAGGCTCCATAGGAGCAAAGTTGGCTCAGGCGCTGAGGATGCTCTGTGGCCTCTGCCTCAGGAGCTAGAATGGCTCTGGTTGCAGCAGAGCAATGCCCCAGATGGGCAGAGCATCACCCCCTGGTGGGCGTGCCGGGTGGATCCTGGTCAGGCGCATGTGGGAGTCTGTCTGACTGCCTCCCTGTTTCCAACTTCAGAAAAATACAAAAAAAAAAAAAAAGATATTTTACCTGACCAGTGGTGGCGCAGCGGATAAAGCGTAGACTTGAAATGCTGAGGTTGCTGGTTTGAAACCCCGAGCTTGCCTGGTCACAGCACATATGGGAGTTGATGCTCTCTGCTCCTCCCTACTAAAATGAATAAACAAAATCTTTATTAAAAGATATTTCATATGGGGACTTTACATTTCCTAGATACTTTAGGTATCAAGATATTTGAGGGGAAAATTGAAGAAACAAAGTAGGAACCTTAGAGACATGATAACTGTCCCCAGAGTACTATAACAATTCATAATTTACAAAAGAGCAGGGCTCAAGTGGATCATATTTTTATTGTACAAATGGGATTAATATTGTATTTCATAGATACAACATGTATATAATAAAGAAGACCACATTTAAACTTTCTTCTATTCTATTAAGGCTTAGGGGAAAGAACATTAGAATATATTTTTGTATCTAGATTAAAAACAGACCACTGATTATTATACTCCAAATGCAGATTTATCTTTAGAATTTAGTTTTTTACTTAGGGTTCTGAAATCTACTCAACACTGTGTTACATTACTATGATTCACGTTGATTGTTTGTGAGACATTGAAATATACGACCATCTTTTCAATTTAGAAATTGTCTTGCTGGCATATACACATCAAGACTATCTGTTCTTTTTCTAAGTTATAGCTCCAGGAATAAAGCAGGTCCTGAAACAACATTTATTTGCATGTATACCCTAGATAACCCTGTGAGAGATTATATTTCCAAAACCATTGTGAAATTGTTAATGTGGACAGTAAAAGAGCATGGCAGAGAGATGACTGCATGAATACTCTGTGTGGCATGTAAACCAATTTTTGGAGTCATTCTACCACTTGTCATTCTGTATGTCTTTTCTCTGTTTTCCTTAAATTTTTTCTCTCTCTTTCCTTCCATTCCTTCTACACTCTTTAAAAAAAAATAAATTCTTTCCCTATTTAGTACTTTGCCATTCTTTTGTCTATAATAATTGATTACTTGTCTATTTTTTTTTTGCCCTAGAGTATAAGCTTTTTGAGGATATATACCTAGACATTTAAAAAAATTCCCCCAATGATAATCAGAGATGCTTAATAAATGTTTATCAAGCTTCCACAAGCTAATATTTTTATCTTGCAAATCACACAAGAAGCTGTTAGAATCATTAAACTCTAGAATAGGATTCTTTTTCTTTTTCAGTATCTGCAAATATAAATTTAAATGTATATTTAAATATAAATATATTTATATGTTTAAGGATGGTTGGTTTGGATTGGTTTGGTCTCCCCTACAGCCTCTTATTTACAACATGAAGCTTGTGGTTTGTGATGATTTTCTCCATAATGTCTTCTATTTCTTTTTTATAGAGGCCAAGAAAGTCTAAAATATAGTGTCTTAGAAAGAGGAATTGAAACTGTGCAATCTTATGAGAAGCTCTTTTTTAGAAAAATGGGAAGGGGGAGAGAGAATATTTTCCCATTCTTAGGCTTTAAGGAAGTTTAATTAAACTGGTGAAATGTCTAAGAAATGTAAGAGTTGGCATTCACCAACTATTTGACTATTCTCAGTATTATGAATTCATTTTTGATATTTATTAAAATGCTCCTTTGGCTCCCAGTTTCTTGCTTGTTCATCTAATTTGAAAGAATAATTGGAGAGCTTTGATCCATGAATATTAAAATGTGTCTGGTTTCCTTATATCTTCTGCTAGGGTTCTGTCCAGCGTCTCTCTGTAATGCCAAATGACCAGGGAGTCCTGGCAAAGAGTCTTCAGGCTTTGGCAATAGAGGATGGGCCTACATTTTCTCAACTGCCCAAATATTTTGTGGCTTTCAGTCTCAGCAGGCATCCTCTTCTCTTCCATAGCAACAGTGCATTTGGGGGATTACTGTGTTGTTTTTTTTTCTTCTTTTACCTCCTGTGGGAGAGTAACACTATTTCTAAGCTGGAATAAATCAGGTCACTGGCTAGAATTCAGTATGGCCCTGTTAGATTCTATTTCTAGTGGGTAGAGTTTGACACAAAGGTAGGCCTTTTCATAAGGACCTAGGGGTAAACATAACCAAATTAAATAGAATGTCAACTTCTGGCTTCTATTCTTGTTGTGGGGTGTGTTAAAAATGATACTTTCTTTTAAGAAATAAATACAGATATAGAGTATATGTCAAAGACTAACCCTCCATTTTAAGGTGATTTCCATAGAAGGTTCTTATAATAGATAATGATCAGATACCTAAATAATAGAAAATTACTTTTTAAGAGTACTTCACTAAAAACATTTTATGGTACATGCATTGTTTTCCTGTGAACATTCTCAGTGATCGGTATGAACCTTTGCCAATGAATGACAAATTTACATACACATCATGTCAGCCAGCAATATTTTGCAGCTTTAATTGCTTTAGCTTCAGGCGTTCCATGTCAAAATAGAGTGTTTAATGTCCTGCAAGTTGCTCTGTTTCTTTGCAACTTTAAATTATTCTCTAATTTGCCAGTTTTCTTTCTAATGCATTGTCCATTAAGTTCTTTAATAATTTATAAAATAAAATGTATAATGCAACTTTAAATAGTATGTCAGCTTCTTTTTTAGAATGTTCTGGGTGTGTGTCAAGAGGAATAGAAAACCTGAAATTTATTTGCATCAAGTGTTTACAATATATCTCAGTTAATGATACCGTCTTTTATGGTGTTAAAATTTTGTTTCAATTTGAACCATACTGTTTTTACAAATATTGGTATATGTAATATTATATTAATTTTATATTTAAGATTAAAAAACATTTTTACTTTAAAAATCCAAGTAGACAATATAGAATCCATTAAAAGGAAAAGGATGGTGTTCTGTGTAACCAACTACATTTTTTTTTTACCAACTACGTTTTAATAATAAGATTGATTTTAGTCAATAAAGCCTAAGAGAATAAATGAGATGTGAAAATTATTTGTGCTCGTTTAGTTAAGACAATTTCATCAAAGATGTGTCTATACAGGAGCACAGTCTTTAATGTATTTTGTTGTTATAGGTTTGAAATGTATTGAAAAAACAATCTTCTTCTAGCTTACACTATATCTGTTATGATTTCTGTTAGGATTTAAACTTTTGTTGATTTGTAAAGAATGACCCTTGTTCAGTAACTATTTCTGATGTATTAGTGTTATGTACATGTATGTTGTATCTTGGTTAAGATAAAATGATTAGCAAAATTCACATAAATATTGTAAAAGCCAAAGAATGTAAAACAATTGCTCTTCTCTATTAATAAAGCTATATTCAAAGATAGGCAACTTTTTAGTTATATAATCTAGATCATTTAAGGTAAGAGTCAAGTGAATAATAACATATTCCTCAGTAAACCATACATATCTCTGTTTTTAAAGAACAAAATGGACATCTTTTGTTTCTGAATACTCATATTTACAAAGATGGAAAGTTTTAAAACATTAAAAATAAAAATTCATATATTCACATATTATAAATTTAATATTATTCCCCCTCTTTTGCCTTCTTCTAGTTATGAGGATTTTTTTTTTAATTTTGATTTCATTATATTAACTATTAGGTTCCCAGAATATCACTGGGCAAGTTTAGGTATAATTTGGTTATTGGATCTTTATGATTCTTAAAAAAAGGTTCAGACAATTACTTGACTAGTGTCTTAAGAATTTTGGAGCACTGGAGGAATTTGTAGTCCAATCTGTTACCTAAAAACTTACGCAAGAATTTTTATACCTTTGAGCTCATAAAAAAGATTAAATAATAATGTCTAGAGATATTTAATTCAAGGTTGATATCAACTCTTTTTTTTTCTTTTCTTTTTTCAGTGAGAGAGACAGAGACAGAGAGAGGGACAAAGAGAGGGACAGACAAACAGGAAGAGAGAGAGATGAGAACCATCAGTTTTTCGTTGTGTCGCCTCAGTTATTCATTAATGATATCAATTCTTAATAGTTCTCATATATGAAAGAGAGAATGAAATAGTTCTCATTACTTTACATTTTGATGGTATTTGTAAATTAACCATCATACTTACTGTGGAACTTAAAAATACTATATGATGACACTGTATTTAGAGTATTTGAGTGCTATGGAAAAGCTTGCCTCTATTGGCTTTAACTTTAATATTTTATTTTTTGAGAGAGTGTCTTAATGGAAAAGTTGATAAAGGTATATATTTTGAGATAGTAGAATTTCCTTGTATTATAAGCTTACTTGATTACTTATCAATAAAGCACATCTTTTTTTTTTTAAATAAGACCAAAGGATTAAAAGAGGACGTGTGTGAAAAACTAAAGCTGTATCAAGTAAATGGGGTGATTGACAATGACACAAATCTTTTTAAATTTCTCTGTTTATTCAATATCTGGTGGAAACTACTAGAAAATTTTATGAAGCAATGTTGAGGTAAACATGGCCTAACGATTTTAAGAGGAAACTTCTTACTGTTTCCTAATTTCTAGAATGTCCATGGTAATTAGAATAGTTATCCACTAAAAAAGGAGAAAGCTCTGTAAGTAAAAATCAATTATTCTTCTGCTTGCTTCCCCAGGCCTGGGCCTTTTTTTCTTGCTATGTTTTTGGAATCCCAAGGAATAACTTGATGCTCCATTATATGTCTGGGGTGGGGAGGGCGCAGAAAGGGTGAAGAGAAGGGTGCTGGTGGCTACGTTTCTATATTGGATTTAATTTTTCATTGATAATTAGACTCTCAAAGCCACCTGATATTTTTGACCAGCAGAAAACAAAAGCCCGCTGATTGACTCAGGGGATGTGGGGTAGCGGCCCCTACTGTGCTCACACAGCAGCTCCACAAAGACTAAAAACAAGAGCTGTGGCAAATTGGATCACCATGCAAGTTCCAACTGGCCCATTGTGTACAAGTAGTAAATTGGGAGCTGATATTTCTGAGAACTATTTATTAGCAAAGCTTGGTGTTTTACTCCCTCCCACTCTCCTCCACCTGCCTTTATTCATTTAATTATTTATTTAATTTTAGCAAACCACTTCACCAAGTTAGATGAGCAAGCTAAAGCACCAGCACCACCACCAAAAAAATCAGGTAATTATCCAGAGTTGCCCAGACTAGAAATGTACTGATTATATGTGACAAATTGAATTAAAAATTTTCAGTAATTTTAACAATCATTTATATGTGCATAATTTTACAAAAGGTGAATGGATGGCATTTGCAAGTTTACTGAAATGCAAAAAAAAATAAAATTTTTTTTTAAAATTTAACCCTTTTGCTGCATGTATTATTAAGATTTTTAAATGAAGATGTCTCAGTGACAGCTTCTGGTCGAGTGATCAGTTCTAACCATTTAGTACAAAAAAGGTGTGAAAATACTAGCCCGTGGCCAGTTAGCAGAAATTGTAGTTAGACAAGTCTAGACTTGTATGTCTTACAGAAGAATTGATAACTCTGGATTTTTTTTCAATTTGAGTAAATGCAGAGAGAGAAAAATGGAGTCTGTTTCACTAGTTATTTATCTAGGTTCCATTTTTAGCATTTGGTGAGTTGGGAATATGGTATTATTGCTACTACCAATGTCATAGAGGGAAGATGTAAAAAACAAATTTGTATTAATCTTTTACAATAAGGCTTTTGAGATGATACCAATTCATTTTATGGATATTTATTCATCTGACTGGTATATGGCACTACCACGTATGGTATATTTTTGTTTCTGTGCTCTTCCATTTTCACCCAGTGCATAAACAAATTCTATAGCTAATGAACTGATTTGGTGAGAAAAGCTCAGACTAACACGGTTAAATACTGGTTTTCCAGCCAGGAAACATCATAAAGACTACAACAGAGAGGGTGCAAGTATGGTCTGGTCATTATTTTGTTTCTGAGTATTATGACACAACCATCAAATATTAACAAATGCCAGTGCTGCCCAATAATATAGTAGGTGTTGTAGGGGATAAGAAGACTATGATGTTTGGTTTCTGACATCCAGAAGTTTATCATTTGATAGATGAACAGAAGTTAACAAAATAAAACAATTAGCGAACTATTCAACTACAGAGGTTGTAAATATAGTAACGCAGAGCTATGGACATTTGAATGCCTATTTAGGCATCCTTTTAGAAAGAATTTTAGTATGGATTTTTTAAAGTGGTAGCTAGCATTAAGTGGGTGAGGTTATATATTTTTTATTTAAAAAATAAAAATATATTTATGTATTATAAAGATTATAATTTATATTCTATTATTAAATATTTTTATAATTTTATGCTAATAGATGATATATATTTCTATTATCAAGAAATTATAATGGAATTTAAAGTTATCTTAATTAATTAGAAAACAATTCATTTAATTCTTAGGAATCATAGCAGACAACAAAGACTCAGAATTTAGAAATACTGAACAATCTCAAAGATTAGGGACTATGTTATTGGAAGATGATGTTATGTTGTAGAAAACTGTTCTATTTTTGCCATTGCAGCTTTTTTTCAAGATGGAGAGATACTGAAGAGGATCAAAATATGTTATTTCATAATATATAGTTTCTCATTAGGTTGCAGTGTGGATTAAATGAGATAAAGCACAGAAGGTGCTTGCCTCTTACCAGCTTCTCAATAAATGTTAGTTCTTTTAACAAGAAAGCTGTCAATAAAGGTTGACTAATTCCTCAGGTCCTGGGAATAGAGTCCATTGGAAGGGATGATGCATGGTTGTTCTCTCTCTACTCTTAAGGGCTCCAGTGGGTATGCATCTGTCAGATGTGGCCCTCTTTAATTTAGCTAGGCTGGGAGGCCCAGATGTCCTCCTCAATAGTCCTAGCACTGACTTCTAATATCACCCCCTTTCAATCACCCCAGGAAATAGACCTAATTTCCAAGTCCTATGAACTTCTCTCTGACACATTTGACATTTTTGCCCTTCCTTCATACCTTCTAAAAAGTCCCCTCTTCCCTGGTTTCTGGAATAATCATTATCTCTTATTTTTCCCACTTTCCTCTCAATTTCTTTTGATGAGTTCTCTTCTTTCACTAGCATGCATATGCCTCACTTTTTTTTTTCAAATCTGTATCTTATTCTCAACCCCCTTCCTTTTTTACTTCATAGAGCCTCTTGAGGAGATCCTCATCCACTTGCATGACATTGGTTTTCATGTGATGACGGACAATTCCCCATATCTAGCCCTGGGCTCTCCACTGGGCTCTAAAAATGCATTGCATTTGCAGCCTGACCAGGTGGTGGCGCAGTGGATAGAGTGTCAAACTGGGATGCAGAAGGACCCAGGTTTGAGACCCCGAGGTCGCCAGCTTGAGCGCGGGCTCATCTGGCTTGAGAAAAAAAAAACACAAAAAAAAACAACAACAAAAAAACTCACCAGCTTGGACCCAAGGTTGCTGGCTCCAGCAAGGGGTTACTCGGTCTGCTGAAGGCCTGCAGTCAAGGCACATATGAGAAAGCAATCAATGAACAACTAAGAAGTCGCAACGCGCAACAAAAAAAAAACCCTAATGATTGATGCTTCTCATCTCTCTCCATTCCTGTCTGTCTGTCCCTGTCTGTCTCTGCCTCTGTAAAAAAAAAAAAAAAAAAAAAAAAAAAAAAAGTAAAAAAAATGCATTTGCAATTTTTCATCTTCCAGAATGGAGATGTCTTAAACTCAATGTGTTTTGTCTTAAAAACAAACCTAAAATTTGTTTTTCTACAGCAAAAATATTCTTTTTCCCATATTGCTCTGTAAGTTATTGCTATTCCTATCAGAGACATCCTGTATTCTCTAAGTTAATGCTATTTCTATCACAGACTGTCCTGTATTCTCTATTTAAGTTCATGCCACTCTTATCATAGGATGTCTAAATGTACTGGTTTGCTTAGGACAGAGTGGTTTCCCAGGACACGTGACCTTCCGTGCTGGAACTGCAAAAGTCCTTGGCAACCTGGGACTAGTTGTTCACCTTAATCAGACATATCTGAGTTTTTCTTCACTTTTCTTTTTCCCTTACTTCCTATGTCTAATTAGTTACCAAGCTCAGAGTACTGTATCTCAGAAATGTCTCTTGAAACTTTTCTCTTGTTTTTACTCTTAGTATAGCTGCCTGCATTCTGGCCTTTATTATTTTTCCCTGGGCTATTATAATAGAACTGCACCTAGCATTCTTGACTAAAATCTCACTCATCTTATACACTGCCTGAGTAGTCTGCATAAATACAGATCTAATCATCATGGTACTATTAAACAATAAGCCAAAAAGTTAAGAAGTGATAAATCCATGGAGAAAATTGAGTTCAGTTATAGATTAGAAGGTTTTGGCTCTTCCACCTGACCACAAGAACCCTGCAACTCTGCAAGGAAATGATTGTAACCTCAGTATAATAGATCTCTGTTAGAGATCAACACAATTTTCTCCTCAGCATCTGGATCAATTTTTCCCCTCTGCCCGGACAGCAGTGCTTGCTTTTTAAAAATTGCTATGGGAACATCAACTTGCATTATGCTTGAATCAAAATAAAACCAAAAAATTTCTGTGATGATCTGTGTACAAAGAACTAGGGTCTAGTAATAATGTAAGGAGGTATAAATAGCAGAAAATAAATATTTACAGCAAAAACAAATTAGAAATTTTGCAACTTGGGTATATTATCTTAGCCATACCCAAGGCAGCTCATCTCCTGGCACCCTACTCTAAAACCTGTCTCTTGTTTCACCTACAGTCTCACTAATAGTAACATCATTTACTGCTCACTGATAATATACTCTGTCACCATGTCAGGTACAAAAATTTGGAGAGTTTGGTGGTTTAAAATATATATACTAAGCATTTGATATTCTACCCTTTAAGTTTGGAGCTTAAGTCTCCTTTTGAATGTGAGCCCTTAATGACTTGCTTCTAATGAACAGAATATGGTAGGAGTGGCAGTGTGTGTCTCTCAAGATTAGATTTTAAAAGGCATTGTGAGTTCTTCGCGTTCCCTCTTGGATCTCTCACTCTTGTGGAAGCCAACTTGCATGTTATGAGGATCCTCACACAGCCTTATGGAGAGGTCTGTGTGAGAAGGAGATGAGGCTTCTTGACAACACCCAGCACTAACTTGCCAGGCATGCGAATGAATGATCAAATTGGAAGGGGATCTTCCAGCCCCAGTCAAGTCTTCAGGTGACTGTAGTCCCCGCCAACATCTAGACTGCATCCTTATCATCAAGGACTCTGAACCAGAGCCACTAAGCTAAGTTGCCACCAGATTCCTGACCCATGAAACTATTGAGATCATAGACATTTATTGTTGTAAGCCACTAAGTTTTAGGGTAATCTATTAAGCAGCAATAGATAACCAATACAGAGTTTGATTCTTTCTTATTCCTTTCCTTTCAGCCCTTCTTCAAAGATTCAGATCTTCAGATAATAATACATTTTTGCTGATTCTTCTGCAAAGAAGCTATATACTTTCCTCCGCACTGTATTTACTTCTCTGTTATATTCCTTCATCTTTGAATTTTTATTTTCCCATTCACTCATTCTGTGAGTGGTTCTATCCTCCACTTGCTTGGAGACAATTCTACATTGGTCTCTTGCATTTTTGAGTATTTTGTGAGCAGAAGCACTACTGCCTTTTTGTTTTGGATGATCCTTTCAAGGATGCAGCTTTGCTTATTGTCTGGTATAATACAATAATGTCTTTCTCTGGAGCAGAGACCACACTGGTTTGCTTACTTACCATTATAAAAATTTTGGGTTTCATAAGTTCAGTAGTTCTCAGCTATGATGCAAATCCACTGTGTGTGCAAAATCCAGATGGCACTTAGTGGTTAAAGGGTAACTGATTCAAAAATGATACTTGTGTGGTCAGCAAGGCCATGAATAATTAGGTCCTTTGTCTCTGATGCAAGGTCTTATGGTTTCTGCAGGCTCATGTGTCAGCTTCATATAAGGTAAAAACTCATCTCTTCATAAGCTCTTGACAGTTTTTTTTTTAAAAATGTTTATCAAACACACACACACACACACACACACATATATATATATATATATATATATATATATATATATATATTTTTTTTTTTTTTTTTTTTTACAGAGACAGAGAGAGATGTAGACAGGGACAGACAGACAGGAATGGAGAGATGAGAAGCATCAATCATTAGTTTTTCATTGCGCACTGCAACACCTTAGTTGTTCATTGATTGCTTTCTCATATGTGCCTTGACCGCGGGCCTTCAGCAGACCGAGTAACCCCTTCCTAGAGCCAGCAAACTTGGCTCAAGCTGGTGAGCTTTTGCTCAAACCAGATGAGCCCTCGCTCAAGCTGGCGACCTCGGGGTCTCGAACTGGGTCTTCCGCATGCCAGTCCGATGCTCTATCCACTGCGCCACCACCTGGTCAGGCTCTTGACAGTTTTAACTTCATCTCCTCAGTCCCACAAACAACTGCAATCCTGCTCTTTCACAATTAATTTTTCATTTATTCACCAAATAAAAACAAATTATATATGTTAAATCTCTAACTACTTCTCGTTTTGACTGTACTTTTTGCTTTTTGATACATCTTAGTAAATGCTTCAGCAAGGTAAATCTCAACAATACCCATCTCATTTCTGCCTTGAAACTCTAGAAGGTGGCAATATTTTTGCCTTCTTCCTCTTCTTCTTCTTCTTCTTCTTCTTCTTCTTCTTCTTCTTCTTCTTCTTCTTCTTCTTCTTCTTCTTCTTCCTGTATTTTTCTGAAGTGAGAAGCAAGGAGGCAGACAGATAGACTCCCACATGCACCTGACTGGGATCCACCCGGCATGCCCACTAGGGGCGATGCTCTGCCCATTTAAGGGCATTGCTTCCGTTGCAACCAGAGCAATTTTAGTGTCTGAGATGGAGGCCATGGAGCCATTCTTAGCACCCGGGCCAACTTTGCTCCAATGGAGTCATGGCTACAGAAGGAAAAGAGAGAGATAGAGAGAAAGAATAAGGGGAAGTGTGGAGAAGCAGGTGGGCACTTCTCCTGTGTGCCCTGGTCAGGAATCAAACCTGGGAATTCCACACACGGGGCCAATGCTCTACCACTGATCCAACCAGGGCCTTCCCCTTATTTTTCTTCACAGAACCATAACACCTACCACTCACAAGGTAAATGTGTAAAGCTTACAGTCTTCTGGGAGGAAATAACTATTTATTATTCTTTACCTGATTCTCATTACTCCTTCCTTGCTTTTTCTTGTTTCCTTTAAATACTTAAAACTCTTATATGTTGCACAACAATAGTTAACTATAGACATAAAGTTATGGTTTTTAAAAAATCATATTTTAATTTATATTGATGTCTTTTCTCCTGTATAGAATGAGAAAATCCTTGAAAGCAAGGGATTTTGAATTTGTTTCCTTGTAAGACACACAAATCTGAACAGCATATGCTTTACATTGTGGCCAGTTACCCATTGGTGGCAGATCCAAACATTCTTTCTTAGGTTACTCTGAATCTTTGGTGACATTGCCTTGTTTTTTTGAACATAAGTTTAGAAACAATTGCTGAACTAGCTCCAATCCAAGGGAGCAGACACCAGCCCTTGAAGTGGCCTCTAGCTGCCCCTGCAGAGCCATTCTTCTTGCCTAGTCTGTCTTACTTACCAGTCTTAGCCTTTTTTCAAGACTTTTGCTTTTTCACTCAGACTCCTGTAATTTAAGTTGTCCTAAAAAACAAACAAATAAACAAACAAACAAAAAGCCCAAAAAATCTCCACCTTTAATGTCCTTTCCCTGAGATAGGGTTGGGATCCTTGGTTTTGCATTCTATTCTCTGTGGGAAAGCATTAAAAAAAAAGATTTACTCTAAGGACAATATAGTTTTCAAACAGAATTTTGGTTAATCTCTCCTTTGTTCTGTATATCTGTACTGCTGGAAGTTCAAGCCTTGTGGACAATTTTTGCTTGGCAGCTTCTACAAATATATAGCCTTTTAGGGATCATTTCCCTTCCAGACCCATTCTACTGCAGGCTCTTGAACACAAATAATGCATGTTTGTGGTGTGTGTGTGTGCACACATGCACACACATATCAGAAAGAAAGAAAATTTTCTCACCAAGCAGGCCCTTTCAAGTGTCCTCAGCTAGTTTTAGAATCTGTGAGTAGAGTGAGAAAGCAGAGGGTGAATTTTTCCCCTGATGATTCACATGGCCAACAGCTTCTTCAACTCTGTAAAGTTATAAGATAGCAGTTTTCCCTACCACTTTCTTTACCTGCCATACTGTAATTTGGATAATCCCAAGTTGCAAATATGCAAAGTAATCAAGAGTAAAATTAAGGCTTATTTTCTTGCTGTGGGCATGCAACTTGAGAATTTATAACTAAACACATTTTACTTGATAAGTTGAGATAACGTATGAAAAATATAATATAAACTTTTTTGATACTATTGTTCTTTTAAATTGCTATAAAACAATAAAAATCTGTTATATTAGAAAAACTTATCATTTTATAAAAATACTAAAACTTTTTATTTTATTTGTTCTATTGGAGAATTAAGTGTTTTTTATAAACTTTACAAATGACTTTCAAAAAAATATTAACTGAGTACATGCAGACATTTTCATTTGATTTCAATATTTGAAAGTTTTTTTCCTTGAGCCAGATTATTACCTGCATTACCTAATATACATTTTCTAGAAATTACTACATAACTGGCAGAGACTTTTGGCTTAAATTATGGTGATATGTCTCACAGTATGTGCTGAAGACATCATATATTTATAGGATTATAAAATATTGCAAACATATAAGAAAGAAAATAAAGTAACACATATTCAACACAAAATAACACAGATTGAACTTATTTACTTTTACCCAATCTGGCCCAATTTCATACTCCTCTCAAGTTGGTTTCCCCAGGAAACAATCTCTGATACCCTGATGTTGATACATGGAGTTTTTTTGTGGGGTGCCCTCAGGAGACACCCCAAAGACCTGTGAAGGGTGAGGAAAGCAAAATTGGTAAAGTTGGAAGAAGCTGAACTGTGATATAGTCACAACAGATAGTTCCTCTGATCCTAAAGCTGGGATGACCCTGTGAAACTATTTCAGTTGAGGTAAGGAGGCCAAGTCTGTGTACTCTGCATTGGATGCAGCCATTGGATGCAGTCTTCCCCCCGGGAAGAGGTACAACCATGAGTAAGACAGCTTTTCTCTGCTGAGTCCTAATTCAGGCAGATATGCTGCTATCAGCATTCATATACAGGTGTTTGTATGACTGTAAGTTTTCATTTCTTTAGGATGAATGCTGTAAGTAAGATTTCTGAATCATATGGCAAGTGTAGTTTTAATTTTATAGTTAAACCAAACTGTTTTCCAAAGTAGCTGTATCATATTGCATTCTTATCAGCCATGCATAGGAGTGACATTTGCTCTACAGACTCATTAGCCCTTGGTATTGCCTTATTTAAAAAGCTATTCTAATGTACATGTACTGATATCACATTGTAGTTTTAGTGCGGAATTCCATAATGTCTAATGATGTTGAATGTCTTTCCATGTGTTTATTTGACATTCACATGTTTTCTTTGGTTCATATCTTCTTCCCATTAAAAAATAGGATGATGGCCTGACCAGGCAGTGGCACAGTGGATGGAGCGTTGGACTGGGATGCAGAGGACCCAAGTTTGAAACCCCAAGGTTGCCAGCTTGAGCGTGGGCTCATCTGGTTTGAGCAAAGCTCACCAGCTTGGACCCAAGGTCACTGGCTTGAGCAAGGGGTTACTCAGTCTGCTGAAGGCCCATGGTCAAGGCACATATGAGAAAACAATCAATGAACAACTAAGGTGTCGCAACAAAAAACTGATGATTGATGCTTCTCATCTCTCTCCATTCCTGTCTGTCTGTCCCTATCTATCCCTCTCTCTGACTCTGTCTCTGTCAAAAAAAAATAGGCTGATGTATTCCTTTTTAAAATTGTATTTATTGATTGATTTTAGAGAGACAAGAAGAGGGGGAGAGAGAGAGAGACAAATGTAAACATTGATCTGTTCCACTTATTTATGCATTCATTGGTTGATTATTAAATCTGCAGCCTTGACATGTCAGGACAGTGCTAACTAACTGAGATACATGGTCAAGGGAGGTTGATTGTTTTCTTATTGCTGAGTTTTATGAGTTCTTTATATATTATGAAAACAAATCTTTTGTCAGGTATGTCATTTACAAGTGTTTCCCAATCTATGTCTTATTTTCTTACACCATTTTATGATTTCCTTTACAGAAAAAAACCTTTTAATTTTGATAAAATCCAAATTTTGAATTATTTTATGGATTAGTCTCCCTCACTCTCTCTCTCTCTTGACTGGAACAGACAGGAAGGGAGAGAAATGAGAAACATCATAGTTGTGGCACCTTAGTTGTTCATTGATTGTTTTCTCATATGTGCCTCGACTAGAGGTCTCCAGCTGAGCCAGTGACCCCATGCTCAAACCAGCAACCTTGGGCTCAAGCAAGTGATCTTGGGCTTCAAGCCAGCAACCTTTGGGCTCAATCCAGTGACTATGGGTCATGTCTATGATCCCATGCTCAAGTCAGTGACCCTGCACTCAAGCTGGTGAATCTTTACTTAAGCTAGTAACCTTGGGGCTTTGAACCTGGGTCCTCTGTATCCTAGGTTGATGCTGTCACCACCTGGTCAGGCTGGATTGATCTCTTGATGTCTTATTTATAAAGTGTTTGACTAATCCAAAGTCATGAAGATTCTTTTTCTTAGTTATCTTCAAGCAGTTTTATAATTTAATGTAGATCCCTAATTTATTTTGAGTCAACGTTTATACATGGTGTTAAGTATAAGTTGAAGTTCACTTTTTCTTTGAGTATGTATGTCCAGTTGTTCCAGTGCCATTTGTTGAAAAGACTGTTTATACAGACAACTCCACATTTATACTTGGAGACTTCAGCACTGCTCTCTCAATAATGAATAGAATAATCAGATAGAAAGGCAGAAAAAATGTAGAAGTTTGAATTCTACTAAACAATCTGATCTAATTGAAATTTATAGAATACCACCCAACACCAGTAGAATATACATTCTTTTCAAGTGCTTATGGAATATTCACCAAGATAGATGCATTCTTAAATTTTAAAGATTTGAACTTATATAATTTCTGTTCTGTGACCACAACAGCTTTAAACTATAAAGTAATAACAGAAGGATATTTGGAAAATACCCAAATAATTGGAAATAAAATAACATACTACTTAATATTCCATTGGTCAAAATAAAGTATTAAGAAAAATTGCAAAAAATTTTGAACTGAATGAATATAAAAATAACAAAAAAATTTTGGGATATAACTAAAGCAGTCCTTAGAGGAAAGTATATGGTAATAAATGCATATATCAGAAAAGAAGGACATATGTTAAATCAATAATCCAAGATTTCACCTTGAGAAACTAGAGCAAGAGTAACTAAACCTAAAGAAAATAGAAGAAAGGGAATAAAAATAAGAGGAAAAAATCCATTAGATCGGGAACACAGGAACAAGAGGGAAAATCAATGAACCAAAAGCTGTTTCTTAAAAAGAAAATTGAAAACATAAATGAGATTCTAGCCAGATTGATGAAGAAAAAAAAACAAGATGCAAATTCTCAACATCAGGAATGCATGAGAGGATATTACTGGAAGATGCATGCATTTAACAATTGTTAAATCTTCTTGGTGAATTGAGGCTTTTGTTATATGTAAATTTCCTCTTTGTCTTTGGATTTTCCTTCTTCTAACATTGTCTTACATTAATATAGTCAAGCCAATATTTTTTAAATTAGTGTTTACGTATTTTATTTTGTTCCATCCTGTTATTTTTAACTTTTAAAAAATAATTAGCTCTAGATGAATGCCTTTTAAACAGTATATTGTTGAGCTTTGTTTTAAAAAATTCAATCTGACAATCTCTGTTATTTAATTGGTATGTTTAGACCATTGTCATTTAGTATAATTGTTGATTTGATTGAATTCAGTTCTACTATTATATTAGATATTTCTTCATCTTATTTGCTTTTCATACCTTTGTTTTTGGCTTCTTTTTATTTATTTGAATATTTAAAAACCATTGCATTTATCTGTAATGCTTTTGAGTATATATCATTGTACAGTTTTTATTTTAGTGTTTGCTTTAAGGTTTACAATATAAACGTCAAACTTTATGCAATCTCTTTAGAATTAATATTTTACCATTTCAGATAAAAATGAAGAAATTGTAGGTTTCTTTCCCCTTTTCCATTTTTGATGTACTTGTTATATGTAGGACATCTACATGCATTGGAAATTCTATCAGACAGTGTTATATTTTTTGGTTTCAGTAACTATACATATTAGAACAAATTTTAGAGGCAAAAAATAGTCTATCTTACTTAGATATTTACAACTTCTGTTGTTCTTTCTTCATTCCTGACTTTCTAAGTTTCTTTCTGTTATTGCTTTCTTCTTACTTGAAGAACTTTCTTCAACATTTCTTTGAAAACATATCTGCTGATGACAGACATTTTTAGTTTCCTTCATCTAAAAATATCTTTATTTTGTCTTCATTCTGATGGGTGTTTTTGATACAGGGTTTTGTTGATAATTCCTTTCTTTTGCCACTTTAAAAAATATCATTTCGGTGTGGGAAACTGCCAGGGGGTATGGCCAGAGGCCTGTCGTCCATGTGCTTACCTGGGCAGGTAGGCAACCCTAGTCATGCCGAGTGCTGTCTGAATGGCAGCACTGGAGTGCCCCGTGGTTGTGGTTATGGTCCAGCAGTGGCAGCTGGACAGGAGAATGAATACCCTGGCTTCCCAGGCACCTGGCTGGGACAGATGCAAGGAGCTTGCAGATGGTGGTGCTGGGTTTGGCCCTGCCTGGGCCAGGATGCTGAATCTGAAACCCATGCACACAGATATCAAGATGAGTGGCGATGTAGCAGATTCCAGAGATGCTCACAGTGCCCTCGGCCAGGTGAGGACAAGAAGTGATTGAAATGGGCTAGATTACAACAGGCGGGTACCAAAGCAGTTAACACTGTCAGATTTAGACTGCAAGTTTTAAAGCCTGTGGGATTAGTTCTAATGTGAGTTTAATTTTCAAAGATGTTCTGTGTTATTCTAATTTTCATAGCTTGAGTACTTTCCAAGATGGTCTAAACTGTAGTTCAGTTCTCAAAGGCTTTGCTGTGCTGATTCTGATAGGTTTCATGCATGTTCAGATTGGGAGTAAATTCAAGGCTTCATACAGAGGGTTGAAGAATAGCTTTCTTCCAGGTCTTCTTTCCAGATTTGTTCAGCATTTTCTTTTTTGGTGCTAGTGTGTTTGGGGCCCATATTAACTTAGCCTACTATGTAGCTGAAACCTTCATTCTATATAATTTCATTAAATAATTAATTATATTCATGCATTTTTTAACAAAATTATATAATTTTCACTGTGATTTAAAAAAAGCTTATCAAAATTTCATGTAAGAGATGATGTCCCTTATTATGTCTTCATACCCCTTTACCATTTTGTTCATGTTCATGTCCAGAAGTTTTTACTCCTGACTGCTGGCACTGGTACCGCTTTGTCAGGAAGCTTTTGTTGGGCTGTGGGTGTCTAGTTTACCTGTTAATGCTTGAAGAGTCTGGGGATTCACATCTTCAGGGGGCAGCCCTGATACCTATGGCCGGGCCAGGATTGGATAATCCGGCTACTCCTGATCTAGACAGTGCTTAGATGGAACCTAAACTATCTGCATAAACTGAGCTGAAGTTATCCCCTGTGGGACTTTGCAGGATACTGGCATCCTTGCTTGGCTTCCTTAACTTCCATGACAACTTCTCTATACCTTTACTTTTTTTTTTTTAACTTTTAGATAGGTAACTTCCATATCAATCCATTTCCCAGGATTTGCTTCGGGGAACAACACACTGGTGTAAGCAGAATTCTAAGGTGGCCCCCAGCATTCCTTGCTGCAGGTGTCATTCCCTTTTCTTGAGCATTAATGGGACCTGTGACAGATGAGATAGTCACTTCCTTAACTAGGTTACATTATATGGCAAAGGTGATGGAATAATCACTGCCTTGATTATGTAGGACTAGGGTTTAGTTGTCTGAAGAAATTCGCCTGCTGTACTTAAAGAAGTAAGCTGTTATACTCTGCGAGGGCCACATGACAAGGGACTGCAGGGATTCTAGGAGCTAAAAGTAGCCCTCAGCTGACAGCCGTCAAGAAAGGGGGTCTCATTCATATACTAGCCAGTAGCTGAATTGTGCCAACAACCATGTGAGCTCCAGAAAGGTCCACAGCATGGGTGACACTTAGATTGCAAGGACCTTGTTAGATCCTGAGCAGGGGAACCAGTTAAGCGATGCCTGGACTCCTGCCCATGGAAACTGTGGGATTAATAAATATTGGTGTTTTCCCAGGCAGCTAATTTTGTGGTAATTTGTTATACAACAGTAGAAAGCTAATATAATAATTTAAAGCAGTTATCTCAATTTTCTGTATTTTCTCACTAATGTTATTAATATTGTAATATTGAGTGGTATTTGTCATGATTTTGAATTATCCAAGACCACTATGGGTTTACTTTTTCAGGAATCATGTTTTGATTTATTGGCATATGTAAGACAATTTACTAGGTTCTGAAGTGACATCAAAGTGAATATTATCCTTCTTGACTTAAAGGAATTGCTGTTATAGAGAGGAGGGAAAGATACAGTTGTACTGAATAACAATAGTATTGTAAAACATGCTCATAGAAAGCATTTCAAGGAATGTATAAAGGAGATTTTATAGGCAGAATCTCCATGAAACAGTTAGAATTATAAATAATGCATGTAATGTGTCTACATCAGTGTTGAATCCACAGTAGGTGTTCAAAAAGCAATAGCTGGGTAGCCTAATAGATAGAGTAGTGATCTGGGAGTCAGATAGCCCTGCATGAAATCCTGTCTCTTGGCCTTACCAGTTGTGTGGCTGAAGGCAAATTATATCATTTTTACTGAATTCCCTCATCGGTAAAATGTTTTATAAACTTTATAACTTTACTATATAAGCAGGAACAAATTATTTACAGCATGCCTCACAAATTATTATGATACTTCATAATTGCTGGTGGAGAGAATGAATGGGAAAAGGCGAGCTCTAGCAGTAATCTCGACAGGAGATGAAGAATGCCCGGAGTCAGTGACGGAGGAAAGAGGAATGAGTGAATTAGAGAGATACAGGAGGTAGAAGAGACAGGACTCTGAAGATGATTTTGTGTGGCAGGGCATGGGAGAAGGGGAAATGACAAAAAAATTTAACTTATTAACATGGCAACCTACATTTGTAATTTATTATATTATTTTATCCTGTAGGCTTTAATCGTACAGTTGTAGAGCATAGTTGTTATAAGCATGGGTCTCAAGTCAGACTACTTTGGTGAAACACAGCTCTTCCACACCCTTGCAGTGATCTCTGGAAGGTGGTTAATTTCTCTTTCCTTTCTTTTTTGTAAAATGGGTATACCAGTCGTACTTATTTCACATGATTGTTGTGAGATTTAACTGAGTTGCTATATAGCTTAGAATAGCGCAAGACACAACGAAAAATGCTTTGTAAATGTGAGCTATTCTAATAGGTATTATCACTAAAATCTACTAATTATTATTATTTAATAATAATTACATCAATATCAAATAAAACATTAAATGCATCATAATAGAATGCTAAAACATTAACATTTTAATAATAAAATATATTAAATATGTTCTATAACATACATGAATTATACTAATTACTACTTTAAATAATAAAATTATATACAATAGTGACCACACAGAAATATATCATTGAAGAGGTCTGAAATTACAACTCTTTCTTTCTATCCTACTTTCTATTCACCTATTGCTCCCATCTAAGAGCCTCTCTATCCTCCAGAGCTTAGCAACATTATCTTTTCCATAAAGTCTCTACTGAGTCCACCTGCCCTCTGAAATGTAATGGTATACTTGTACATTTATTATTGCATTTATAACTCTTCCTTCATGCATCCTCTGGTGAAGAAGGTCTTATCTTGAACTGCATATGATGGAAACTCAATACTTATTTATTCAATGGATACATGAGTTAAAAACATTAATAGAACTTATAAGAGTCCTTCCACAATTCAGTTGCCTTACACTAGTAGTTTCTCACTAGCAACAGAGTGCTGTGCTAATTCATAATAGGAGCTTTCCAAAATGAAGACGCCAACTACACAAAGCAGCACAAGTTTTCGGTTGTTCTTATTGGAAATCTGTGTTCATGGAGAACCTCTGGCTGCCCTTTCTTGGGCACAATGGTAGTGCTATGGAGAGCAGCTTGGGGAGTTTGGCATGGGCTGAAAGCATGGTAATAGTAAGTGGGGTTGATGCTTCTGCAAATGCTGCAAGCAGGAGTGTTATCTGTAAATTTAAAAATTATTTTGGGACTTTTTAAAAGTCTGATTTAAAATGTTATGCAATCTATATAAGATATCCCTTTGGATTGGAAGTAGACATTTGTTTTTAGCATAGTGGAGAATGGTTTGGAACCTTGCATTTTGGTTGCCAGAAAGTGCTAAATTCCTAGTTGGCCACTGGAGCATCAGGTGCTTCATCTCAAGATGTCTATATGAGAAGACCTTGTTTTTCCTTGACAACAAGTGTACAGGAATAGATAACATGTTAAATAGCTCTTAGAGTGTATGAATGGTGTGTTTTTTGTTACCCAGAACATGTGCTTTTTCTCTTGTATAACGCGAGATATAGATATAGTTGTAATTATCATATTACTTAGCCAGTTACCTATCTGTGAGACTATGATTATGCAGAGAGTAGAGAGAACTTTATTTATGGACTTTTTCTCAAGAAAAAAACAAAAGCAAAAAGCTAAACCAGCACATCATCTAATTCTCAATGTAAAATAATGCAGAAGTGCGGAAGATGAACATCTGATTTGTCACATCTGATACACTAATGTTTTATCCAAAAGGAAGAACACATTGTAACTTGCTCAGTCATCTGCATAAACACCACCTGGCCCTTTACAGGCACCTACTCATGTAACAGGAGTCAACGAATGGCAGCTTTGCTCATAGCCTTTTCACTGGTAGAAACAGGAAAAATCTCTTTTTTTTCTTTAAAAACAAAGTATTTGTGCATCAAGGTAGCAGCATCTTATACATTTTTTCCCCCAATAACATAAGATCTAGGTGATTAAAGTGAAGGCACTGGACCCTTCCATGTTAGGGAATATATGATCGCAAATTGCTTATTTTTTGAACTGATAAAAAACAAAACCTCATTATTCTTTAAAAAAAAGGTAGATCAAATCAGACCTTGTGCAATAGGGTATGTATTGTAACATGAAACTACTCCCCCCACCCCGGATATATCACTTAGTAAATCTTGCATTGGAATAGTTGTAGTTTTTAGTGTAAAATATTTTGCCGGAGATGGGAGATTTCCCCCCTCTGAACTGACACGTCTGGCTGTATGCCTCAGTGAGCATACCTTTGTGCTACATTACACACATAGAGGTAGCATCCGATTTTCCAGTTGTACTAATATGAAAACGAGGAACCTGGATCACTAAAGTATGTTGTACCAGCCTTGCATGTTTTCAAAGAAAAGTAAGTGCGAGGGTGAATGATATTGATAGGCTGTCATACAGAAGAGGTTAGGAAAAACAGATCTCACCTGCCTTTACATTTTAGATTCAAGTTGTCTACTAGAGGGTGACAACTACCTTGTTTTTTCCCATTGAGAAAATCCTGCCAAAGTCTCAGTGTGCTTCTGCTGACAGAGAATAATTAAGTTAGTCTTCCAGCTGTACCGGCTTTTTGCTTTAATTTTAAAGAGGAGATAGTGTTCAAGAGCTATTGAACAGCACCCTTGCCCATTCTTTTATTGACTGCCTGTGGGACTTTGCTGGTCTCCAAAAATTCCTGTCTTTATATATATCTCCCAATCATCAATCACACTAAAATTCTCCTGGGGCTACTTGAAAAGTGAGAGTCTGCAGCTCTTTCATATTGGGTTTCTGGATCACATGCGCTGAGTTAGTGCTTCCATTAATTGTCTCCTTATGCATCTATTTGGTGGTGGAGGTGGATGGACCCTTCCTGCCTTTAGATTTAATGTATTATGACATTATACAGTTTAATTGCCCAGGAAATCTCTGTCAACCCAAAGCAAATGTTTAATTTTGTTTATACTGTGCAAGTTCATCTTTCCTTTGTCTTTCATTTGGCATAGAATCCTATCTTAATTGTATCCCCTGATTTATGTTGGAGAAGTATGCCTGGATTGGGAAAGGAGAAGGATCTTGTTCTTTCCCCAGTTTCCAGTGCAGCTTGGAAGTAACTGCATTCATTCATTTATTCTACTAACAGCTTTAAAGTTCCTACTATGTGCCAGTGTTGGGGAGAGAAGGACAGACATAGTTCCTGCCTTCATGCTTTCTGCTTTATAGTCTAATAAGTTTGAAAAAATATTCATGATTCCAGATATACTGACAAGAATTCGGCTTCAGGGTCAGGGAGAGGGTGTTATTTCAGCAATTAACATGAAATTACATTTTAAAAATGCCTACTATATACCAAGAATTATGTTACATGTCGTCTCATTTAATCTATATTGCAAACTTACAAAGTAGGTAATATTAGTCTAATTTCCTAGGTAAGAAAATAGATATATAAGCAGGTTCTATAATTTTCCTAATGTTAGACAGCCACTCAGGTCCTCCTGACTGTGAAGCCCAACTTCTGAGAATTTGTATTGGTGACAGGAGAGGACAACCTACTTCTACAAAATGAATTTAAATTCATGTCATTTAGATGAAGAAATCAGAAGTATCATTTCTTTTTGCTGCTGACCAAAAGTTGTAAACTTAGATGTTTACAGAAAAACCAAGCAGGTCTCTCAATATAGTGAAGCAAGAGGGTAATAATAAGGAGTGGTGGGGACTGTAGTAAATTCAAACTTCTATCCTTCATCTAAATCTTCCAGGTGATTACTACCATGAATGAGGGCCCACGGAAAGTGTTATTGCTAGACTGACTGTATGGTAGCTTTGTGCAAATTAGAAAAGGACACTCATTCCCTTTAGTGGATATAGACCTGGCCTGGAAAATGAGTGCATATAAAACTCACCTCTGCTTACTGTTTAGTCTGATTCTCTGAGCAAAGCAGAGCCTATATGATCTTTTTCAGGGAAAGCTGGACATCTGAATTTTTAAGGGGAAATATTTTGAATTTTAAATGTTGGCAATAAATTAAGAAAATTTAAAAATCACAAATGGGTTGAAAAACTCATGTATAAGTGCAATTTGGTCTGCTGGCCACTGGCCACCATTTGAAACTTCTGAATTATAGGCTAAACCTCAGAAATGAAAAGTAACACCTTTCATTTATGGTATTAGGTCATCATGCTCCTAGAAACCTAGAGACAAAAGTGTTTGCAGTTTGATACCAGAAGAAAGAAGTATTTTATGTATCTGAATCCTAACAACTAATTTGAAGAGAAATCATTTTTGTTTCTGAGAGGTCAAGCTGTACTAGTAACAAAAAATTCTCAGTTGATTTGTTATTTGGTAATTACCTGTATCTAAAATGAACACTTAGAAGTTAAAAAGTATATCAAAGTTAATTGTAAAAAGTAAGTAAAAATTGTATAAATCTCAAATTACCTTGAACTTTTCTTTTGATATAGAAGAAATATTAGTTGTGGCCTGTGATTGGTGTTAAGATAATATTTGATGATGTTAATAAATTGAGGTGAGAATAACACCAGAGAATATTTGCAATTTTTCATCCATAAAAGAATTTGCCTTTGGGTCACGGATTTATCTTGTCCCAAAATAATTTTGCCACAGTCTAAGGTAATTATTGCTCATTTTAAGTTTTAGCACAATTAAGTTCTGCATGTATAATGACTCATTCTTGTTATGTTGTTTGATTTATGCAAATAAAGCCAAACTGTGCCCTTCTTGGGTCAATGGAATCATTAAAGATGTGTATTGAAGTGAAAAAGGATAGGTACCAAAGGTATTCCTGACCATCCTTGTTCCTTCTAAGCTGGTACTTCAGGGAAATCTTATCTTGAGGATGATGGGAAGTTGCCCAGAGAGAGAGAACAAATTGATACTTTTTGTAGAGGTGGTAAGAAAATACCAGGTCTGTGTGACTGATTACTAATGTGACTTTCTTCGATGCAATGCAGTTCTTTCAGGCACTGGAGTTGTTTAGACCTTATGTAGTCATTGGTTTGTGAAGTTTCATAAGCATAAAGCCCTTTTTCATCTTCAAGGGAAGTAGAGCATAGGTCAGTGGGAACACTTTATTTTATTTTTTCCTTCTCACTTACAAATGAAACTTGTATAACAATGTGCCAGGGATCTTAATGAACCCAAATGGCAAAACTGCAAAAATTTAAGCTACATTCATGAAATTGTCACAAACATATTTAGTTGTATAAACTCTAATACATTCTGGAGAAGAGTATCCTTTTTGTTCAGAGAGAAGCCTGGAACTAATTTTGGTTGAGTTCCCAAACTCTAGCACAGAAAATAAGTTGGAGCTACAAAGGAAGTACATAGTTATTGCCCTCTTTTGCCTTTAATATTCAGCTTCTTGATTATGGCATCTGCAGACATATAGTTTTCTTGCAAAAAAAGAAGTATCAGTAGGACAGGTCTGTTAGGTTGTTCAGCTTCAGCTTTTTTCCCATGACGTAAGTCTTGGCTAGAATATTAGGACTGAAAGTAATCTTGGTGATTCACTTGATTTCCAAACTGTGCTACTTAGAACACCAAGTTGCTCTGGACATGTTTCAGGGTTCTCATAAGACTATGATTAGAATTTCATTAAAAAATATGCAGTCAGTTTTCAATTATCTAGGCTATCTTAGCAAGTAAAGAGGAGGTCATTAGGCAGGGCTTTAGAACCCCAGCCTCATTTCAGCGAAGGCAGTTTCAATTTTTTTCACTCAGTTGTTAAGTAAACATTAATCTAGCACCTCCAATATTGCTAAGCTTATTTTGGGTGCTGGGAATAAAGTGGTTGAATAAAGTAAACAAAGTCCTTGGTTTTATGGAGCCTATATTCTGGGACAGCAGACAATACAGATTTCCAATGAGCATGCTGAAGGAATAACTAGAAGATCTGGCACACCTACCCACAATAAACAATGGGGAGTAGTAAAGACCTGTTCACTCTATTGGGCACAGTGGACAAGGAGGAGAAAACTAAGAGATAAGGTCAGAGAGGGCTGAGGGAAGGGACATTCAAGACATTAAAAGCATGACAAAGAGTTTGGATTCTATTATAAGTGCAGTAAGAGTGTTATGATCAATATAAAAGGATCATTCTGGCTTCTGTGTGGTAAATAGCTTATAGTATGGCCATAAATGAAAGCAACAAAGGCTGTTAGAAGATTTACATAGATTTCCACTTCTGAGTATGATGCAGTAAGTTGTGGTAAGACAATTCTGCTAAAAAAAAATTAGCAAAAGGCAGATAAATTTCAAAACTCATAATTTTAAGAGCACCAGGGAGCTATGAGAGCATTGAGGCCAAGATTAACTATAATTTCAGAGGGGAAGCTGATGATCAGAAGTTTATTTTCCCCTGAGGGCATTTGATAATTCTGGGCAAAGCCCAAGGGTCAGAATTTGGCCCAGGCTGGAGGTTACTTCTGGAGAATATAAAGTTTTTAATGGATATGTAAAGATAGAGTGACAAAATTCATGACTAGAAGGATCTCAGATACATGGCTAGTTTTCTCCATAAAACATTTATTGAACTATGAGGCTTCTCAGAGAGTAAAGAGTTAGGTCAAAAACTTTCAAAAAGTAGAGTGAAATATATGATAGTCTTATGATACTTAGGCAACAAAGATTCCTCCAAGGGAAGAGGCCCCAAAACAAAGTAGGCAAGGGGTGAAATTCCTAAAAAAAAAGAACCTACTGGTCCTTTTCATTTGCGACACATAAATATGGTACATCTTGAGATAAAAGTCCAGGCCTGACCTATGGCAGGGAACAATTCCTGGGAAACAACCCAGCAAAACTTTTGACTTTTGGGCTGGAATAAAAAAATATTGAGACTGAAAGAGTTGTCACTACTAGCTGATCTTTCCATGAAGATATTTGCCATATTGGAAGGTGTGGGGAATAGGAAGAGAAAGAGTGAAGTTGTAAATTCTGAAGAGCAAAGCTGAATCTCCCTCAGCCTTTCAGATTTGGGAAATCAAAGTCCAGGCTTATAACTGAAAGCCCTAAGGAGCCATGCCCTAGGAACAGAGTCAAGCAGAGCTAGACTGAGTTTTACCAAAACTTCATCATAGCCTCAACCCAGCTCAACCCCTGATTATCTTGAGATGAATCATTGTTCTGCTGGCTTTCCTTGATGTTTTCAAAGAGAGGAAAGCTTTTCTAGTGGAAGATCGTCATCTGGAGACTCTATTTTTTTAAATTGAAAAACAGGCCAATAAAAAAATGTCCAAGAATAAGAACAGAGATAAAAAAAAAATAATGGAAACACCAGATAAGAATATGTGGAACAGGCCTGACCTGTGGTGGTGCAGTGGATAAAGCATCGACCTGGAAATGCTGAGGTCACTGGTTCGAAACCCTGGGCTTGCCTGGTCAAGGCACATATGGAAGTTGATGCTTCTAGCTCCTCCCCACTTCTCTCTCTCTGTCTCTCTCCTCTCTCTCCCTCTCTGTCTCTCTCTCTCCCCCTCTCTTTCCTCTCTAAAAATGAATAAATAAAAAATAAATAGACTTAAAAAAAAAAGATTATGTGGAACACTCTATTCTACAAAGAATATGTACCTGAAGTCCCAGAAGAAGAAGAAGAGAGAATAAATCATAAATAATACTTAAAGAATTAATGGTTAGGAGATTTCCAAAATGATTAAGGACATTAACCCGTAGATTTAAGCAAGATAAATACAATGAAGACAATACCTGACATTTCACATATAAAACTGCTGCAAAACTAGTAAGTAGAGAAAGTCTTAAATTTGGCCAGAGAAGGACATTACTTTAAGAAAACATTAATAAGACTTACATCTGACTTCTCAAATGAGACCACAGAAGTCAGTAGACAATGAAATAATATCATTAGCATGATGAAGGAAAATAACTGTCAAGCTAGAATTTGATGCCTATGAAATATACTTTTAAAAAAATTATTAAATAAAGACATTTTCACTCAAAAATGGAGAGCATTTGTTGCTACCAGGCCTGTATTGAAAGGAACAGTTACGGGAGTTCTTTAGAAAAAAGCATGTAAGTTCAGAAGGAAATAAAGAATACCAAAAGAAGCAACTATATAGGTAAATAAAAATAAATATTCTATGTAGAACAATAATAGTAATTTTTTAGTTTTAATTATTTAAAAATTTTTATTTATTGATTTTAGAGAGAGAAGAGAGACAGAAAGAGAGAGAGGAAAGAGAGGGGGGAGTGGGAAGCATTAACTTGTAGTAGTAGCTTCCCATATGTGCCTTGACCAGGCAAGCCTGGAGTTTCCAATTGGCAACTTCAGCTTTCCACGTTGATGCTTTACCCAAGGCACCACCACAAGTCAGGCTAGAGTTTTAAATTGACAAAATAATTACAAAAAGCAAGAGAGGATGAAATAGAATTGAAGTGTTTAAGATTCTAACAGAACTGGGAAATGATAAAAGTAATGACTAATAGAATACAATGAGTATCCATAAAATAGTCTATGTAATTTATACAAGAAAAACAAATAGTATAACAATTAATATATTTTATTAATCCAAGAAAAGAAAGGATAATAATAATATAAAACAGAGAGTAAAATAGAAAACAAATTGTAAAATCATAGCCACAAACCTCCTAATACCAACAATTACATTACAAATAAATAGACTAAATACTCCATGTAAAACTGAGATTGTATGAGTGGATAAAAATACAAAACCCAAGTATGTGCTGTTTATAAATATTAAGAGATATAGATATTTGAGGTCATAGAAAAATTAAAAGTAAAGCATTAGGAAAAGATAAACTTAAAAACTAGCCAAAAACAACAACAACAACAACAACAACAAAAAACCCCCAAACCAAACAAACTGTTAAAACAGACAAAGTTGACTTTTAAGATATGATGCAGCATTAGAGGTGAGGAATATTTCTTAATTGTAGTGCAATCCAACAGGAAGGTGGATACTGTGGTAACCCACACCGAGAGATGATGGTGATTTGGACTACAAAGACAGCTGTGGATATAAGGTGAAGTAGTCAAATTCTGAGTATTTATTGTGAGTAGGTGCCAGTAGAACTTGCTACTAGATTTAATATGGGTATGGAAAGAAGAGAGGTATCAAGGTTGATTTAAAAGATTTATGTCATAAGAGACTAGATGACTGGCAGTGCTATTTGCTGAAATGGAGAGATTTACTGAGATGTGAAGTTAGAAAAGAGAAACAAAAGTTCTGTTTGGCCAAGTGAAAAAGGATTTTTGGAAATATATAGTAAAAAAAATATTAGGTAAAAATATTTTTTTCAATTACAGCTGACTTACAATACTGTAATAGCTTCAGGTATACAACCTAGTGATTAAACATTTATATAATTTACAAAATGATCCCCCTGATAAGTTTAGTACCCATCTGACACCACACATAGTTTACAATATTACTAACTAAACTTCTGCAGTAATTCAGTTTTAAACATATAGAGTAGGGTTGCTGAGAAGGCATTTGGATAGAGAAAACTTCCATCTATTTTAACTCCCTCATTTAACAGATGAAAATATTGAGGCTTCAAAACTTGCTTACAATTACACAGCAAGTAAGTGTCAGAGCCAGAACTGAAGCCCAGATCTTTTGGAGCTAAGCCTAGTGTCTAAAACATACCATATGCTATTGCTAAATTTTCTTTGTTGAACTGCAGAAAATATTTTGTATAAAATAACAATAATTGCTAAGACGTAGTATGTACTATACGCTGCCTATAGTGCTAAATACTTAAGATAACTTTTTCCCCTAAAAAGTTAGATACTATTATCATCCTTGTTTTTACTCCTAAGAAAACTGAACTTTTGAGTTTAAATAACTTTCCCAAGGTCAAGTAATTGGTGAAGCTTGTTGAATAACCCAGAGTTTCAACTCCTGTACTTGTGTTCTTAACCACTATGCTTTACCTTGTCCTAGTATGGTACAAAATAGACACTCAAATTGCACGGTGCACCATTTTGTTTCCTTGATTGTTTTGGGGGGATCAGTTCACACATAGACTATTTGAGCTTTTTGGTCTTTAGTTTTCCTTTAGATTTTATATTTGACTGAGGAGTCATTTCCATTCGGGTACATTTAGGGAACTTATACTTTCAGAAGGCTTATTTCCTAGGCCCTGGGTGAATGCTTCATCAGGACATAGTGATGACTTCTTCAGTTTCAGCAGCTGTAACTGCTGTCTTTATGGAACAAAGGAATTATTAGAAATCATTTGTAGTAAAAGCCTCCTCTCTTCTTCTGATAAAGGAGGCTTTTTATTTTTGTTACCCTCTGAAAATTACAAAGAAAACAATAACAACAACAAAAATAATCAAGAAAACCCAACACCTCATTCAAATTACTTCCCCAACCAAAACTAAAACAGCATCAGAAAAAGGAAGCTTTTCTGGTCTTTAATCTAAGGGCAGTGTAAAAGCCAAGGCAGTCTCTGGGACCACTTTAATCAACTTAATGCAGTTGGTAGACTTCAGGCTTTGGGCTAGTACAAAGAGACACTCAGATGTAAGCCGATGAGTGAATGCTTTTACAGGGCATCAGACTAAAAACAGCTCTATGTGATAAGAAGAGAGGTCCAAGAGGAGTCAATGATATGGTCTATTCTGGCTGGGTTGATACAGTCTGGAAATAGGTTGTGTTACTAAAGGTGTAGTGGCAAAAGCTAGCTGGTCCCACTATATAGCAGTTTCTTTTATAAGGTGCTTGTGAGGGAAAAAGTGCATGGTGATGGAGCTTTGTTAGTTCAAAGGTTTTTACCTCTTTATTCTAAAGCCCCATTGTGAATTCACAGGGCTTAAAATATGTATTACTGTCCCTTTTATTTTATCACTCTAAAAGAAATCAAAGACCGAAAACTTTTTTTCTTCCCAATAAGCTTGTCTGTTTGAAATCATAGGGTGTTTATATATATGGTCTCCTAATATCTTGACTGAATCTTTGTGATTTCAGTGGGAGTTAGTGAGGCATCGTTCTTCCTTAAAAAGTTACAAGGGACTTTTCCAAAAAGACAGACTTGCTTTCTCTTCTTTTTCAATCATTATACTTTAGTTTATTGTAAAATGAAAGAGAAAAGTACAAGCACATTTTTAAAAAGATCTGAAAGACTGACAACCCCTCCCCTCCTTTTCAACCCTTGAGCATTTCTATTCATAACTTTTGCTTCAATGAAACTTCTGACTAAATTAAACGGGTTTTGAGCATGAACATTGTATGCTGTATAAGGTAATGCTAGTAAAAATATAAAATTTTAGCTGTACAGCTAAAATAATACTCTATTGACCATTACTAATTGTTGTTTGTTACTATTGGTCTGAGGGAATTTTCCTGCAGGCACGTATTTTATATTGCGAATTACTTGTTTACTGGAGTTTCTATGTACTATATTTTCTTGTCTGATCCACAATTCATACTTTAAAGTCTCTCTTTTATCCATGTAACTCAGTTTAAAGTATAATTTCTGTGATTGACAGTTTATAATAGGGAGAGATTCTCATCTTTTAAAGAAAAACCTGGGAAAACAGAATAATCTTCTAGTAGCACCAAAACATTGGTGACACTACCCAGTTTCCCAGAAATACGTTGCTCATCATCTCCTGAAATGAGAATCACAACACTCATAACAGGTGAATAAAGAGAGAAAAATTAAGATATGAGGACAAAAAAAGCAGCATTAATAATTCAGGGTAATGAAATTTGTATGCAAAAGAAAACTGTCAATGTGATGAAGACTGTTTCTGCAAGCTCAGGACATTTAGGCAACAGGAAAATGAGTTGAGGTTTAAATGTTTTACATTCCACATAGGGCTTTATATCATTTGAATTTTCTTTTTATTTTATTTTTTTAGTGAGAGAGAGAGAGAGAGAGAGAGAGGGAGGGAAAGACTTTTCCGTTTTCAGCATACCTTGCAGATCACTCTATATCAACACATATAGGTCTACTTCATTCTCTGTAAAGGTGGCATAGTATTCCACTTCATGAATGGAGCTAGTTTATTGAACGATTTTTTGTTGGTGGTTAAGCTTTTCCCCCAGTTGTTATGATAACAATGCTTCACTGAACATCTTTGCACATCTAGCTTGACTTAATTTTGCAAGTAAATTTCTAACAGAATTGCTGAGAGGTAAATTCCTGGCAGTAAAATTGCTGTAAAATGTATAGTCAGATTGATTTCCAAAGAGGTTACGCCAATTTACATTCTCACAGGCATGTGTAGGGGGATTCTGTTTCCCTATATTCTAGCCAATATTGAGTACTGCCACATATTCTGAGCTTTGCCAATCTTTTACTGAATAATTGTGTATCATTTGAAGTGAACTGGCAGCTCCAAGCCCATGAATGCAGCTTGTCACTGTGACTTTCCTGTAGAGAGATTGCTTTACTGGAGATCTGCTAGAGTCAGTGTCTTTAGGACTTTCCTCTTGGTCTAGTCAGATTCCAGTGGGATTGCAAAGATGTCTACAATCTCCTGCCTGCAGGGCAAATGCTTGACTGCCAGTGTTCTGGGAGCCAAGGAGGTGAGTCTGTTCTCAGTAAAGCATTCATGACCTTTACTGTACTTGGTGTCCCCAGTCATGGACTCTTTTGCCAATTTTTCTCCCTGAGGATGAATCATGCTTTTTTTCCTAGATGAGAGAGGAGCAAGATTGGAGGAGGATGTGAGGTTATTGAATTGCTTCTTAAACAAAGGTTTTAGCCAATCCTTAGTTTTAGTCACCCTCCCCTCTTCACCCTCACTTCTGGAAGAATCTGGAATTCTAATTCCTGATCATTGTGGAGATTTTGCTTTGGGAGTTAGATTGGTCCACTGCTTTCCTCACTAACAGTTTAAGATTCATTATTCTGGAGGCTGCTAGGTCACTTACCACTCTCAATTTATTTATCTGTTTCCAAAAATATTGCCACCTTTCCTATTTACACTCATTTGTCTCATTTAGTCAAAATGAGCGATGCTTCTGGAAGAAGCAAAAGGAGTAGGTGTACATTATAGCTGCCATTTTATCTAGTAGTCTGTTTATTCCCTTTAACTCTCAAATTTCCCGTCCATGTAAAGGGACAACAATAGCATTAACCTCAATTGTGAGGGCTGAATGAAATACTACAGGGGGAGTGCAAGTCACGGATACTCAATTCGTAGGCTGTTAGTATGGTGTCATTACCTGTAGGGCTGCACTCCTTACCAGACCAGCAAATACATTGCAAATAAATTATATTTTTTTATCTTGCATAACTTTCATAGACAACCATTATCAATGGTTGTAGTGTCTGCCATTTTCATTGTAGGTGCTGAGACAGAGGTTAATTTGAGAGAAAGAATGTACACTTGTCTGATTTGGGTCAGATTTGTGTGCCATCCTTTATTTTTACTGTGGAGATGATCAAGTGATGACCTCACTCTTTATTGGGAGTGCCCAAATGTCCATGTAGGTCTTCTTTCCTGAGCTAGTTGCTTTCTCTTAAGGGGAAATTTTAATGTTCTACCTGGGAATGAAAGCCTGATGCTAGATCCTGGCAAGCTGAACAGAATAAAGGTGCTGTGTGCCTTGATTTTCACTGAGTAGATTTGGGCAGAAGCCCTGTTCTTTGTCACTTCACTGCTGTCTTCAGTTATGCCGGGGTTTCTGAGTCAGCAGCTCTCAGATTCAGCCTTGCCAAGGAGAAAACCTCTCATCTTCTGCAGGAGTGGGAGGAAGCAGTTTCTGGTTCTGTGAGATGTGCGGGGAGTTCTGGGAATTGAATCACTTGTTGTATCAATGCCTCTCAAACTTTAATGTCTTTATAGATCACCTGGTGATCTTGATAAAGTAAAGCCCTGATTCAGTAGGTCTAGAATGGGGCCTGGACTGCTGCATTTCTAGCAAGTTTTTAGAGATGCCTGTGCAGTTGGTCCAAAGACTTTAAAAAACAAAAAGCCTTATACAGACTACCCATCCAACTTTGCTGATTCCCTGAACTTCTTTGCTTTCCTGGGGTTCTGGTGGCATGAAGAAAATTGTGGTTTTTTTAGTTGTTTCTTTTACAGGTTCAGACTTCAGGTTTTCCTGCTTTGCGAAATGAATGACTGCCTACCTACCTGTTCATATTCAAGTAAGATAAAATAATATTTTCCTCTGTTTTTTTTGTCTCCTTTTTTGTTCTCTTTGTCCTCGTGGGTTTATAGCTTTTGATTCCTCTTTTGTCATTTTAGTAGGGTGCAGGAGGGAGCAGAGCTAAATACGGGAGTTCAAGTTGCCACATTCTCTGAAGTCCATTTAGACTATTGCAGGTGTCTGAAAAATATTTTCTGATTGTAAATTTCTATACGTTAGTTTGGAGATTTTGTTGAGTATACCAGGAGGTAATCAGAGGTCCATATTCACTCTTGTTCCATCAGTGTGTAATTATTTAGTTTATACAACCAGTACCCATCAGTTATAGAGCAGGGCTACTATAATACCTGAAGAATAAGAAGAGGAGAAAATGCATGAGAAGTATGAAATATAGTGAACTTCGATAATTATGGATTCAGCAATTGCCAATTTACTGTTGCATCTATAGAAAAATTTCCACCTTGAATGTTGTAATAATACAACTTTTTTTCTCATTGAACTTTACATTGGAGATTTGGCGATGATGAATTAGCATCAGAAAAACAACCACAGGGTATGAATGAGCTGTAAAAGAGTCTGTCTAGCTATCTATCATCTATCTATCTATCTATCTATCTATCTATCTATCTATCTATCTATCTATCATCTATTATCTATCTATCTTTATCATCATCATAATCATATATCTATCCACAAATATATGTAAATGGATATATAGTCCTTTCAGATATATGTCCATATCCCCTAGAATTTATTTATACATATAAAAGAAAATACAAATGATATTCTTTTCCTCTGATTTTTACATAGAAGATAACTGTTACATATACTGTTCTACATATTACTTTTTTTCACAGCAGTATTTGTTAAACATCCATTTTCATTCTTTATATGGTTGCATACTACTCCAGGATATGAATGTAGTATAGTTAATTTACCCATCTCTGTTCAACATCTCATATTTGGGTTGTTTCCAATTTTTTGCTCTTGCAAGTGTTGCTAAAATTTACATAATATGCTGATTGATATTTAGGATACATTTTTCAAAGAAGGATTTCTAGGTCAAAGGGGACTTGCCTTTGTAGATATTGCTGATTAATAACTGTTCTCCATAAGTATTTGGCAAATCTGTATTCTTCCAACAACACCTTAGGGTTCATGTTACTTCACAGATAACATATTGTTTCATATTTTTGCCTATCCGATAGATTTTTTAAAAAGGCATTTTTTTCTTAGCACATATGAGGTTAGGTTGAACATCGTTTTTTATGCTTAAGGGTTACTTGAATATTTTGTCTGGAACGTGTATATTTCAACTGTTCATTTTATTTGCCAGTTTTTCTACTGGACTTTTTTCTTATAGAGCTCATCAAACTCATATATTAAGGAGATGTGGCACACAGCCTAAGGTAATCCCTACTGAGTGACACCCTTGTATAATTTCCTTTCCTTAAATGAGGCCAGAACCTGTGCCTTGCTTCTAACCAAGAGACTATATTAGAGGTGAAGACATTTTGGAGACTTAACAGAAGTTTCTAATTGCTTGACTAGTTTCTAATTGTTCATCAAAAGGGAGATTATTTTGGGAAGGCCTGACCTAAACAGAGGGTCTGAAAGAGGTCAGAGACAGGAAAGAACAGAGGCTTGCTCTCTGCTGCGGGTGTTGAAGGAGTCAGCTGCCATGAATTCTGCCAACCACATGAGGGAGTTTGCATGCAGGCCATCCCTAATCAAACTGCCCTGTGAGAACATGGCTTTTAGGTTTTGAGTCATAATTTGAAAGACTTTCCCTAGGCTAAGATCATAAAAATTTTCCCATACCTTCTAAAAGTTTGGAGACTTTAATTTTGTACATTTAAAAAATCTCTGTTCCATTTGGAATTTATTTTGACTTATGGATAAATGTAGTTTTGCAAATGACTGCCCAGATATCTCAATACTTCTTATTTAGTGGTTCAACTTATCCCCTCTCTAGTTTGAGAGGCTACTTTTATCATGAATTTTCTTTTCTATTTGGATTATCTAAACTTTTAATAATTTTTTAAAAATCTATTTATTAAATTTAATGCAGTGACATTGATAAATCAGGGTACAGATGTTGAGAGAAAACATCTCTAGATTATTTTGACATTTGATTGTGCTGTATACCCCTCCCCCAAAGTTAAATTGTCTTCTGTCACCTTCTATCTGGTTTTCTTTGTGCCCCTCCCCTCCCCCACCCCCTCTCTCCTTCTTCACCCCCTCCCCCTCCCCCCACCCCCCACCCCTGTTGCCATCACATTCTTGTTCATGTCTCTGAGTCTCATTTTTATGTCCCTTCTATGTATGGATTCATATAGTTCTTAGTTTTTTTTTTCTGATTTACTTATTTCACTCCGTATAATGTTATCAAGGTCCATTCATGTTATTGTAAATGATCCGATGTCGTCATTTCTTATGGCTGAGTAGTATTCCATAGTATATATGTACTAAAACTTTTTAATCCACTCGTCCTCTGACGGACACTTGGGCTGTTTCCAGATCTTTGCTATAGTGAACAATGCTGCCACAAACATGGGGGTGAATTTCTCCTTTTGGAGCCGTTCTATGGTGTCCTTGGGGTATATTCCTAAAAGTGGGATAGCTGGGTCAAAAGGCAGTTCGATTTTCAGTTTTTTGAGGAATCTCCATACTGTTTTCCACAGTGGCTGCACCAGTCTGCATTCCCACCAGCAGTGCAGGAGGGTTCCCTTTTCTCCACATCCTCGCCAGCACTTATTCTGTGTTGTTTTGTTGATGAGCGCCATTCTGACTGGTGTGAGGTGATATCTCATTGTGGTTTTAATTTGCATTTCTCTAATGATTAGTGATGTTGAGCATTTTTTCATATGCCTATTGGCCATCTGTATGGCCTCTTTGGAGAAGTGTCTATTCACCTCTTTTGCCCATTTTTGTTTGTCTTCCTGGTGTTGAGATTTACAAGTTCTTTATAAATCTTGGTTATTAACCCCTTATCAGACGTATTGTCAAATATGTTCTCCCATTGTGTAGTTTGTCTTTTTATTCTGTTCTTGTTGTCTTTAGCTGTGCAAAAGCTTTTTAGTTTGATATAGTGCCATTTGTTTATCCTGTCTTTTATTTCACTTCCCTGTGGAGATAAATCACCAAATATATTGCTCCGAGAGATGTCCGAGAGCTTACTGCCTATGTTTTCTTCTAAGATGCTTATGGTTTCACGGCCTACATTTAAGTCTTTTATCCATTTTGAGTTTATTTTTGTGAGTGGTGTAAGCTGGTGATCTAGTTTCATTTTTTTGCAGGTAGCTGTCCAATTTTCCCAACACCATTTGTTAAAGAGGCTGTCTTTACTCCATTGTATTTCCTTACCTCCTTTGTCAAATATCAGTTGTCCATAGAACTGTGGGTTTATTTCTGGGTTCTCTGTTCTGTTCCATTGATCTATATGCCTGTTCTTATGCCAGTACCAGGCTGTTTTGAGTACAATGAATGGCATTGTAGTATAACTTGATATCAGGAAGTGTGATACCTCCTACTTTATTCTTCTTTTTTAAGATTGCTGAGGCTCTTCATGTTCTCTTTTGGTTTCATATAAATTTTTGGAATACGTGTTCTATATCTTTGAAGTATGTCATTGGTATTTTAATTGGTATTGCATTGAATTTATAGATTGCTTTGGGTAATATAGACATTTTAATGATGTTTATTCTTCCTAACCATGAGCACGGTATATGCTTCCACTTGTTTGTATCTTCCTTGATTTCTTTTTATCAATGCTTTGTAATTTTCTGAGTACAAGTCTTTAGTCTCCTTGGTTAAGTTTATTCCTAGGTACTTTATTTTTTTGGTTGTAATTGTGAAGGGGATTGTTTCCTTAATTTCTTTTTCTGACTGTTCATTGTTGGCATATAAAAATGCCTCTGATTTCTGAGTATTGATTTTATATCCTGCCACTTTGTTGAATTCATTTATCAGGTCCAGTAGCTTTTTGACTGAGACTTTAGGGTTTTCTATATACAATATCATATCATCTGCAAATAATGATAGTTTTACTTCTTCTTTTCCAACTTGAATGCCTTTTATTTCTTCTTCTTGTCTGATTGCTGTGGCCAGGACTTCCAGGACTATGTTAAATAAGAGTGGTGAAAGGGAGCACCCCTGCCTTGTTCCTGATCTTAAGGGTATTGCTTTTAATTTTTGCCCATTGAGTATGATGTTGGCTGTGGGTTTCTCATAGATGGCTTTTATCATGTTGAGGTATGTTCACTGTATTCCCATTTTGCTGAGAGTTTTGATCATGCTGGATTTTATCAAATGCTTTTTCTGCATCTTTTGAAATTATCATATGGTTTTTCTCCTTCTTTTTGTTTATGTGATGAATCACATTGATTGATTTACGAATATTGTACCAGCCTTGCCTCCCCAGAATAAATCCCACTTGATCATGGTGTATGATTTCTTCCATATATTGTTGGATCTGGTTTGCTAATATTTTGTTGAGGATTTTAGCATCTATGTTCATCAGAGATATTGGCCTATAATTTTCTTTCTTTGTGTTGTCTTTGCCTGGTTTTGGAATCAGAATTATCCTCGCCTCATAAAAGGAGCTTGGAAGTCTTCCTTCCTCTTGAATTTTTTTGAAATAGTTTGAGAAGGATAGGAGTTAATTCTTTTTGAATATTTGGTAGAATTCTATGGTGAAGCCATCGGGCTCCGGACTTTTCTTTGTTGGGAGTTTTTTGATAACTGTTCCGATCTCATTAGTTGTAATCAGTCTGTTTAGGTTTTCTGATTCTTCCAGATTGATTTTTGGAAGATTGTATGTTTTAAGGAATTTGTCCATTTCATCTGGATTGTCTAGTTTTTTGGCATACAGTTATTCATAGTATTTTCTTACAATATTTTGTATTTCTGTTGTGTCAGTTGTTATTTCTCCTCTCTCATTTCTAATTTTATTTATTTGAGTCCTCTTTCTCTTTTTCTTGATGATTCTAGTTAAAGGTTCATCAATCTTGTTTACCTTTTCAAAGAACCAGCTCCTAGTTTTATTGATCCTCTGTATTGTTTTTTTAGCCTCTATGTCATTTATTTCTGCTCTGATCTTTATTATTTCCTTCCTTCTACTACATTTGGGCTTTACTTACTGTTCTTTTTCTAATTCTTTTAGATGCAGGGTTAAGTTGTTTATTTGAGCTTTTTCTAGCTTCTGAAAGTGTGCCTGTAGTGCTATGAACTTCCCTCTCAGCACTGCCTTCGCTGTGTCCCATAAATTTTGAGTTGTTGTATGCTCATTGTCATTTGTTTATAGGAATTTTTTTATTTCTTCTTTGATCTCATTCTTAATCCATTCATTATTTAACAACCTGCTATTTAGTTTCCATGTGTTTGAGAATTTTTGAGCTTTTCTGTTGTGATTCATTTCTAGTTTCATGCCGTTGTGATCGGAGAAAGTGCTTGATATAATTTCAGTCCTCTTAAATTTGTTGAGAGCACTTTTGTGCCCTAACATGTGGTCTATCCTAGAGAATGTACCATGAGCACTTGAAAAGAATGTATATTCTGCTGCTTTAGGATGAAAGGTTCTGAAGATATCTATTAAATCGAGTTGATCTAGTGTTTCCAATAAGTCTGCTGTTTCTTTGTTAATTTTCTTTCTTGAGGATCTATCTAGTGATATTAGTGGGGTATTGAAATCCCCTACTATTATAGTATTGCTGTTGATCTCGCCCTTTAAATCCATCAAAGTCTGCTTTATATATTTGGGTGCTCCTATATTAGGTGCATAGATATTTATAATAGTTATATCTTCCTGTTGGATTACTCCCTTTATCATTATGTAGTGGCCTTCTTTATCTCTTACTATATCCTTTGTTTTAAAGTTCAATTTGTCTGATATAAGTATTGCTACCCTTGCTTTTTTTTCATTTCCGTTTGCATTAAATGTTTTTTTTCCATCCTTTTACCTTCAATCTATGTGTGTCTTTTGTTCTAAGGAGTGTCTCTTGTAGACAACATATGTATGGGTCCTGTTTTCTTATCCACGCAGCTACCCTATGTCTTTTGATTGGATCATTTAATCCATTTACATTTAAGGTTATTATTGATATGTAGTTGTTTATTGCCATTTTCTTCTTTAAAGGTGTATTCCTTTTTTGCTGTATTCTTTTCCCACTTTGATCTGTTTACAACAGGCCCCTTAACATTTCCTGTAGCATTGGTTTGGTTGTAATGAATTCCTTGGGTTGTTTTTTGTCTGGGAAGCTTTTTATTTCTCCTTCGATTTTAAACGATAGCCTTGCTGGATAAAGTAGTCTTGGTTGTAAGTTCTTGTTCTGCATTACTTTGAATATTTCTTGCCATTCCCTTCTGGCCTCAAGTGTTTCTGTTGAGAAGTCGGATGTCATCCTTATGGGGGCTCCTTTGTAGGTGATAACTTTTTTGTCTCTTGCAGCTTTTAATATTTTCTCTTTATCGCTTAGCTTTGGTATTTTAATTATGATGTGTCTTGGTATAGATTTCTTTGGGTTTCTCTTTAATGGAGTCCTCTGTGCTTCTTGGACTTGTGAGAGTTTCTCTTGCATTAATTTAGGGAAGTTTTCAGCTATGATATGATTGAACAAAGTCTCTATCCCTTGTTCTTTTTCTTCTTCTTCAGGAACCCCTATGATGCGGATGTTATTTCTCTTCGTGTTGTCACAGAGCTCTCTAAGAGTTTCCTCTGAATTTTTGAGTCTCTTTTCTCTTTTCTTCTCTACTTTCATGCCTTTATTCCAGTTGTCCTCTAACTTGCTGATTCAATCCTCTGCTCTTCTATCCTGTTTTTAATTCCTTCCATTGTGGTCTTTATTTCTAATATTGTATTTGTCATCTCCGACTGATTCTTTTTTATACTTGCTATTTCTTTATTTAGGTGTTCATAATGACCATCCATTGTTGTTCTAAGATCCCTAAGCATCCTTACAATCATTATTTTGAGCTCCGCATCTGGAAGTTTGATTATTTCCATATCATTCAGTTCATCTCCTGAAGGTTTCATTTGGATTGCACTTTTTTGTCTTCTCATTTTCGGTGTTTTGTTTGTAGAGTTGGTTGAGTCTAGGCTTGGTGTTGTCTGCCTCCAGTTTTCAGTTGTGTTATTTCTAGGTCTTCTTGGGTTGGTATCAGCTATTATTTGTAATCCACTTTCAGATTTGGGCAGCTTTGAAGTCTTGATTTGTTTGTTTTCTTAACAGGTGATAGTCTTGTTTACTGATCTCAGCAGGGGGCTTCCTTGAAACTGTATCCAGGAATGCTGTGGGTGTAACCTGAGACTCTGAAGGTCTCTTCCACCAACTAATCTCACTGGGGGCAGGGTTTTTTCTCAGCTTCAGTAAGGGGAGGTGTATCTCAGATCTCCATGGAGAACTGAGTTACTGCCCCTCTCCCCACTTCTTGTTTTCAGCTGTGTCTTGTTGCACTGATTGGAGCTGGATAGATGTCTGGAGATCTCTGATCCAGAAGCACTTCAGCTCTGTTTTGTGAAAGATTCAGTCCCTCCCCCAGCTATGGCTGCCTCCAGCATGGATGAGTCAGCTTTTTTAGTTCGTTTCCTTCATTCCTTAGCCCCTCACAGTCTGTCCCTCTCCCTGTCTTTTCCACTTGGGAGATAAGCTGGTCTTTTCAACACACCTCGCTCCCTGGTCGCCAGGCAAGTGGCTGTGAGCAGTAGTTTCTGCTCTTTTCCCTGTGTGAGATCCCCTCTGGGCTCTCAGCCTCACCCCCCCCACCTCCGTTCCTGTAAGCAGAGGAGATTCAGGCACTTCCTACCAGGATTGTTGTGGCTTCTTCTTTGCTCCTTGGTTTTTGAGAGCTGTTCTTGCAGTTCAGAGTTGGTTTTTCATGCTGATTTTTTTCCTAAATTGATTTGTATTACAGTTTGATGGTGAGAGCTGGGCGTCTGTGCGTCCGCCTACTCTGTTGCCATCTTTTAATAATTTGATAGCATTATTTCTTGAGTGTAATTTGGTCCATTATTTTTTTGAACTTTTTTTAGTGGTGTTATTTCCCAAAGTCAGGAATTTTGCATTGTTCATCTTTGTATCTTCATGACTTCGCCCACTGTTTGGATTGGTGTATAGTAGACTCTCAGTAAAGTCTTGTTGAATAAGTGAATAATGGTGTTCATGCAATGCAAAATATCATTTTAGGGATGTTTTTGAGGAGTGTTAATCTTTCTTAGCAGCTGGATCTTAATTTAGAAAATTATGATTTTAGGTTCAAGCCCTGTCCCTACAAAAGAGTCTATAGATACATATTTAGTGCAAATCTGTAGACTTATGATTATAATATTGATAAGTGGAACCAAAGATAATAGAGTGAACAGTAGTATGTTTATACCCACTCTGCAGCTGAGAGAAAGAAAAAACAAACAAACTTGACTGAAATAAGTTAATAAGCATTTGTACTTATCAAGGGGGATTAGAATCACTTACTGTTCAATCCTCTACTTTCAATGGGGAGGAATTTTTCTCTTGCCCTTCCCCTCACTCCAACCCACAAAGGTACCAGGAGTTATCTTGTGTATGTGTGTGTGTTCAACTGCTTACAGGAAGCACACAGGCTGATCTGATTTTCTATGTATGTTTTTTAAAGTAGAAATCAGATGAACAAATGGGGGTATGTGTACAACGTGAAAGAGATCTTTGGAGAATACATTCCTTCAATGCTTGATCTTCCTAATGGCAAGGCACACCTGTGTTTCAGTACTGCATAGGACTGAGTGAATGAGTGTATTTCCATCCATTTCTAACACACACCTATAATGTCCTTCAGCTTGGACTGGCTTTTGTTGGTAGTACTGCTGATAATTTGACCTCTATTTCTGGTTTAGCTCTCAGTTGGTTCAAAACTCAGGCTGAGAAAAAGTTTCTATCTAAGGGGCTTTTATAAACCTTATAATTATTTAATCTGGACTACTTTAATTGTATGCTTCCACTGACCCCCCTCTCTAAATTCACTTAATTCAATTAATTTTGTTTTAACATATTGTGCTTTAGCTCAACTCTGAGTATTTCAAATTGAGATAACTAACTATATATTCATTGAAGGCAGCACATACTGTATATATAGATAGGTTCAGTCAGTATTTTCAGAGAGTGAGAAGAGCCTATGAAATTCGTTAAATATTACCATGATAAGAAAAAAGGACAAACCACAAGAGAAAAACAGTCTGTACATGAGATTTTACTGCAAACTAGACTGTTTCAGTGTTTATAAATATTCGTCTGTGGAGAGAAGTATGTGTATTATAATAATTATGCATTAGTGCCTCATTAGTAGGGGGTTACATCCATGCTGTTTCTTTTTCCTCTAGTGTATTTCTGATAAGTTAGCATTTTTAAGTCTTATTTAAAATGTAATAAAAACAGAGGAGAGACAGAATGTGTATACATTTAAGAGCAGATCATTTATAATTCTTTCAGCTGTGTGAAGGAACATGAGCTTCTGAGACTACAGGAAGACATAAAAATTGTCTCCCTCATGCAGAATCATGAACCTAATTACTTGAAAAGTAAGTGAGCAGGTTAAATCATAACACAACTTTTATTGTATTGACATTTTATTCTTGATGCTGTGATGTACACTTTATTCTAGTTTCCTAGGTATGTATTATAAAAGGGATCCTTTCCAGATTAGCACCCCGGAATTCCACTCATTATACACTTTTTTGTACGTTCTAATTGCAAAATCCATGGACATTTTTCTCTGATCTTATTTGATCTTTCTACTGAATTTCATATAGTTGATCAATTTTTTTGCAGTTATGCACATATTTGTCTTCTAGATATCTCACAATACTTATTTACCTTTAACCTCCGTGAATGGTATTTCTCCATTTATTTTATGAGATCATCTTTATTTTTTTTTTGCCTGTTCCTAACATATACTCTTGGATTCCATATTTTCCTTCTCTGTGCTCTGCTCATACTTCATGCTCTCCCCAGATGATGTTCTTCATTCTCATGATTTCAATTTTCATCACCTGAATGCTGATGATACATTGAATCTGTGAATATTAGATTGCTATTTCCAACTGCTTATTGCTTACAAATCTCATAGGTACTGAGAACTAAAGACCAACTGGAATTCATCTCATAAGCTTGCTCTTATTCTTTATTCTGTCTTAGAGAATGGCATCACCATTGGGTCACAAAGACAGGAAACTTGGAAGTTAACCTTAACAGCTTCTATTACATCCTCTCACATGTCCACACTCTGCCAAATTTACCTCTTTTTTTTTTAAAGATTTTATTTATTCATTATAGGGAGGAGAGGGGGGGAGGAGCAGGAAGCATCAACTCCCATATGTGCCTTGACCAGGCAAGCCCAGGGTTTTGAACTGGCAACCTCAGCGTTTCCAGGTTGATGCTTTACCAAATTTACCTCTTAATATTCTTTCAAATCTATCCCATTCTTGGCTGTGTCTTACCACTTCCCTAATTCAAGCTCTGACAATAGATTACTTGGACTATTGCGACTGATTGTTGCATGTTCACTTGTCCTCTTCAAAGCTACTCTCATACTGCTTTAAAATGCATCTCTGTCCAGGCACTGCCCTTCTTAGAACTCTTCAATGGCTGCTATTGTTTGAAGAATAAGGAGCAAGCTTTTAATATGCAATACAAGACCTTCTTTTATCTGAAAAGAAGAGCAGTGGGAACTTTTTGTGGCATAAAGTTAAAAAATATGGAAATATAAAAAGTAACACAAAAAAAGTTGGTGTTTACTCCTGAGAAATAACCACTGTTAGCAATATATTTGTACTTCAAGATTCTGAAATGCTAAGACAAAAAATGCTGGCTGATTTCAGCAGGAAAGGAATACAAATGGTCCCAAACTTATGATATTTTGATGTTACAATGGTATAAAAGTGATATGTCTCCAGTAGAAACCATAATTTGAATTCTCAATTTTGATCTTTTCCTGGGCTAATACTGCTAGTATGCAGCACAATCCTTTCTCATGATGCTGGACAGCAGCAAGCGATAGCACTCAGCCATGCAGTCCTGAGGGTTGAACAACAGATTCTTCACAGTGCATGGTGTTGCCAGCATTTTTTGGCTATTATGTTCTGTGTTTTTACATCCTACATGTCTACAAAATGCCCATCTGAGTCTCCTGCTTCCGGTAAGGAGAAGAAAAGGAAAGCAGTTACTCTTGAGGTTTAACTCACGATAATTGCCCAAATGTAGGTTGTGAATGTTCTGAGCATGTGCAAGGGAGGCTAGGCTAAGCTGTGATGTTTGACAGGTTAGGTGTATAAAATGCATAATGACTTACGATATTTTCAACTCACGGCAGGATTATTAGGGTGCAACCTCATGGTAAGTTGAGGAGAATCTGTATGTTCAATAGATATTGGGTAGCTTTCAGAATCTTCAAAAAGGAGAACAAAGTTGAGGATAATGCATTTAAGAGGCAACAAAGCACAACACCCAAAATAATACTAAGGTTATCACTATCATGGTCATGGAACAATAGTGGCCATGGCTTGCTTCACTGACATTGCTCTTCAGTAGGAATTGGATATTGGCTCTGACACTGCAGTCATTGCTTCCCAGGAACTTGATCCTTGTGCTGCTGCTGCCACTGCTGAAGATACAGGTGTTTATGATCTCTGCAGCTCTGGGCTGGGTGCTTTGCAATGAAGGCTTGGAAAGCAACTGTCTGGGATTTTCAGAGACCAAATTGAGAAGAGGATAAGAGTAGGAACTCTGGAACCAAATTTCTTGGGTTGCAATTTGTTCTTCTATTTATTGATTGTAACTCTGGGAAAGTTACTTAATCTCTCTGTGTCTCAGTTTCCTCTTCTTTAAAATAGAGGTAATAGTTGCAATGTGATTATAGTGAAAATTAAATGTTACTTTGACAATTGCTTAGAAAAGTTCCTGATGTAAGTAAAATGTTAGCTATTATTAGTAGTTCAGATTATACAGTGAAACTTGATTTTACTTTTCATTAAGACTTATAAGGATGAAGAGAATTATAGAGTTTAGGAATGAAGTTCATATAGCGGGTTGCCGAAAAGAATGACAAATATTCACTATTTGTTTATCCTTCTAGACTTTCATCCATATATTTGTAATCAAAACATTTATGATGGTATGTGCGTGCATGTGCATGCATGTGTTTCAGTTAGGGTACACAACTCAAGCCTACTTCAAGCTACCTCAGACAAAAAGGATACAAATTTATTGGCTTCTGTAATCAAACTTCAGAGAGGATGTGCATGTAGCTAAGTAAGGACAACTGGAAGCATAGACTTCAGTGTCACTGAGTCTTCTATCCTTTTTCTGCTTCTCTTGGAATATTAGTATCATTCTCTAATATTCCATTCTTCTACAAGACTGAACATTACTATTTCTGGCAATTCATATGTTTCTATTTTAACATCAAAGAAGAAATGAAAATATTTTTCTCTGATGCCTAGGCAAAGCATTCTGGGATTGGGCATGATTGTTTGGCTAGGGTCAATCAACATGTCAGAGAAAGTTCTACCATCAGGGAACATGAAAGCCCTTACTAAAACCACTTGTTTGAAATTTGGGACAAATATTGCTCAGGAGAGGTGGGGAAGGAGTACCTGATAGGCAGTTTTCTGTACTTTATATATAATTAACCTGTGTAAAGCTAAAAATTCCTTTACATTTAAAAAATTTATTCTTAAATGGCAATAAAAGTACACATAACAAAAGTACTAGGTACTGAATTTTAAAAGCTTAGAAATCAGCAATATGTTAACATGGGCTGCCAGGTTAACTTGTACAGTTTCTTGGAATAAACTTTTATCATCTTTTAATTGTAAAGTATCCTGATTTTACAAAGGAGCTTTAAAAAACTGCTACTATTTGCAACCACTTATCTGTGTGAAGAAACTCTTTACAATTAAAACAAAACACAAAAACCAAACTAAACAAAAACCAGGGATACTTCTAGGAGTGCAGCTGTCATCAACCTAATTTCTAAGTTTGTGTTCCCCCGAACTGCTGGTTGTTCTCATTAATTGACTTCATATTAAGTAAATGTTTTACTTTTAATTTATAAAATTAATGTATTCTAAAAATATTTCTTTTAGAGACTATTTTCTTGTAAGATTTTGTTAGCATTTTACTGCTAAAAATTTGAAAACCTGTGTATTAGAACAGAGGTCAGCAGAGTTCTGTAATATTTTAGGATTTGTAGGTTATGTGATCTCAGTTGCAATGGCTCAACACTGTCATTGTAGCGTGAAAGCAGGCACTGATAGTACATAAAGAAACTATCTTGACTGTGTTCTAATAATACTTTATTTATAAAAACAGGTGTCAGACTAGATTTGGCCCTTGGGGAAGAATGCAGTTTTTCAAACCCCAATAGACTGGACTATTCAAATTGGTTACTTAGTTACCTGTAATTAAGGAAGCAAATGAGCTGCACTTTCATTCTGTATTAACTCTTCTAAACTGATCTGATTTTAGTAATGTTACCTTGCAGGTGGTTTAATTGAATTTGTGTTTTGTCCCATTGTTTTTGAAATCTACCAACTGTAAATTAGTCCAAAATGCAGCTGTTTAATTTTTAACATAAAATAATCTTAAAGAGTTTGCATGCCCTATGTTTGATGGTAATTTTTTAAGGTGGAGATTTTCTCATTAACTAATCCTTACTTCTGATCTCCTTTGATAAAGTGTAGAGTTTAAGCTGGGCATACTAATCTAATTTTCCGAATTGATGTTTCTTTTTCTTTGGTTCACAAGACTTTGGATCATCTAAAAAGGTCTTGAATGAATGTATCATTTGTCACTAGCTAAAAACTGTCATCATTAACTTGATTAATCAAATGCTGCTCTTAAAGATGGATTGAAACACAGAATAGCCAGCCAGATTCTCCATAATGAAGAGATTAATTTGATGCACAAGACAACCAATTTAGTATCATTCAATGATCATTCTTTATTTACAAAGCCATCAATTAGTATTATTTTCTTTGATGTACTATTTTGTCTTTCTAACAAGAAACAATGATTTCCTCAAAAATTAATCTGCTTCCCTTAACCATAAAAGGATATTTATCTCAGCAGTCTTAAATTCCAAAATGTGAACTCTGTCTTATAAATAAAGAAAAAATTAATGATGGATTATAAAGCTTACAATGCAATTCTTTATTTTAGGATATTGTAAATTATTTTTGTAGCATTACTAGGAATATGGAAGAAGTCACAGCAAGAGAGACTCTGAAAGTTCTGTTCTTCCTTCTTTTTGATGGAGATTAAAATGGTCTATATCAGCGATTGTCGACTGGTGTGCTGCAACAAGAATTTCTAAAACATGCCATACCTGAGAATTTAGTCAGGGGCACTGACCTCTTTTTTCTTAGGTTGTCAAATTAGGAAATGACAACAGCCAATACAACCAATAGCCATCTGGTATGAATGAATCAAAATTACATTTTTTTGTCAGATTAGCAAAAATATATTTTTTGATATGCCAAAGAATTTTAGTAATTAGTTTATGCATGTCATGAGATGAAAATGGTTGAAAATTGCTGGTCTAAACAGTGTGTTGATTGCCAGGAAGGAGGGAGGCAGAAGAGGGTGAGGGGTGTAAATGATGATGGTGAAGACTTAACTTGAGGGGATGAACACACAATACAGCATACAGAGATGTGCTGTAGAATTGGGCACCTGAAACCTGTATAATTATGTTAACCAGTGTTACCATAATAAATTCAATAAAAAATAAATTTAAAAAAGAGATTATTGATGGTCTATATATTATATTGAGATGTAAATTAGGTACTAACTTGCAAAGAAGTTAATTAGATTTTACCATTTTTTTGTATATGTGGTGGTTGGGAAAGGTTTTTGGTAAAGTAAAAAGAATATTAAGTCATAGTATTAGTTTTCTTTACATAATTGATACTTAAAGCGACTGAGAGAGGCATATTTATGAGGTCTATGTGGCAAATGGATTTTTAATCATCTCCTATTGGGCAGCATTTCTTGTTATGATAGGAAGAAGCAGCTACAAACATTTCATTAACTAACTTAGGGCTAATGATGCTTTCTAGATGTTGTGTTTACTGTGAGAAGTTGGATTTGATGTTTAAAGAGTTCTGAGTTGGATTTCAAACACTAGACTTAAGGAATTTTTAAAAAGAGAGAGATGCTATTTCATTAATAGTTCATGGAAATTTACCATTTGAAAGGCTGATCTGATGTGTTTTAGAACCTATTAGATGGCATGCCGTTTATAGATTTGACAGAGTTTTGAAATCTGTTTTATGTGTGTGTGTGTGTGTGTGTGTGTGTGTGTGTGTGTGTGTGTGAGAGAGAGAGAGAGAGAGAGAGAGAGAGAGAGAGAGAGAGAGAGAGAGAAGGGCTTAGAGAATGCTTTGTGTGTGAAGATGTATATTTCTTGTATATGTGTGAATGGTTGGTGTTTCTGCCTAAGTGTGTCAGCCTCCTGGTGACGGTGGAAGCTTTCCAGGATTCCAGGAGACTTTCAATGTGGGTAAGAAAACCGTGCATGCCTGACTAGGTGGTGGCGCAGTGGATAGAGCGTCGGACTGGGATGCAGAGGACCCAGGTTCGAGACCCCGAAGTCGCGAGCTTGAGCGCAGGCTCATCTGGTTTGAGCAAAAAGCCCACCAGCTTGAACCCAACCAAGGTCACTGGCTCCAGCAAGGGGTTACTTGTTCTGCTGAAGGCCCACGGTCAAGGCACATATGAGAAAGCAATCAATGAACAACTAAGGTGTTGCAATGTGCAATGGAAAACTAATGATTGATGCTTCTCATCTCTCTACATTCCTGTCTGTCTGTCCCTGTCTATCCCTCTCTCTGACTCACTCCCTGTCTCTGTAAAAAAAAAAAAAAAGAAAAAAGAAAACCGTGCATGATAGCCTAAGTTAGACTTTCCTGGTTCTATAATTCATCTTGCAGGATTTCACTCTAGCAATGAAGCAGGATAACAACAAAATAAAAAGTAGCTATTAAACATTCTTTAGGCACCCAGTCTTGTGGGCCACACTGATATGTACTTAATGAGCTTAATGTCTATTTTCTCTCCACAGGCGGGAGTCACTGGCGGCTGTTTGGAATTGGGTCTACCATATAAACGGTCAAAACTTTCCTTGTACTGATTTGAAGAAACGTAAGTAAAGAATAAACATTTCAAATTTGTTTAATAGATTTTAGAATTTGTTTGCCAAGAAATTAATCCTAGACTGGGTGCCAGGACTATTGTGTTCTTTCTAGTACTATTGCCACTGATATGCAGTGTGTCACCTTGGGCAAGTTCCCCAGCTCTTCTAGAGGCTGGAAAAATATAGATTTATTGCTCAGATAGAAAGTGGGCAACATGAGAGGACAACATAAGAAGAATATATTAATATTTTAATAGCATTCAGAGGCACAAGTGTGAACAGCCATAGAAAATACTTGAGGGAAAAATAAGTTTATCATTGAGAATGAATTCTTACAAAGCTGAGAGAATCTGTTAAAGATTGATGGTTTCAATCTATCTATTTCTCATTTTTAAAAGCAAAAAAATTTCTTGCTGCCTTTCCTGTCACCCTTTCTCCTGATTACAAAACAAATTTTTCTTTTGTAGAAAATTTGGAAATTACAGACACTTACAAAAAAAATGAAAATAATTTTATTATTCAGAAATAAAGCCCTTGCCTAACCAGGCGGTGGCGCAGTGGATAGAGCGTCAGACTGGGATATGGAGGAACCAGGTTCGAGACCCCGAGGTCTCCAGCTTGTGTGCGGGCTCATCTGACTTGAGCAAAAGGCTCACCAGCTTGGACCCAAGGTCGCTGGCTCGAGCAAGGGATTACTTGGTCTGCAGAAGGCCCACAGTCAAAGCACATATGAGAAAGCAATCAATGAACATCTAAGGTGTCCCAACAAAAAACTGATGAGTGATGCTTCTCATCTCTCTCCGTTCCTGTCTGTCTGTCCCTGTCTGTCCCTCTCTCTCTCTGTCCCTGTAAAAAAAACAACAAAAAACAAAAAAATAAAGCCCTTAAGATTTTAATATAACCTTATAGTTCTCTTTTTACTGAATATATTATTTCCACTGTATTGTTTTTACATAATAACATTTGTGAGCATTTTCTCACATTTCGTATTCTTCTAAAATACCTTTAAAATAAATGCATAATATTCCAGAATATACAACTTGTTTAAAATATTTTCTTTCCCATTACAAACTGTTCTTTGCCAACAAATGTAGAAAATATAGAAAATAGAAAGAAGGAAAGAAAATCAATAATAATTCTATTATCCAAATAAATTAGTCTTTCCTTCTGATCAGTTTTTTTTAATTCTTTTTTTTTTTTTTTTTTTTTTTTTTGTATTTTTCTGAAGCTGGAAACGGGGAGAGACAGACAGACTCCCGCATGCGCCCAACCGGGATCCACCAGGCACGCCCACCAGGGGCGATACTCTGCCCCTCCGGGGCGTCGCTCTGCCGCGACCAGAGCCACTCTAGCACCTGGGGCAGAGGCCAAGGAGCCATCCCCAGCGCCCAGGCCATCCCTGCTCCAATGGAGCCTTGGCTGCGGGAGGGGAAGAGAGAGACAGAGAGGAAAGGGGGGGGGGATGGAGAAGCAAATGGGCGCCTCTCCCATGTGCCCTGGCTGGGAATCGAACCCTGGTCCCCCGCACGCCAGGCCGATGCTCCATCGCTGAGCCAACCGGCCAGGGCCCTGATCAGTTTTTCTATGCATATTTACTGTATTTATATCGTTTTTTGTCTTTTTGTTTAAGAATATGGTATACATATTTTTCTGTATTATTAAAATATATTATGTTACATATCAGCAGTAAAATGGATAGTTGTTTCATATTATAGGATTAACATTTATAAATAATGTTTCATTGTGATTATATATATAATATGTGCAATTATATTTTACAGTTTGGTTACTTAACATTTTTTGAGAACCTATTATATGCTCAATACTTAATATACACACGTGTACTCAGATGGTATGAATTATGAATGATATTATATATTCTCTCCTAGTATTTTTGTTTCTATTACCAAATTCATATTCATATTTTTACATGTGAACAAATATTTTGATCCAGTCATTGTGAATAGCTGCATTGTAATTCAATAGTATCATCATTTGGATAGTTGTCAACTTTTTCCTGATAATATTGTGATGTATATCCTTATAGTCGATTTTTTTTCACATTCTTAATTATTTACCCATGACAATTTCCTAGAGTGTAATATTTCCATTAAAAGGCATACATATGCCTGACCTGTGGTGGCGCAGTGGATAAAGCATCGACCTGGAAATGCTGAGGTCGTCAGTTCAAAACCCTGGGGTTTGCCTGGTCAAGGCACATATGGGGAGTTGATGCTTCCTGCTCCTCCCCCCCTTCTCTCTCTGTCTCTCTCCTCTCTCTCTCTCCCCCTCTCTCTCTCCTTTCTAAAATGAATAAATTTAAAAAAATTAAAAAAAAAAGGCATACATAATTTTAAAAATGTTGATATCTTCTGCCAAAATTCTACTCAATAAGATTTTGTCAATTTTTATTCCTAAGAGCAGTGTACAAGGGCCATATTCTCAGGCAAAAAATGGCATTTATTGGTGCTTTAATTTTCATATTTTTAGTTATGGTAAATTGACTTTTTCCTAAGCTAATTTCTTCATTGGTAAATTATATTTCAAATCATTTGGTCATTTTTGGGAGGATATTTATAGTTTTTGATTTAAATGAATTTTAGAATATCAAAGTTATTAAACATATTTCTCTCTATATTAAACATATTATATCAATATATATTTCCTATATATATAGTTTAATACAATTTTAATTATTGTATTTTTAAAATTTAGAACTTGTATATTTAATGTAGTCAAACCTATTAATCTGTCCATTTATATTGCTGACTATGATTTTTGGCAGAAAGTTCCCCCTCCTCCCATCACTTCTGAATTATATATATTTAAAATTTACACAATTCCATTTTAAAATTTAAATTCCTAATCTAAGTGAAAGTTACATAATTTGGTAAGTAACAATGTAAAGATCAACTTTTTATTTTTCCTAGATAGCAAACCAACAATGCCACTACCACTTATTGAATAATTAATCCTTTCCATGCTGCTTTGAAGTGTCACTTTTATGTATGCTGGATGTATTGCTAGGTTTCAGTACCACTCTTAAAAAATTTATTTATTTACTTTAGAGAGAGGAAAGGGGAGAGAAGGAGAGAGAAAGACAGAAACATTGATCTGTTCCTGTCTGTGCCCTGACTGGGGATGGAACCCACAACCTTTGTTCATCCAGAGGATGCTCGGCCAGAGGCTCAGTACCACCCTTTTATTTACTGTATAGTTATTGCATATTTTAATATGTAGCACAAAATTCTCCTTTTTCTCCTCTCTTTTTTTTATGTTTTCTTCTATTTAAGTTTTTATTCTTTGATGCATTTTTTCATCTTTATTCTGATATACTTTTTAAATTTTATCTTTTAAAACTGAAAAAATCATAAAGGGTATTTTAAAATTACCAGTTAGACAACTGTTTCTCTCCCTCTCCTCCTCGTAATTTTCTCCTTTGGATCATGCATTGGAGATTTTGGCTTTTGTATATTAAAATTTATGAAAATTTCTTTGAAGCCTTAATATATGGTCAACTTTTGTAAATGTTTCATTAGTTTTTGAAAACAATATATTCTTTGTTGGTACAAAATTTATATAAAACTATTAAATCACATTTAAAACTATTTAAAAAATTGTTTTGTTCCATTTGATTTGTCAATTTTTTTTTTTTTTTTTTTGCAAAAAATAGAGACAGACAGACAGATAGGCAGGTGGGAGGGAGAGACATGAGAAGCATCAACTTGTAATTGAGTCCCTTTAGTTGTTCATTGATTGCTTTTTCATATATGCTTTGAACGAGGTGGGGCTCTACCTGAGCCAGTGACCCCTTACTTAAGCCAGTGACTTTGGGCTCAAGGCAGCGACCTTGGGTTTCAAGCCAGTAACCTCTAGGCTCAAACCAGTGACCATGGAGTCATATCTATGATCCCACGCTTAAGTTGGTAACAATTTGATCAAGCTAGTGAGCCTACACTCAAGTCAAATAAGCTTGCACTCAAGCCAGCCATCTTGGAGTTTTGAATCTGGGTCCTCAGCATCCCAGGCTGATGATGCTCTATCTACTGCCCTGCCTGGTCAGACTGATGCATCAATTTCTGAGAGAGATATGTTAAAGCCTCCCTCTATGATCAAGAATTTGTCAAATTACCCTTTCATTTCAGATAGTTATTTTGTTATATTGTTAGGTACCTAATGGTTCACAACAGTTTCATATTCTTGATAATTAGTAATGATACTCTTTGGCCTGTTTTGAATTTTGAATTTGAATTCTGCATTGTCAGTTCTGGCCATGCAGACTTTTGTTTCAGCCTTTTCCTTGGTTTATCTCTGTTGTTTCAAAGTTAGTTTTAGTTTAAACAAAGTACTGAAAATAGTTTTAATAATTAAATACTATTAAAAGGATTGTACTAAAATATTTTAGTGTCTATTTTTCCACTGTTGCCACTGCCAAAGATACCAAGTTTCAATTTATTTAGCTGTTTTCTTTTTCCTTTCTTGCTCCTGTGATGAATTTTATTCTCCAACAGTTTCCTGATAAAATGATACAAAGAATAACATTTAAAAAGATTTCCCATGGAGATATATGTGTGTATGTGTGTGTGTGCATTTTACCTTACACCCATTCTGTTTGGAGGTAGAATTCCAAATTAGATATAATTTTCTATTAGAATTTTGAAAGTATTAATTTATTTTTTCTAGTTTTTAATATTCTTACTATTTTGGAGAAACTTGTTACCATTTTATTTTTTAACCTCTGTATTTTAATTTTTTTTTTTTTTTTTTTTTTTACTCCAAGGAAACTTTTATGACTGTTTTTATTCCAATACAGTGACAATTTCATGATGGTGTACCTTTGTGTTTATCTTTTCTCATTTAATTCTCTGGACTCTTTTTTCTCACTTATTATTCTGGGCCTTTTTAATATGGAATTTTATATCTGTATGTTCTGAGAAGATGTTTTTACATAATTTCTTTGATAATTTCATTTCCACCCTCTTTTCTATTTTATTTTTCTTGGACTGTCAGTTAGATATTCACCTGTTATCCATCATTTTACTGTTTTGTTCTCCTTTCAGGGAGATTTCACCAACTTTATCTTTTGATTCTTTTACTGACTGAAAAAACATTTCTGCTGCCAAAGTCTTAATTTTAATATCTCATGATTTTTAAATTCTCCTGATAAAATATTCTAGTCTTGTTTCAGTGGTGCAACATCTTTTATCTCTCAGAGTAAGTGTTGACTTTTAAAAAAATTGTCTTCTTAAATTGCTCATAGCTCAACTAAGTGCCCCCTTTTACCCCTGTTGTTTTAGTCTCCTAACTTTTCTCAACTGTCTGTTGATTTTTGGTTGTGATTCCCATTAAAGAGTGAAGATAACTGGAAACTTCATTTTTGGGTATTCATGTGACTGGGATTTATAGCCTGGTGGCTTCACTATAGAGTAAGATTGATCTGATGGTTATTTTTTGTGTGTTTGTGCTGGGGATAAAAAAGTGTGAGAATCTGTGGTTCTTTTTTTTTTTATTTTTTAGGCTAGTTAACAATTCAAGAAATGGATCTCCTCACCTCCTTTTTTGCAGTAGTAAATCTGGATGCCAAATCTCTGGGGTTATGGGGTCTTACCATGTTGATATGTAGACTTTAACTTAGTTTTTCTATTTTCAATTTGATGACTCTTTTACCCTTGAGAATATATTGGACCCACTTGGAAATCCAGGGTAAGCTCCCATCTCCAAACACTTAATCACAACTGCAAGCTGCCTTTGTCTGTGTGAGGTAACATATTAATAGATCCTGGGGATTAGGTCATAGACATCTTTGGGAGGCCATAGTTCTAACTCTCCCAGCTAGGATGGTTGTATAGCTCTCCTTGTTGCTTTTTGTGGCCTTTAAATTACCTGGAACTGTTCCATTTCTCTGCCCTCCACCCAACCCAGGAGTCTTCCTCATCAGAATTCCACTGTAGAAATCAGCTTTCCTGGCTTTATTCTGGGGATATGTTTTAGAGTCAGAAGACCCAAGAAAATGTGGGGTTCTTACTCTCTTTTTTTTTGCTGTTGATTAGTTGTCTTGCCCACTGCTCACACGCTCCTCTTTATGCTGCTCACTGTGCTCCTAATCTGCACAGGTCCTCTGTTGGATCAGAGAGATTGGTTGTGAGGGTCAGCACTTCATACTTGGTTATAAACTTAGTTTTTCAATTATAGTCCACCTTCAAGATCATTCTATATTAGTTTCTGGTGTATAGCACAGTGGCCAGAAAACCATGCACTTCACAGAGTGCCCTAGCCCTGACACTCAAAGCCGCCCCCTGGTCCCACATACAGCCACATGACACTATTGGTTCTGTACATTAAAGGCAACCTCTAGCGGCCGACTTGCCTTTGACCTTTGCTCTTCCAACATCCTCCTACTGATAAGATATAGAAGACAAAGAAGTGAAAGCAACCTTGTAATAACCACTGGGGGTCACCGAATACAGAAGAGAAAGCAATGCAACTCAGGTTTTATAAAAACATATAGTGTTTAGGCCACACTCTTGATCAAGAGACATCTCCTGCCAGAAGACAGGGAGCCCTGAGGTATGACAATGTAGATGATATTAAAAGGATATGTTAAAATGACTCACTGAAATACGTGTTTTGGGAGCTGTAAATTCTCAATACCTGTTAGTTTTCTACCAAGAATGGTCATCATGATATAGAAATAAACCAAATATCAAGTGTCTCATTGCTTGGAATGTGGCTACTCATCCTGTTGCTGATACCTGCCTCAAGGGAGATAGTTTGTGGCTGTTCCCGTGCAGCAAGACAAGGGCAAGCAGCGGAGAAGTCTCTCCCGTGGTCAGCAGCCTTTCTCAGTGGTTTTATCATCTCCAGAAACAGTGCCTTGTTTGATCTGCGGACGGCACCTCTCCTCTGCTTCTGCACTGCAGTGGATTAAAAACATTTTTATTCTGTAATTTTTAGATCTTGGGAAGTAAAATTTATTGTTTTATCATTTATTAGCTGTCCCAAATAGGAATAGTCAGCCGACTTTCTAAAGCAGAGTGAGCATAGTTATAAGAGCTATTAAGAGCAGTGAATACACTGAAGTCAATGTCAGGTCTGCTCAGCTCCTCAGGCCTGTCAAAGAAATATGCACAAGTTTGTTCCCAGCATTCGGATCACTGAAGAAATGCCACAAGCTTTAAACATGTAATTGTTACTGCCATATTCGAGAAGGAAGACAAGAAAGAAGATGATGACAATTGTGGCATGTTTGTTCTTTTAGCAGCAGTAACATGGCCTAAATTTTTCTAGATGACGTATGTAGCAAATGCCTCTGGCACCCGTGTCATATCTCCTGAGCCCACCACTGAGTTTAGCTATAGCTGCAGTAGACAGTTCCATGCAAGTTTAGACTCACCTTGTGCTGAGGGTGCCAGGCTTCATGTATGTGCTGTGTGTCTTTCTGCTCTCTTCTCCAGGGCTCTCCTGAAGCCAAAAGAGCCTGCTCCTTCCCCAGGCAAGTATGGCCTGTACTTGCTGGGATGTTAATGCCTCCAAGGTCAACCCTTAACCAATGTGGGACAGAACCCAATGGATAAATGCTCCAGCCTCCTGATTGGTGGGTAAACAACTCCAGGGATCATTGAGGTTGCTTCTCAAGTAGTCCTGAATAAATCAAGTCCTCCGTGCCCAATGTGGGGAGTTCAGTAATGCAGCCTTTTTTGAGTTTTTAGTTCTTTATTCTTTTATTCTTCTGGTTCCTTTATTCCTGCTTCCTGGAGTCACCTGTGCACAAGGCCTTGCCTCAGGCTCTGCTTTTGATGGAACCCAAACTAAGACAAGGTCTTTAAGTATCTACTCTAGAATTCTAATGGAACTTTGAGTAAGATTGAGGTGCTTCATAGCCAGCCATGGGTGTATGGAGGACATAGAAAAAGTATAGGGAACACCACTAGGGTTCTCAATGTTTTATTGACATTCAAAAACATTATCACCTATCAGAGCATTACTGCTGAGTAATTCTTCTAGTTCATCAGTATCCCAGGGCCACAATAACTTGGACAAAGAGAGTAGGGATGAGGGAAATAGCTATTTATTGCATGTTTTGTATAGGGCTTTATTTATGGATTACATTTAATCCACTGGATAACCCTTAAAGAGGGACATTAGATAGCTCACTTTATAGAAATCTGAGGATAAGACAATTAAATAACTCACCCAAGGCCACAGTGACCAGGAAAGAACAGATTCTAGCTGCAGGGATTCTTCTTCAGAGTCTGTTCTTGTTTGTATCGCTTCACTGGTAGTAATTTAAAATGGATAATGTTGTGTATGGTCCATTTATTCACATGTTCAATATTTTTTAAACTTTATTTAAAAATTATTATTCAAGGTAATATGTACACATGGTACAAAATTTGAAGATCCAAGAAGTTGTAAGTGAAAATTGTATTTCCCTTTTTCCTTTACTTCAGGACTGTTAAGGAAGTATCTACTACAAATCAGTTTCTTGTATATTCTTCCAGAGGATGCTCTATGTATATGTATTATTTATTTTTATGTATACTGTGTACATTGTTCTTCGCTTTGCTATTTACACTTGAAATATTTTAGCGATCTTTTCAATTGGATTACAGAAACTTGATTCATTATTCTTAACTGTTACCAAGTATTCAATTGTATGGATATATCTTCATAGTATCTTGTTAAATTTTATCATACAAATATTCAATACTTTTGATGCTGGTTAAGCCATTTATTTTAAAGTTCTTCAAAAAATTAGTGTCATAAATTATCTTTAACTTATAAAACATAAGGAGCTATTTTCTAAGAAACAACAGTAAATAGTCCTTTTATCTGTTAATGTACAGTAAATTTTGAACTGAGTAGAAGCTAAATTCATTTCAGTTAGATAGCTCTATCTCTGTCTCTCTTTTCTGTCTCTCTCTTTTCTCTGTCTGTCTTTTCCCCATCCTTCATAACCATCTTTAAAAATTATGTTGTACTCACTCTCAGAAGTCTAAGGATTGAGTATGGAAGTTGTAGTCAGTTTTAACTCCATTTCTGTTGGTTTAAAGGTCTTTTGAGAAACAGGCATCACTTTCAGAAACTGTTTTTTTATTAACATTTATAAGGTAGATATATGGGTCATAGGTTTTTTTAAATTCATTTTTAGAGAGGAGAGAGAGAGGGAAAGAGAGGAGAGAGAGATAGAGAGAGAGAAGGGGGGAGGAGCTGGAAGCATCAACTCCCATATGTGCCTTGACCAGGCAAGCCCAGGGTTTTGAACCGGTGACCTCAGCATTTCCAGGTCGATGCTTTATCCACTGCGCCACCACAGGCCAGACAGGTTTGTTTTTTTTTAAGTGACATAAGAAAATTCAAAATGTGTACCTTAGATGACTCCAACTAGTTATTCTTACTTTTTTTAGATTCATAAAGCCATCCTAAAATTTGTGGTCAGAGAATATCTACCTCTGTGACCAAAGGAAGATTTCATGAGCCTCCTAAGGAAACTAGTAAACTATAATTTGTCGAAGGTCTGATCATTCGTATTATTTTTAATTTTCCCCTGTGTATTATAACTATGCTAGAATAACTTCACTCAAGCTTAGTTTTTGAAAAGCTTTCCATTAATGTACATATCTTTTTTCCTTTTTCAATTAAACCTTTTATTTTGAGATAATTGTAGGTTCCCGTGCAGTGTTAAGAAGCAATGCAAAAAGATCCCATGTTTCTTTGGCCCCAGTCTTTTCCAACGGTAACATTGTGCAAAACTATAGTTTATTATCACAGCCAGGATACTGACACTGATACAGTCATGACAGCAAACTTGTCCATCACCACAAGGATTCTTTCCTTGCTCTTTTATAGCCAACTCTACTCCCCCACCTGCTCTGTCCTCCTCCCTTTAGCCCTCAGCAACCACTAATCTCTTCTCCATTTCTATAATTTTTGTCATTTAAATGAAGTTATATAAATGTAATCATGTAGTGCATAGATAAATTTTTATAAGCTTCTTTAATAATTAGAACTAAACTCTAGATAATATTCCTAAATAGACACGACACATATTCAGTGTCACATTGGTCTGATTAAAAAAAAAAATCAAATCATCTCTTAAACACTTACCATTTTCTTTATAGAAACTTATTCAAATCTGCTGAATTAGATTGGATTCCCTAAAAAGTGACTCTGAGGTGAAGACTTGTATATAGCAAGCTCACTGGGGTTTGGTCTCATTAGATAACCTGTGAGGAAATAAGGAAGGCAGGACTGGGCAAAAGGCAAAGCTGCCCCACAGTGCAGTTGCAATGGTCTCACCTCATCTTACAAGGAGCTGGAAAACCAGATGGTTCTTCAGAGTTGTCTCAAATTGAGTCAAGTTCCTTTGATTCTTCACATACATTTTAGAATCAGCTTTCAGATTTTACAGAGGATTCTGCTGGGATTTTAACTTGAATTGTGATGAATTGATAAATCTGTTTGTTAAAAATCAACATATTAATAATATTAAATCTTTCAAATTTGAGAAGATACAAATAGAAAGAATTGCCATCATTAAAATGTCTATAACTGCCCAAAGCAATATATAGATTTAATGAAATCCTTATTAAAATACCAAACACATTTTTCACAGAACTAGAAAAAATGATCCCAAAATTTATATGGAACCACAAAAGACTCCAAATACCCATAGCAATCTTGAGAAAGAAGAACAAAGTCAGAAGTATCCCACTACCTGACATCAAACTATACTACAAAGCTATAGTAATCAAAGCAGCATGGTACTTTCTTTTCTTTTCTTTCCTTTTTTTTTTTTTTTTGCATTTTTCTGAAGTTAGAAACAGGGAGGCAGTCAGACAGACTCCCGCATGCGCCCGACTGGTATCCACCCAGCATGCCCACCAGGGGGCAATGCTCCGCCCATCTGGGGCGATGCTTTGTTGTGACCAGAGCCATTCTAGCACCTGAGGCAGAGGCCATGGAGCCATCCTCAGCACCCGGGCCAACTTTGCTCCAATGGAGCCTCGGCTGTGGGAGGGGAAGAGAGAGACAGAGAGGAAGGAGAGGGGGAGGGGTGGAGAAGCAGATGGGCGCCTCTCCTGTGTGCCCTGGCCGGGAATCGAACCCGGGACTCCTGCATGTCAGGCTGATGCTCTACCACTGAGCCAACCAGCCAGGGCTGCATGGTACTTTCATAGAAACGGACATGTAGGTCAATGGAACATAATAGAGAGCTCAGAAATAAACCTACACCAACATGGTCAATTTTTATATGATGAAGGAAACAAGAACATCCAATGGTTTAAAGACAGTCTATTTAATCAATGATCTTGAGAAAATTGGATAAATACATCCAAAACCAAAACAAAAGCCAAAAAACCTACACCATGTTCTTACCCCATATACAAGAATAAACTCAAAATAATTTAAAGAGTTAAATGTAGAACTCAAAGCCATAACATTCATAGAAGAAAGCATAAGCAGTAAAATCTCTGACATTTTTCTTAGCAATATTTTTGCTGATTATCTCCTAGGCAAGGGAAACAAAGAAAAGTAAACAAATGGGACTACATCAACCTAAAATTTTTTTGCATAGCAGAAGAAACCATCAACAAAATGCAAACACCAACTACAAATTAGTACAAGATATTCACCAATGACAAATCCAATAAGGGGTTAGTATCCCAAATCAATAAAGAAATCATACAACTCAATGCCAAAATAACCTCAAACAAACCTATTAAAAACTGAGTAGAGGGCCTGAATAAACATTTCTCCAAAGAGGACATACCATGGCCAATAGACATCATTAAAGTCACCACCTATAATTGTGGATGTCTCTATTTTTCCTTTCAGCTCTATTAATTTTTGCTTTATGCATTTTAAAGCTTAGTTGATAGGTATATAAAAATTTAGAATAATTTTGTCTTATTGAATTGAGTCTTTTATTATTGTTTAATGCTCCTTTTGTCCCTTGTAATAATCATTGTTTTGCACTCTACTTTGTGTGGTCTTAGTATAGCCACCACAGCCTTCGTTAGTTTTTGTTTGCAAGATATATATGTATAGTTTTATCCTTCACTTTTAACCTATTTATATCTTTAGGTTTTAAGTGAGTTTTTCAGAGATAGTACACAGTTGGGTCTTAATTGTTTACTATATTTGGCAATCTTCATTTTTTAAATGGTGTATTTATATTTTTTACATTTACTATAATAATTAATATGGTTAGGATGATAGCTCCCATTTTGCTAGTGGCTAGTTCCACTATTCTTTGCTTTTTCTCTTTTTCCTGTCTACTTTTGAATTATTTTTTAAAATTCCAATTATTGCCACAATTTGCCTTATTATTTACACTTCTTTTAAAGACTTTCTTAGTTGTTTTCCTTGTGTTTACAATATGTATACTTAAATAATGACAATCTCTCTTCACGTAATATTACACTGCTTCACATTCCTCACAGAAACCTTACAATAGTATACTATCAGTCTGTCTCTCTTTCTTTCAACTTTCTAGCTGTCATTGTCATATGTTTTACTTTTATCTATACTGCACTATAAACCCTCAATTTGTTATTACTGTTTTTAAGTTAGACAGTTACCTTTTAGAGCTACTAAAATGAGAAAAATAGTTTTTACATTTACTTTTATTTTAATAATCTGCAGATTTAATTTTATTGTGTAGATTCAAGTCTCTTTCAGTTATCATATACCTTATTATTGAAGAAATTTTTTTTAATTTTATTTATTGATTTTTTTTTTAGAGAGAGAGGAGCGAGAGAGAGAGAGACAGAGAGAGAAGGGGGAGGAGCAGGAAGCATCAACTCCCATATGTGCCTTGACCAGGCAAGCCCGAGGTTTCGAACCGGCGACCTCAGTGTTCCAGGTCGACGCTTTATCCCACTGCGCCACCACAGGTCAGGCCTTGAAGAAATTTAAAAAAACACTTTTTATACTGCAGATCGCTCTTTGCTTTTTTTTGAAAGACATTTTGATCGGATATAGGATTCTGAGAAAATAATTCTTTTCCTTTTCTTTTAAGCATTTTAAAGATATTACTTGATTGTATAGTTTACTATAGTCAGATATAATTTGTATCTTTTCCTTCAGTATATGTCTGTTTTCCAGGTTTCTCTTGCCTTCCAAATTTTCCTCTTATCTTTGATTTCCAGCAGTTTGAATATGATGTGCTTAGAAGTGTGTGTCAGTTTGAGTGTATATATATGAGGAAGCAGTTTGTTCTTTTGTTTCTCATTGTTCTTGTTCATTCTTTTTGGGGATTTCTGAGTTTCTTTAATCTGTGGTTTGCTATCTTTTATTATTTTAGGAAAATCCTAGGCCATCATCTTTTCAAATGTTTTTCTATCTTATTTTTTTTTCTGATATATGTTAGATTATTTGAGATTGTTTTACAACTCTTGGATGCTCTGTTCTGTTCTATTCATTCTATTGCTTCTTGACATTTGGAAAATTTCTATTGACTTATCTTCAAATTCATTAAATTTTCTTTTTTCTTTTTTTGACTGTGTTAATTCTACTGATAAGCCTGTAGAAGGTGTATTTCATCTCTAATACTTGGTGTTTACATTTCCATTTTTCTCTTGTGTTTTCCAACTCTCTGTTGAAATTTGCCATATCCACGTTATCTACTTTTTCATTAAAGGTTTTTCATATTAGTCATAGTCTGGTAGTTCTAACATTTGGGTATAATTCTGTTTAGTTTTTAGTCTCTTGACAGTGCATTCACCCCACCCTGACACCATTTACTTTTAATGTGTTGTAATTTTTATTGAATGTTGGACATCATGAGTAGAACAGCAGAGACTGAAGTAAATAGTACTTTTGCTTGAAGAGTGTCACATCTCTCTTAGTGTTAGGCCATTTGTTGTGTGTGTGTATGTGTGTGCATGCACACGTGTGTATAGTTGAGCCAGTATAATAGGACTTGAGCTGGGTTTAGATTTGGTTATTACCATGGTTATATTAAGTGCAGCACAAGCTTAAATTCTTCAAGGGCAGGGGTTGGGAACCTTTTTGGCTGAGAGAGCCATGAACGCAACATATTTTAAAATGTAATTCCATGAGAGCCATACAATGACCTGTATATGTTACACATTATCCAATAAAATTTTGGTGTTGTCCTGGAGGACAGCTGTGATTGGCTCCAGCCACCCACAACCCTGAACATGAGCGGTAGGAAATGAATGGATTGTAATACATGAGAATGTTTTATATTTTTAATGTTATTATTTTTTATATTAAAGATTTGTCTGCAGGCCAGATGCAGCCATCAAAAGAGCCACATCTGGCTCGAGAGCTATAGGTTCCCGACCCCTGTTCTAGGGTAACTGTGTGTTTAGGTTGGAACCTGAGTTACTGAAGGATTTTTGTCAACGTTCATGCTCATGTAGGTTTTTCCTATGTCCTGTGCCTCATAGGTGGTCTCTCTCCAGGTTCATGTCTCTCTCCTAGTGGTGATGTGTTGTTTTTGCTTATTTCTTGGGGCTAGTCTAGTGGTGGGAGTTGGGAAGTCTCTCTAATGCCCGGATTTAGACTTAGTCTTAGTCTTAGGTAGGCTCTATCCCTTAGTAGAGGAGATGAGGCTTCTTGTATGATCTTGTCTCTTTTCTCCATGAGAGCTAAGCTCTGCTTTGTTCTTTGTCATCGTGTGCAGAAGAGAGTTTCTTGCCTTTCTCTACTAAGAGGAGATCTCTAACAGTCTGAGTCCAGGACAGTGTCTTTCCTTCTTTCAGGCACAGTGGGTTTGCACATTGGCCTTTGGAGTTCCAGGGTTTGCTGCTTTTACTCAAGCAGCTTCTAAAGAAGCAGAGTTGGGACAGGGTTTTGTGCTTTATTTTTTCTTCCTGTAGTAGCAACTGTTCCAGTCCTCCCAGATTGTCCCACTGAAGGAAGCTTTCTCTGGTCTGTTGCTTATCCTTAATCTGTTCTGTGCTCATAATAGAAGTCAGAGGAGAAGAGCATATGTGAACTCTGTTTCTGCATTAGTCAAGGATTCTACACTCTCATACTAGTACACACTCATACTAGTGCACATTCACTCTAGTAATTTGTTAATCCTTCTTATGTTCTTGTATGGTGCCTCAAATTTTTCCTCTTGAGCTCTGACTTAAATGAGACATATTTTGTGTTTCTATCTCTTTAGAAAGATCTGTCTTTCTTTATACACTGCTCACAAAAATTAGGAGATATTTTATTGCTTTGTAATCATTTTGAAATATCCTCTAATTTTTGTGAGCAGTATATTTCAGGCTACTTGGTTGCTTTATGATTTTAGCTCTATTACAGGTTCAAGAAAAGTCATGATTTTGTAGCTTATCTACATTGTTTTTTAGGTCGAGTAGGAGTGATGCTATTTTCAGTTTTCTACATCTTAGGTGGAAGTGAAATCCCTTCAAGTGCATCTTTAAGAGACCATTCTTTGCTCTATAAGGCTAATGCTTCTAAAGAGTACATACGAAAGGCCCAGTGGATCCCACAATTATGTGTCCATTGTCTTATACAACTTCGTTGTAAAGTAGGTCCCCTGGTTTGATGCAATGTTTTGTGGCATCTCATGTTGGTGAGTCATGGACTTTTAAAGTTCTTGGATGGTATTGCTGCCTAAGGTAATGGGAACAGCAAAGTTAATTCCATATCCTGATCACAATTTGATCTAATATAAGATGAATCGCTTCTCCTTCAAGGGTACAAGATTTCAAAGCTAGTCATCTTGCCAATAAGGGAATTGTTGGTCTGAAGGATAGTGCCACAGGGGGCTTAGCATTGGTTTCAGTTGCTGCTAGGTTGGACATTCAGCAGACGGCAGTAACTAGATCAGCCTTGGTACAGGGAGTCGTGCTGTTGGATCCATGCATATCTTCTACCCTACTACTATGGCTACTTGATGAATAAACTGTGCTAACACTGGTATGAGAAATAACAGAGAAGCTAGATGACAGCAACTGGCTAACATATTGTCTCTGGTTATTTAGTGCGTCTCCTATGTTAAGTGCTCTCTGGTGACATACTACCAAGATCTCTATGCCTTGTGCGCACTCACATGTACCTATCTATATACCTTTTTCTTTAATTTCCTTGTTCTCAAGCCTCCAATCTATTTCTCCCTTTTGAGGCCTGTAAAAAACCAGCTAAGCCATTCTCTTCTGGCCATGGGTCTATGTATGTTCTTATCTCCGGCTACTATTCTGTTCATATGAAGTCAGTGACAAATACACTGCCTGGAGCTCTGTCTGTTGGGAGGATTTCACCTCACCGCTCTCTTTTGTGATCACCCCTGAGTGGGACTGTGGTGCAGCAGTTCCCTTTTGGCTTTCACTCACATACTGAGTGAACCCCTCTCTGAACCAAGCCTGGCATTTTTCTTCCTCCATTTGCTAGCCACAGGTGATTTCCCCTCACCCTCACACTACATACAGCTGCAGCTGAGAACTGAGTGAGAGATGTCGGTGCAACAACGGTGGACAAAAGGGAAGGTATGGCTCACCTACATGAAGCTTACTTATATTTTCTGGCCCTGATCATGTCCAATCTTGAGTGTGTGACTTCTGTCTTGCTTTGGATTGTTACTGTGCCTTCTCTATCTAATGACCATGGATCTGGCATAAACCAGACTGTGATAGGAAGCTTTGGCTGTACAGTCACTTGATGTCTCTACCAGGGCCCTGTAGCGTGATAGGAATTGCTTTTGAAATGGTCTATAGTTCTCTGCTGCAGATGGTATATGTTTGCCTCACATTTCTTGGGGTCTGCGCTCTCTTGTGGGAAGGCTGTCCTTTTCATTGTAATATGTTTAGCAGTACCTTTAGCCTCTATCCACAAGATGCCAATAGTCCCACTTCCTATCTCCCCAGCATGACAAGCAGAATGTCTTTAGATATTACCAAAATTTCCCTTAGTTGAAAATTATTGGTCTTGATAGACAACCCAGGTTCTTTTGGACTGTATTATTACATGGGGAGGGAGTGTTATCATAGCCTTAGAGCAAGATTATAAATGTATACTGTTGTCAGTCCCATGTGAATGTGAATGTCTTCTGATCTTCCTTTATAGGAATGGAAAGGAATACATCCTCTGGATCAGTGACCTCATACAAGTGCCCGAGGCTATGTTTATCTGTGCTAGCAAATTATCCCACATCTGGCAAAACAGCTGCAGTTGTAGCTACTGCTTGGCTATGTTTGCAGAACCTTACGCTTCATCCACCATGTTTGGTTTTCACAGGGATGAGATGAGTGAATTAAGTGGAGATACAAACCTTTGGTGTGGTACTAATCGTGCTATTCTCTTCAGGATATGTTTTTTATTTACTGTCTTTTCTAAGAGTGGGGGTGTCTGAGGCTGTTGCATGGCTTTCTGCTTTATAATAGCTCTTAACACACAGGTCAAGGAGCCAAATGAGGGCTTTGCCAACTATAAATTATGTCCGATTCAGTTATGTATTTGGGGACCAAGAAATGATTACTAGCTGAGGTGATACTAAGATGGCTACCGATAGCTTCCTGATGATCTAGCCCTAATTTTTAAAAATGCATAAATTAAGCAATACCATTCTTGCCTGACTGCCTTTTTTTTGGTCTCTGTGAACAATGTGTTTCAGTAACCATCTCCATATCACTCTGGGGATTGAGGTGCACTGGTTGCCCCTCTAGTCTTGCCATTCATCACAATAATTGGGTGCATTCTGCTTTTGATGGCTAAGTGTTACACTTGATCTCTTTTATTTCAGGATTCTATAATCCCTGTCCTGTAACTGTAGTTCTTGCTATCAACCCTGGCCAACATTGTATACCACTGAGCTTCACAATGATGCTGTTGTCTCTTTTTGTAACACATTTCATATTAGGAACTTTGGTAAATGGTATGTACTCTGGGCCTTTTCATAATATAGTTGGCTGCTGGGTTTTCTGGATTTAAGTAGTATATCCATTCTAGCATACTTCTTTTTATGATCTTTTTAATTTTCTTTTTCCAATATTATACTAATTCTGTAATTTTTAGTTTATTTTGTGTGGGCCTTTGATTTTCCAAACTGTGGTAAGCAGTTAAATAGACAAGATCAGAGCAAGGACAATGGGCAAGGTACTGAAAGTCACCAAGGTGGAAAGCCCTGGGTGCCTAGCAACAGACAAAATTGGGAAAACAGGGACTTGGGCCCAGGGTAACCTGTCCTCTCCTGACATATCACATGACCTTTCATATTTCTGAAAATGTGGTTTTAGACTCTCTGCTCTTTCATATGGCTAGTCATGGGGTTGGAATATTTTCTGATCTTTTCTTCCCTAGCATGTTGCTAGTCATGTGGGTTAGACCCTCTAAGAGGGTTGACAAACAAGGGGGCCAGAAAATAGCCCTTGAACATTAAGTTCCTAGGACAATGAGGTTCTGACCTGTATCAAGTACATCTAGGCCTGAGTTGTGTTTTAGCCCCAGGCCCAGGAAAGCAGAGAGGCAGACAAGCAATGTCACAGTTGACCTCAGGACCAACTGCACTGACTAATGATCCCCTACCCTGGCACGGAGCAATCAGTGGAGAACATACCCTGCGAGGACACACCTGAGGAACTTATGAATATTCTACTGAGATTGTCCCCTCTAACCTGTGGTGGCACAGTGGATAAAGTGTCAACCTGGAATGCTGGAGTTACTGGTTCTAAACCCCAGGCTTGCCTAGTCAAGGCAAGTTTGAGAAGCAACTATTACGAGATTGTTTGCCATCACCTTCCCTAAAATCTCCACCCTTAGAAGCCCTTAGGATGGAGGACCCTGCGTTCTCCATCCTGGGACATGCCTGAGTCTTTTCATTCTCCTTCCTCATTGCTCCCCCTGCAGGCACATTACCTTTACGTTTCTCTCTCCTAAGCTCCAAGGACCCCCCAGCCCCCCTATTTTTTTGCCTCTATAACTTGTTTTCTGAGGCCATTTCTTCTACCATTCACTTCTACCTCTGTGACTTTCTACATAAAAGTTCTCTTATATTTGAGTCTTGGCTTTGAATTCTTTCCTAGCCAGAACTGGTGGAACCAAGGTCTGGTCTGACCCCACTGGTCCAATACCTGGTGCTGTTTTTGCCACTGCCAACAAAACTTTCAGGAGTTATCCTAGCAGTGTGTTAGTTTTTTTTGTTGTTGTTTGTTTATTTTGTTTTTGTTTTTTTTTTTTTTTTAGAGAAAGAGAGAAGAAAAGGGAGAGAGATGAGAAGCATCAACTCATAGTTGTGACACTTAGTTATTCATTGATTGCTTCTTATATGGGTCCTGATGTTGGGGGTTGGTGTGTGCTCCAGCCAAGCCAGTGATTCCTTGCTCAAGACAGTGACCTTGGCCTTAAGCCAGTGACTTTGGGCTCAAGCCAGCTACCATAGGATCATATTGATGATCCCATGCTCAAGCCAATGACCCTGTGCTAAAGCTGGAGAACCTGCAATCAAGCCAGCGACCTTGGGGTTTAGAATCTGGGACCTCAGCATCCCATGTCAATGCTCTATTCACTGCACCACCACCAGTCAGGTACAGTGTGTTAGCTTTGTTTTCTGGTGTTCTTACCACAGTGTTAAAACACTTCACAGTAACTGGAGAATGGGTAAATCCTCCCCAAAAGGGGGTCTTAGGTGAAGCACCATGGAGTATACTTACTAACTAACTCTGGATCATGCTACTGTATTTGCCATTATCTCTTGTATTAGTTTTGCAATGGCTTTTGTAAAAGGCCATAAAATCTGACCAGGTGGCATAACCTTCAAATAAGTGACTCAAGATACAAAGTTAGCAGAATTTAAAGACTACTGGCTAAGAGTATCAAAGAAACAAGATATATTTACTGAAAGAAAGCTTTAAATGATATGATAGAGTTATGAGGAATGGCAACTACAATCGACAGATTAACCAGTGATCAGGTAAGAGGACTGCCTCTAGCCGAAGAGAAGAGTCAGCTCCTTTATTGAAATAATTGTAGCAGAACAACCCAGAAAATGTATTCACATTTGGAGAGTGCTGAGGTCTGTTAATTATTATTATATGTTAATTATTATTATATTATCCTTCCTAATCCAATAGAGAGACTACAGTCATCACTGCTAAACTATCCGTTATTATTCAATGTAATGATCATTGAAACCATTTCCCGAGTATTTATGGTGCTAAGGGCTTTGTAAAACATCAGCTCCTTAAACACCTATATATTTGTGTTGAAGAGTGACCATAAGGAAATGTGACCTTTCTCAAAGCCATCATCTTCGTGGTTATATACTTATGCCAATGAAGTCAATGACCAGCATTCAAAATTCTTTTTGGGAGTTGCTGTCAATGACTGCAGGACACTGTGAAATCCTCATCATTCTCTGCAAGGGATTTGTTTTTTTGGGAGCAGTCTATGGTCATTTAGGGCCAAATTTGGAGATGAATTTGCAAAGTCATTCTAAGTAGGTAACACTATTTTAGTTCCTTAAAAAAATTGACTTATTGGCTGTTAAGAAGCTGTGGTCTCAGTATTCTGGGATGTTTATAAAGCAAGTTTGGAGCATTATTCACAAAATAATTCCAGAATACACTCTGAGAAGTAACAGCATTGTTAGAATGAAGCTGACCTAAGATGAGTACCTGAGGAGCAAGACCTACTGGATTAAACTATATTAATTAAATTTATTTTATTTGTACACAGGCAAAAAAAACAGAGGTGAAGTATTCTATTGATTTTAAAATAGAAAGGCATGTTTTCTTATATTAAAAAATCAACTTTATCCTTTTATACTCTTCAGTCATAACTGTTTTGCCTATTATATCATATAAGGTTTTTTTTTAAATAATTTTATTTTTAATGGGGTGACATCAATAAATCAGGATACATATATTCAAAGATAACAACTCCAGGTTATCTTGTCATTCACTTATGTTGCATACCCATCACCCAAAGTCAGATTGTCCTCTGTCACCTTCTATCTAGTTTTCTTTGTGCCCCTCCCCCTCCCCCTTTCCCTCTCCATCTCCCCCCTCCCCCTGTAACCACCACACTCTTATCAATGTCTCTTAGTTTCACTTTCATGTCCCACCTATGTATGGAATAATGCAGTTCCTGTTTTTTTCTGATTTACTTATTTCACTTCGTATAATGTTATCAAGATCCCACCATTTTGCTGTAAATATTCTGATGTCGTCATTTCTTATGGCTGAGTAGTATTCCATAGTGTATATGTGCCACATCTTCTTTATCCAGTCATCTATTGACGGGTTTTTGGTTGTTTCCATGTCCTGGCCACTGTGAACAATACTGCAATGAACATGGGGCTGCATGTGTCTTTACGTATCAATGTTTCTGAGTTTTTGGGGTATATACCCAGTAGAGGGATTGCTGGGTCATAAGGTAATTCTATTTTCAGTTTTTTGAGGAACCACCATACTTTCTTCCATAATGGTTGTACTACTTTACTTTCCCACCAACAGTGTATGCGGATTCCTTTTTCTCCATAGCCTCTCCAACATTTGCTGTTACCTGTCTTGTTAATAATAGCTAATCTAACAGGTGTGAGGGGTATCTCATTGCAGTTTTGATTTGCATTTCTCTAATAACTAACGAAGATGAGCATCTTTTCATATATCTGTTGGCCATTTGTATTTCTTCCTGGGAGAAGTGTCTGTTCATGTCCTCTTCCCATTTTTTTATTGGGATGTTTGTTTGTTTGTTGTTGAGTTTTATGAGTTCTTTGTATATTTTGGATATTAGGCCCTTATCTGAGCTGTTGTTTGAAAATATCATTTCCCATTTAGTTGGCTTTCTGTTTATTTTGTTATCAGTTTCTCTTGCTGAGCAAAAACTACTTAGTCTGATGTAGTCCCATTCATTAATTTTTGCCTTCACTTCTCTTGCCATTGGAGTCAAATTCATAAAATGCTCTTTAAAACCCAGGTCCATGAGTTTAGTACCTATGTCTTCTTCTATGCACTTAATTGTTTCAGGTCTTATGTTGAGATTTTTGATCTATTTTGAGTTAATTTTAGTACAACGGGACAGACTGTAGTCCAGTTTCATTCTTTTGCATGTGGCTTTCCAGTTTTCCCAGAACCATTTATTGAAGAGGCTTTCTTTTCTCCACTGTGGCCCCTTTATCAAAAATTATTTGACTATATATATATGTGGTTTTATTTCTGAGTTTTCTATTCTGTTCCATTGGTCTGAGTGTCTATTTTTCTGCCAATACCATGCTGTTTTGATTGTTGTGGCCCTATAATATAGTTTGAAGTCAGGTATTGTAATGCCCCCAGCTTCATTCTTTTTCTTTAGGATTGCTTTGGCTATTCGGGGTTTTTTATAGTTCCATATAAATCTGATGATTTTTTGCTCCATTTCTTTAAAAAATGTCATTGGAATTTTGATGGGAATTGCATTAAATTTGTATATTGCTTTGGGTAATATGGCCATCTTGATTATATTTATTCTTCCTAACCAAGAACAAGGAATATTCTTCCAACTCATTATATCTTTTTCAATTTCCCTTAACAATGGTTTATAGTTTTCATTATATAAGTCCTTTACATTCTTTGTTATGCTTATTCCTAAGTATTTTATTTTTTTTTTGTTGCAATAGTGAAGGGGATTGTTCTTTGGAGTACATTCTCAAATGTTTCATTGTTGGCATATAGAAAGGCTATTGACTTCTGTATGTTAATTTTGTATCCTGCGACTTTACTGGCTTATTGTTTCTAGTAGTCTTTTTGTGGATTCTTTGGGATTTTCGATGTATAGGATCATATCATTTGCAAAAAGTGATACCTTTACTTCTTCTTTTCCTATATGGATTCCGTTTATTTCTTTGTCTTGTCTGATTGCTCTGGCTAGAACCTCTAGTACCACATTAAATAAGAGTGGAGAGAGTGGACAACCCTGTCTTGTTCCTGATTTAAATGGGTAAGCCTTCAGTTTAGTGCCATTTAATATGATGTTAGCTGATGGTTTATCATATATGGCCTTTATCATGTTGAGATATTTTCCTTCTATACCCATGTTGTTGAGAGTCTTAAACATAAAATTGTGTTGTATTTTATCGAAAGCCTTTTCTGCGTCTATTGATAAGATCATGTGGTTTTTGTTCTTTGTTTTGTTGATATGGTGTATTACGTTAACCGTTTTACGTATGTTGAACCATCCTTGAGATTCTGGGATGAATCCCACTTGATCATGATGTATTATCTTTTTAATATGTTGTATTCGATTTGCTAGTATTTTGTTTAGTATTTTAGCATCTGTATTCATTAGAGATATTGGTCTGTAGTTCTTTTTTTTTGTGTAGTCCTTGCCTGGTTTTGGTATGAGGGTTATGTTGGCCTCATAAAATGTGTTTGGAAGTATTGCTTCTTCTTCAATTTTTTGGAAGACTTTCAGTAGAATAGGAACCAAGTCTTCTTTGAATGTTTGATAAAATTCGCTGGTATAGCCATCAGGGCCTGGACTTTTATTTTTGGGGAGGTTTTTAATGGTTTTTTCTATTTCTTCTCTACTAATAGGTTTGTTTAGGCTTTCTGCTTCTTCTTGACTCAGTCTAGGAAGGTTGTATTGTTCTAGGAATTTATCCATTTCTTCTAGGTTGTTGAATTTAGTGGCATAAAGTTTTTCATAGTATTCTACAATAATTCTTTGTATATCTACGGTGTCTGTGGTGATTTCTCCTCTTTCATTTTGGATTTTGTTTCTATGAGTTCTTTCTCTTTTTCCTTGATAAGTCTTGCCAAGGGTTTGTCAATTTTGTTGATCTTTTCAAAGAACCAGCTCCTTGTTCTATTAATTTTTTCTATAGTTTTTCTGTACTCTATTTCATTTATTTCTGCTCTGATTTTTATTATCTCCTTTCTTCAGCTGGTTTTGGGTTGTCTTTGTTCTTCTTTTTCTAGTTCCTTAAGGTGTGAAGTTAAGTGGTTCACTTGGGCTCTCTCTTGTTTATTCATATATGCCTGAAGTGATATGAACTTCCCTCTTATCACTGCTTTTGCTGCATCCCATAGATTCTGATATGTTGTATTGTCATTTTCATTTGTCTGTATATATCTTTTGATCTCTGCACTTATTTTTTCTTTGACCCACTTATTTTTTTAAAGTATGTTGTTTAGTTTCCACATTTTTGTGGGATTTTTTTCCTCTTTTTTGCAGTTGAATTCTAGTTTCAAGGCTTTATAATCAAAAAATATGCTTGGTACAACTTCAATTTTTCTGAATTTGCTGATGTTGTTTTTGTGGCCCAACATATGGTCAATTCTTGAGAATGATCTATGTACACTGGAGAAAAATGTATACTCAGTCACTTTGGGATGAAATGTCCTGTAGATGTCTATCATATTCAGGTGCTCTAGTGTTTTGTTTAAGTCCACTATATCTTTGTTGATTCTCTGTTTGGATGACCGATCTCGAGCTGTCAGCGGTGTATTGAGGTCTCCAAGTATGATTGTATTTTTGTCAGTTTTTGTTTTAAGGTCAATAAGTAGCTGTCTTATATATTTTGGTGCTCCTTGGTTTGGTGCATATATATTAAGAATTGTTATGTCTTCTTGATTCAGTGTCCCCTTAGCCATTATGAAATGGCCATTTTTGTCTCTGAGTACTTTTGCTGTCTTTTAGTCAGCATTATCAGATATGAATATTGCTACGCCTGCTTTTTTTTGGATGTTATTTGCTTGGAGTATTTTTTTCCAGCCTTTCACTTTGAATTTGTTTTTATCCTTGTTACTTAGATGAGTTTCCTATAGGCAGCATACAGTTGGATTTTCTTTTTTAATCCATTCTGCTACTCTGTGCCTTTTTATTGGTGAGTTTAATCCGTTTACATTTAGTGTAATTATTGACACTTGTGAGTTCCTATTGCCATTTTATATATTGCTTTCTGTTAGTTTTGTGTCTTGTTTGATCCTTCTCTTTCATCTTTCTATCTTTTGTTTTTATTTGGTTGTATTCCATACATTTTTCCTCTGTTGCTATCTTTTTTATATCATGTGTTTCTGTGGTGGTTTTTTCAATGGTGGTTACCTTTAAGTAATGAAAAGGGTTCCTACCCTGTTCATTGTAGCACATTATTTTTTGAGTACTTTTGCACTCCATTGTCCTTTGCTACTGTTAATCTCCATCCTCTCCTCCCCCTTTCTTTTTGTTGTTGTCACAGTTTAAATTTGTTTTTATTGTGTTCTTCTTGGAGCTTTTACTTGTGACTTTGTTTTTTTTTTGTTCTTTGTATCTGATTGGAGAACCCCCTTTAGTAATTCCTGGAGTGGGGGTTTTTTGATGATAAATTCCCTCATCTTTTCTGTATCTGTGAATGTTTTTATTTCTCCTTCATATTTAAAGGATAGCTTTGATGGGTATAGTATTCGTGGCTGAAAGTTCCTCTCTTTCAGGACTTTAAATATTGGGGTCCACTCTCTTCTAGCTTGTAGAGTTTCTGCTGAGAAATCTGATGATAATCTAATGGGCCTTCCTTGATATGTTGTATTCTTCTTTTCCGTGGCTGCCTTGAGAATTTTTTCTTTGCTGTTGGTTTGTGCCAATTTCATTATGATATGCCTTGGAGTAGGTTTGTTGGGGTTAAGAAAACTCGGAGTTCTGTTTGCTTCTTCAATTTGAGGCTTTAGTTCTTTCCACAGACTTGGGAAGTTCTCATCTATTATTTGTTTGAGTATGTTCTCCATTCCATTTTCTCTCTCTTCTCCCTCTGATATACCTATTATCCTTATGTTATTCTTTTTGATGGAGTCAGATAATTCTTGTAGGATTATCTCATTTTTTAAAATTTTTGAGTCTCTTTCTTCTTCTCTCTGTTGTGCCTCAAGTTGCTTGTCTTCTATTTCACTAATCCTCTCTTCTATCTGGCCTGTTCTATTAGCTAAGCTTGTTACCTTGTTTTTCAGCTCGTGAATTGAGTTTTTCATCTCTGTTTGATTTGTTTTTATAGTTTCAATTTCCTTGGAAATATATATATATATATTTTTTTCTTATTTTCTTAAGCTGTAAACAGGGAGAGACAGTCAGACAGACTCCCGCATGCGCCCGACCAGGATCCACCCGGCATGCCCACCAGGGGCGAAGCTCAGCCCACCAGGTGGCGATGCTCTGCCCATCCTGGGCGTCGCCATGTTGCGACCAGAGCCACTCCAGCGCCTGAGGCAGAGGCCACAGAGCCATCCCCAGCGCCCTGGCCATCTTTGCTCCAATGGAGCCTTGGCTGCGGGAGGGGAAGAAAGAGACAGAGAGGAAAGTGCGGCGGAGGGGTGGAGAGGCAAATAGGTGCCTCTCCTATGTGCCCTGGCCGGGAATCGAACCCGGGTCCTCTGCACGCTAGGCCGATGCTCTACCGCTGAGCCAACCAGCCAGGGCCAGGAAATATATTCTTTGTGTTCGTTGAGTTGTTTTCTGAGCTCCCTGAATTGCCTTTCTGTGTTTTCTTGTATATCTCAGAGAATTTTTAGGATTTCTATCTTGAATTCTCTGTCATTTAGCTCCAAGGTTTCCAATATATTAAATTCTTTCTCCATAGATTTTTCCTCATCTAGTTGTGTTACCGCTCTTTCTTTTGTATCCATGATATTCGATGTTCTCTTCTTTAATGGCATCTGAGGGTGGTTTTCTTGATAGTATTAATGAGATTTAATAAAGAATAAAAAGTTAAAAAAAATAAAAGATCAAAGAGTTGTTTTTTTTAAAAAAAAATTAATAATGAAATAAAGAAAAATAAAATTAAAATAAAAAAAAAAAGGAAATTATTCCCCCCTCTCCTTTTTCTCTCTCCTCTCCTCTCCCCTCTTTCTTTAGAAAATCTTGTGGTGAACTGTGAATTATATTGTACTAAATAGAACAAACAATGCCTGTAATGGAGGGCCTGAATTGGGAAGAAGTAATAAAGGGGCAAAAAAAAAAAAAGAAAAAAAAAGGGCGCATGGACCCACAAAAAGCAAATAAGAAAAAAAATTGGGTCAAGAATAAAATGATTTGCTTTTATGTGTTGGTTGACTAAGAGTTATGATGAGAGGAATAAGAGGGAAACAGGAAAATGAGGGGACAAATAAAAAAATTACTATTGTATTTAGTGGAACAAGAACTAGATAAAATGGAGAGCCAGGGGTGGGAGCCCTTCTAGTGTGTTAAAAAGGTGAAGTAAAAACCCCCCAAAATGCCACAAACATTAGTTTGAGTCCAAGATAAGATATTGTTCGTTATTGAGGTTTGAATGAGAGGAGACGTAAAGGAGAAAGGAAGAAACCAATATAGATGGAGAAAAGAAAGAGAGAGAGAGAGAAAAAAGAGGGAACCACTATAAGAAGAAAAAAGAAAAAAGAGGAGAGAAAGAGAGAGAGAGTTTAAGGTTTTGGAGTGCAACCTTCATAGAGAGAAAGGAAGAGGAAAGAAAAGATAATGGGAGATGTAACACTTATGGGTAGTGTAGTTCAAGGAGAGGAAAGAGTAAGACCGGCAGGGAGTTAAATGACCAAATTGGAGGAGGAGTAAAAAATATCAAGAATGAAGATAAGAGAAACAAACGAACAAATATAATACAATGGGATAGGCTATAAAGTCTGCGTATTATTCTTGATTTTGAGAGGTTATCTTCTTGCTTTTTCTTTTCTCTCCCTCTTCCTGATCGGTGACTCTGTACCTTGGGTTCTGCCCCTTTGGCACGCTCGGGTAGTGGTTTGCAGTTGATAAGTCTCTATGGCGATGTCGTGTATTGTGCTTCAGTCTCATTGGCATTTATAGGCTCCGCCAGGGAGAGAGTCCGTGTTCCTGGAGCCTTTCTCCTAGTCTTTCCTTCCTCAATTAGTAGTTTGATAATCCAGCTATGGGGTTGCTGCTGCCTCTGCCTGGATAGTAAGAGGCTCAAAGAGCTGGCAACTCCCCACTCTATTCCCACTCAGCACAGGGCTCTGGGTAAGGCTCAGTCAGTCAGAGCTGCTAGTATAATCAGGCGGGGCTTCTGCCCACTCAAAGACCTCTGGCTCTTCCACTCTGTGGGACAACATGGGCACGCACTGCCGAGGCACTTGGAGGAATCTCTCGCCCACTATCTGCGTGTGCAGATCAGGATATCAGGCCAGCAGCCTCACACTCTGAGTGAAACCCCCACCCGCATGGAAAAGTTCTGGTGTTGGAATTGGCTCTCACTCCATCCCCGGGCGCAGCTTTTTCAAGGCGCTGTGGTGGCCCGAGATTCTGCTTTTTGGCCCACACAAAGGCCCCTGACTCTGCCCCTCTGAGGGATAACACGGGCGGGCACTGCCGAGACACTCGGAGGAATCTCTCGCTCACTATCTGCACGTGCAGACCAGGATATCAGGCCAGCCGCCTCACCCTCTGAGTGAATCCCCCTCCCGCATGGAAAAGTTCCGGTGTTGGAATTGGCTCTCACTCCGTCCCCGTGCGCGGCTTTCCCATGGCGCTGGGGCAGCCCAGAGATTCCACTTTCGGCCCACACAGAGGCCTCTGACTCTGCCCCTCTGTGGGGTAACACAGGCGCCCACTCCTGAGATGCTGGTAGGAATCTCTCGCTCACTCTCCGTGCGCACCGACCAGGATATCAAGCCAGCCGCCTCACCCTCTGAGTGAATCCCCCTCCCGCACTGAAAAGTTCCAGCGTTGGAATTAGTTCTCGCTCCCTCTCTGTGCGTGGCTTTCCCAGGGCGCTGGGGCAGCCCGGAGATTCTGCTTTCAGCCCACACAAAGGCCTCTGACTCTGCCTCTCTGTGGGACAACACGGGCACACACTCTCGGGGCTTTGGAAGGAATCTCTCGCCCACTATCTGCACGTGCCGACCAGGAGATCAGGGAAAATGGCTGCCCCACTTATCTTTCTTTGTCTGGGTTTGGCGCGAGTGTTAGCTTGTATTGCCCGGGTTGCCACAGGAACAGTTTTTCCTCGGCCTGGATCTCTGTGCCACAGCCTGGTTCGGCCGTTTGTGCCGCGGCCTGGATCTATTCACCCCCTTTGCCTGCCTCAGTTTCTATATTCTCAGTTCCCAGTGAAAGCAGCCCTGTTTAGGTTAGTGAGGAAGGTGGAGCATTTCTTACTCCCTATTTCCTTCGGGGTTTGATTATATATTTAGCCAATTTTTCACTCGACCATACCTTCAGGTGTATTGCGAAACATCTGGAGGCTCCAAGGATAGGTTTTTCTGTTTCTGGTTGAAGATCTTGTTGAGTTTTGGGGGAGATTTATCGGTATTGCTTCCTACTGCACCATTACTCTGATGTCATCTCCTCATATAAGGTTTTATAGACTTATTTTCATATACTGTATCTTTGGAAAATTGAATTATGTTACCAAAGCTTAGCAAATAGAAACTATATTCTTATTTTTCTGTGTATATTTTATTTATTTTAAATGCATGTTCCACAGGCTTCATATTAATTATCTTGCATTTATAATATTAAATTACATATTCAAAACTTTTCATAAGTAGAGTATAATATTTTGATAACAGCTAATATTTTCCATAAATGTATCTTGTCACCCTTATCTCTAATAGTTTATGGATATGTTTTATTGTAATATTTAGTGACAAAATGTCTATAAGATATGGTGAAAAATATATAGGATAACTTATAATGTCTATATTCTAACATGGGAAAATTTAGAGCATTTTGTAAAAAGGTGAAAAATGAATTAGAAAAATAAACCATTTCTGCATTCTCTAAAAACAAATTCTCTCACAGATGTGTCTATCACAGGTAGACTGCTGTGCATGTACAATGCTGTATGTTAAGTTGCACTGAGAATTTGCATTTTCATAGGTGTGAAGGTATGCAGGTAACTTCATACTTGATTGTGTCAAATGTCATGCTTAATTAAAAGGTGTTCTTTGCAAATTTAGATCTAAATTTAGATATAAGGATTTATCCCTCCTCCTTGATCATTCGTGGAAAACCATTCTAATTTGGGGGCTTGCTGAACAACCTGAAAAGAAAAGGTATGCTTTTTTTGTTTGGTGATGAGAAGAAAGCCGTTATTCCAAGTAACGTGGACAGAGCTTACTATAGTAAATATAAATTCCAGGTTTGCTTTGGTCTTTTATACCTTGTTGAAAGTCTCATTGAAAATTGTGATCAGCTCCCTCAGTTTTCCCACTTATAGTTTGTTGAATTGTACTTCTAAGACAGATCCTATAGCCACAGTCGTATGGGCTAAGAATTTAACATAATTTAATTATTTTAGAAATTGATTATTGCTTTCAAACATAAGAACAATCAGTCAAATAAAACAACATAGCAAATTTATTTAGAAATCATACTATTTTGCCTATCATTTCATCAGCCTGGTTTCTTACACTGTGATTATAATAGTTTAGTGGTAATAAACTCAATTATCATTTAACAGGCTGATAAATACATTTTTGTCTTAAAAGACTGTCCAAAAAGGTACAGATAATTATGATCTAGTCTCATGCCCTGTACCATGCTATTGGAATTTAATTGTTAGAAGCTAAAAAATAATTATAAGATATAAATAGCACATTTTTGTAGTAAATACAAACATGAAGAATTTATAGACATTTTTGGGTTAAACTTAAGATTTTGATGTCAGAAGAGAAAATTATAAAAATGAATTAAACTTTCTGAAAATAATTGAAATAAAATGCAAAAATGCATTTTAAATCTGGCTATCCTCTTTAAAGCCAAAGAGAGAGAGAGAGAGAGAGAGAGAGAGAGAGATAAAAAGCTATTCTTTTCAAGCAAGCAATCTTTTATAAAATTTACTTGGTTGCTTCTACTTGAATCATAGAGCAAGATTGCCTCATTCACTAGACTTTGGAAAAAAAAATCAAGAACCATTGTACATGCAACTAAATAATGTTTGCAATATCACACACCCTGTAAAGATGCCTTCTTTTTTAATTGCCTTGCTATCTAACTTGCTCCATATACTAACATGGTTCTATGTTAATTGTGGGAGATGTTGATATTTGGGAATGCTGCTGATCAGCTTTCTGGTCTCAGAAATTGTACCAAAGACTTGAGGTTTTAGCGGAATTGATAAGAGGAAAGCCAACATAAGAGCCCTTGCTTTGATGCGTGTTATAATAGCCAGCAAAACCCACCATGGGCAGCCTTGAGAGCAGACCACTACTCTGAGGGATACTCGGTTCTTTGGGGCTGATTATGGCTTATTGAAGCAGAAAACTTGTTCGAGTTCAAACTCTTTGAATTCCTTGTTCACTCAACAGTGTGTCAAAAAAGAGCATTCAATGTTTCATGTCACAAAATCACCGCCAGCCTAAATTGCTCCTATTTCTCTTTTGCATATGGTGTGCAAGAAAATTTTCAACCCTCTTCCGAAGCACCATAATGCTTTGATATGGGTAACATTGCCATAACAGCCTGCATTAAGGAACTTATATTTTATTCTTCTTTTCAGTGTACATAAAAATCCCAGCTTAGTCCTTTTTTGTCTTTTAAATCCTTTGAACTCTTTCAAGCTATGTTTCAAGACTTTCTGGGCTTTGACTGGGGTGGGCATTCACTGTAAAAGCAGTCAATGCCTCAGTGAGACCACAAGCAAAACTGTGAGTGTCTTAAGTAGGGACCACACAACTCTTGTGCATATTTGCATATTTTAGCAACTCTGTTGAGTGTGTATCTTGGAGCAAAGAATGCTGCTCATTAATTTTCATCATTAAATATCTTGGGCCATATATTTTTCTGAATAAATCACTCCCTGTACTGGATTTTTTTAGGCTGATTTGTGTGTGTGTAAATATGCCCCGGAATATAAGTGTGTGTCTGCAAAAGTACGCTTGTGCGCTTGTTTATTAGAGTCCTGGCTCAACATTATCGTTAGAGCACATGTTTACACTGCAGTGTGAGATTGTAGAATAAAGTGCTGATTCAGACACAAAAGTATGTACCCTGAAGTAGCCAACTGTGGGCTCAAAGAGAGCAAGGCCAAAGCTGGACTGCTCAGTTCATTTTCCAGTTCAGTAGCTGTAGTAATCCAGCTTCACCAGCTGCTAACAAGATTGGGTCTGAAGTTTACCTCCACAATGAGATAATCAGATTACCAGCCACAAAGATCAAATAATGACCCAGCTTTCGAGCAAGTTCAGCAGGCCCTTGATAACACTGTGTGGTCCTTGAGGCTTGATTAAAAAATTAAATGGCTAAACTTTGCCTCAATATTTTGCATTGGGATTTTGAGTGACTTGATGATTCTTTTCATGGTGCACTTTCCTATTCTTCTGTTGGTTTGAAATTAAGAAGTAGGAGAAAGGGAGGATGCTCCCGCTGTGCAGTTGTTCTTGAGCTGGGCTTTAAATGAAGCATGCAGAATTTTTAATTTGGTGGTGGAGGAAAGACAAGGCAAACTCAAAATCACTTTCAAGCAAGGAGTTGGGCTGTAACAAAAACAACAACCTTTGCCTCTGCTCAATGTTGTCTCCCAGCACTTCGCCTCTGGCCCAGAATGGATTCGGCATTTCTCTCCCAAGCCAAAAATGTTTGAAAGTTTTGATTTGGCTACTATATGATGGCTGTTTTGAGTAGTAAAAGGATTATTCTGAGAGGTATACAAATGTGATTGTCTCACAGCAGATGGTGCGCACTGCTTCACCTTTGAGCAAAGTTAATTAAGCCAAGCATATTGTGCCCATAGAGAGGAAAATGTAGATGAATATTGAGCAATCAAACTCAGTGTCTCCTTTTTTCATGCCTTTGCAATGGGACACAGAATCCCATTGAAAAAGAATTATGTACAGAATCAAATTAATTCACATCCAACTTTACTCTCTTCCCACGTTTGAACAGGGGTGCACTCCAGGCCCTTCAGAAGTTTTGTCCACAATCAATGAGCCACACTGCTGTGTCCACTAAATTAAATGAACCAGTGCAGAAGAATCTCTTGTGAGATATTAAAAGGGTGAAAGGCTGTTTAATTCAAATCCTTCCGTAGAGTCTTTTCACAGCCCCCTTTCCAAAGTACAGTATAAATTATTAACTAACTCCTTTCATCTCAGATCAATTTACAAAACAGAAACAATTACCCCTTGTTAATGAGAGTGAACACTTCTAATAATCATGAAAGTTGCGTTTGATTCTGTTTCCTCACAGGTCCTTGTTTACAATCTAATTTAGAGTTGCATGCAAAGTGAAATGAAACAGGAATCCTCAATTTAAGAAATGGCTGGTGGTAAAACAAATAGGTTTTGCATGTTAATGAGTGTTTGAGAAATACATTCAAATATGGTTCAAAGATACCTACTTCCATTTAATTAAATCTACTCTTTGACGGTGCTTGCAAATGTCTAGGTTTCTGAGGGAGCTGCTTTTCAGTACAGGGTTTGGGAAGGTGTTCACATCATCATCTCTATAAATGGAGGGTAATTGTTGATGGATAGGCTTTCCTCAAGGAGAAGAAGGTGAAAGAGTTTCACTGTGGCCTCCTGCCATGCTGAGTGGTTTGAGGCCTTAGGCAGGCTCTATGAGCTTAACTTTATCTTTCTCTTCAGAACCAATGACAAATCCAAAAGGATAAAGGTAGACTTTAGACACCAAAAGAGCACAGGGATTCAAATAGAAAGGCAAATTTTCATCTCAATTGGATAAAAAGAGGCCAGAGGAAATGACTCAGCTCATTGAAAGAAAAGGCCAAGTCTGAGGTAGTCTTAGCAGCTGGGTTTCTGCACTTGTCTAGCTCTTCTTCACAGGATGGGCCAACCGGGGCTTGGCTATTATTTTGGTTTCTCAGGGTGTATTCAGAGAGTTTAGCAGTGATTGTGGAGCTTGAAGGGGAGAGGGATGCTGTCACTGGGAGGAGAAGGGAATGATAACAGAGGTCCGCAATGGCCAGAGGAGTTACTAGGGGGTCTTCCTGGGTTGTGAAAAAATATCCCAAGTAGGAAAAATGTCAGTAACCACCTCAATCATAGAGAAGTAACTTTATAGAAGAGACAATACAAATTATACTTTGTGGTGGGGAAAGATAGCTGGCTAAAGGAAAAAGAAACAAAATTATTTGAGGACTTAGCAGTAACTAACAGAATAGGCAGTAGTAGCTGTCTAATTGCTCTGATAAGAGAACTTTATTTTAGAAGCATTATTGAAGACATTAAGTTGTTAGTAACTCTTTTTTTGGAGATTGAATTCATCAAAAGTTCTTGTGAAGAAGCACCAGAATATCATTGTATGTGCTATCATTTAAAAAATATAGCCTGACCAGGCGGTGGCGCAGTGGACGGAGCGTTGGACTGGGATGCAGAGGACCCAGGTTCAAGACCCCGAGGTCGCCAGCTTGAGAGCAGGCTCATCTAGTTTGAGCAAAGCTCACCAGCTTGGACCCAAGGTCACTGGCTCAAGCAAGGGGTTACTTAGTCTGCTGTAGTCCCATGGTCAAGGCACATATGAGAAAGCAATCAATGAACAACTAAGGTGTTGGTTGCAACGAAAAACTGATGATTGATGCTTCTCATCTCTCTGTTCCTGTCTGTCTGTCCCTATCTATCCCTCTCTCTGACTCTCTATGTCTCTGTAAAAACAAACAAAAACAAAAAAAAATACTATATAAAACTTCTAATTTTGGAACAGTTTTAGTTGTGAAAAGGGTACAGAAATTTCCCAGATATACTATACCCAACTTCCGCTATTATTAAGATCTTACATTATTGTGGTACATTTGTCTCAGTAAACGAACCAATATCGACACATTTTTTTAATAAAGTTCATGAATTATCCAGATGTTCTTGGTTTTCCCTTAACGTCCTTTTTCTGTTCCAGATCTTATCCAGGATACCATAATACGTTTATTTCTTTTCTTGGTTGTGGCATGTTCTCTGTTTTTGCTTACCTTGACTGTTTTAAGGAGCACTGCTCAGGTATTTTTTAGAATATTCTTAAATTTGTCTGATGTTTTTCTCAGGATGAGACTGGGGTTATAAACTTTCAAGAGGAATACCACACAGGCAAAGTGCCATTCTCATCACATCCTATAAAGGGTTTATAATACTGATGTGATAACACTATTGCTGTTGACCTTGATCACCTGACTGATGTAGTTTGTCATGTTGCTCCACTATAAAGTTACTCTCCCATCTTCCCTTTCCAAACTATATTTTTTAGAAGGAAGTAACTATGCATAGCTCATACTTAAAATGTGTGAAGTTATGCTCCACTACCTAGAGGGTAAAGATCTATATAAATTATTTAGAACTTTTATGAAATATTTTAAATTAATTTTATATATTTTAAATTTTATTTATTTAGGCATTTATGCATGTCAGTATGGACTCATGAATATTTACTTTATACTTGGAGTTATAAAGTAATGCTACTTTATTGCATTGCTAAACTTTGGCCATTGAAGGCTTTTTCAGTTTGCTCCTGTGTCCATTTGACAAAAACTTCATCTTTTTTTTTGAATACTTAATACTTCCTTACTCTCTTACACTATAAAATGTTCCAGGCTCATCTTGTGTGTTCTCTGTCCTAGTCCTACAATCAACCTACAATAATTTCTGAAAGAATCTCTGGTTCCTTTTACTGAATAGTGGTATTAGAAACGGAGATCTGGGTGTATATCTATTTAATATGCTATAAACCATTAAGAAGAATTATCATGAAAAATCTTAAATCTAGTAACATCCATCCATCCATCCATCCAAACTTTCATTAAAAGAATTATTTGAAAGAGTACAATGTACTCTTGAATAATTTACCCACCCTTAAGTAGCTTCCCAAATGCCAGTGTCCAAGGATAATACCCAAGTCCCCAAAGGCCTATATTAGCCATAAGTTTAACCTCAGTTTTTTTTAGTGTCTGTCTTCCCTAATGTGTTCAGAAATTCTAGAGGTTTTTATTCATGTACCAAATGTTTGTCTTATCTCATTTTAGAACTTGGGTTGTATAGAATATTCCATAACCACTTTCAGAAACTGATCCAGAAAGAGTGTCTAAGTCCAACTTTGAAGAGATTAGTCTTTTTCTCCCTGCTGCCACCCACTGGAGCTGGAGTGCATTACTAACCACCTTCTATGAAACATGTGCTGGAGCTAAGTCTCCCACCTTGGTCTTATTTACTTAAATATGGAACCGTCCAGTCACTTAGAGATTTCCTGAGATTGAATCAGCAGATTATATGTAAGTATTGATATTTTAATAGAATAAATTAATATCTACAAAAACTCCCATTACCTTAGCCTGATTTTTTACTGAATTGATAGAGTTGGAGCCATTTCACTTGAATGTATGTATGGGTGACTTTGGCTAAAGCTATTAATAGCAGGAGTAAGCTTTTATAGTGTCCCCTTGGTCTCCATTTTCTAATTATATGACCTTGGACAAGTCATTTAATCTCTGACTCTGTTTTATCATTTTAAGGGGTTGGGGGCCTGGCACATTTGCTTACTCCTTCTTGGGGCTGTTTGAGGATCTAATGAGTTAATGTATGGAAAATCATTTTTTTCCCCAAACTAAAATTATGAAGATAACAATATTACTATTAATCATTTTTATAAACAAAATATTCATTAAGTTTATAAACATATTATTTAGGGCCGGACAGACCTGTTTTTAATGCCTAATTCTGTGACCTTAAGCAAGTCTGAACCTTTCTGAACCTGAACCTCAATTTCTTCATTTAGAAAATAGGTAATAGTACCAGTTTAGAATGGGAGCCAACATGTGTGATTGACTAGTTGGTGTTATGGATTGCATGTCTGTGCCCCACCAAATTTATTTGTTTAAATTCCAACCTCCAAGATGATAGTGTTAGGAGATGGGAACTTTGTGAGCTGATTAAATCATGAGTGGGGCCTCATGAAGGGATTAGTGTCCTTATAAGAAGGGAAAGAGAGCCAACCCTCTCCACCATGTGAGGACACAGCAAGAAAGCTGTCACCAGAATCTGACTTTGATGACACTCTGATCTAGAACTTCTAGCCTCCAGAACTATGAGAAGTAAACTTCTGCTTTTTAAGCCACACAGTTATGGTGTTTTGTTATAGCTTCCTGAGCTGACAAGACATGGCGTACAGTTTTTTATCATCACTAAAGACACACTTGGTGGTAGGGTCCACACCAAAGAGAATCACTACAAGATGTACTCATGGTGAGAATTCAGTGGCATCATTTTTCATTACACAAATATTTACTAGGTGCTAGAGAATATCAGCAGGGAACAGGACAGCCAAAATTTCCTACTCTCATAGAGTAAATGTCCTAGTGGTAGAAGACAGACAATAAAAAAAATTTTTAAGTACAATATGTAGCCTTTTAGATGGTAGTAAGTATTATGGATAAGACTTAACCAGAGGGGAGGAATTTGTGATTTTAAGTAGGGTTGTCAGGGTAGGCTTGACCGAAAGGTGTCCTCTGTGTAGTGACCTGAAGGAGGTAAGGGTGAGGGTTGGAAGGGTCCCTGGAGGAAGAGCTGCTGCTAGAGAGCGAAGAACAAATGCAAAGGCCTGAGATGACAGTTGGCAACAGCCTTGCTGAATGTGGAGCTTTTTCCTTAAGTCAATGCCCCGATACAGAAGTTTTTGTTCAAGACCTGCTTCTGATTTCTTCTGAGGATGCTCATCCCATGCAGCCAGCTTCGAGCTGGTGTAGGTGGATGCCCTAGCAAGCTGGCACTGTAAACAGGCCTCAAAAACTGCCATATAGGTTTACCTTAAGCCCGTACTTGAGGGCACAACACAATTGAGCTAGCTTGGTTTTAAACCAAAAATATGACAATGGCACACCTCTTTTAACTTCCATTATCTAAGAAATATACCTAACCAACAAAATGCTTACTACAGTCTTGGATTGGATTCTCAAATTTCTTTCTTTCATGGGTCCTTAATGAAGAAAGAGAGTGCAGGCATACGCCCAGAGGCCTGGGGGCACAGCCTGCAGTGACACTACAAACCTGACATTTTCTGAAAACTTTGAACTTATCTTAACAACGAATGTAAAATTTACACTATGCCCATTCTATTTTTGTAAAATATTAGACTCTCAAAAAACGAGCACTCCCAAATAAGCTCTACGTATCCTAACACTCCACATAGCTCCTAGCACAGTGCCAAGTACCCTGCAGGTACCCCAGTGTGAAAAGTATGGAGAATCAGGCTGTACTAAGTAGAATTTTTTTTTGTTTGTTTTACAATTACTCTGTTGAAACTATATTATATCTATAAACCTCACCAGTGCAAAATTTGCATGCAAATTGTAAGCCATGACTGATTTCTTTCTAGTCCTATTGCCTCTAACATACAATTGCCCAAAGTGGATAAGCAGAGCCTATTTCTGACACCCTTGTCTTATGCTTCATGCTCTCTCTCTCTTTTTTTCTTTTTAAACCTTAAATACATTTGACTTATAGGACTGTGTAAACTTAAGGTGTACAAATGTTGATTTGATGCAGAGTGTGGGGCAAAACAGGTTTACAGTTGTTTGTATGGGAAATAATATAATAATGAATAAATAATACAAGAATAAACTTGTGCATGCTCACAACTGAGAACCCCCTTTGCCAGGGCCCATGTTTACATGCTGTGGGATGATTGCCGTGGTAGTGCTAGCTAGTGCCTCTATCATGTCACATAATTATCATTTCTTTTTTGTGCTGGGAATTATTAAGATCTACTCTTAGCAAGTTTGACATTTTATAATCAATGTGCTTTCCTCTGTCTTCTTGCTACTGGCAGTGCTTATCCTTTTTTTGGTTTCAAGTCTCTTTGTCTTTTTACCCATGTTATTTAATAATAATTTTTGATGAAGCCAGGCTACCCCGTTCCCCTGTAGCAGCTTCATTAAGATATACTGCCTGGGTTTTGAGTCTTTGTCTCACCATTTACTGGCTCAGTGAGACCTGGACAAGTTACTAAATCTTTCAATGCTCATTTCTTTATTTTAAAATGAGAATAATTATGGAGTCTATCTCATAGGGCTGTTGGGAGGATTAAATGAGTTCATGTCTGCAAATTGTTTAGAAGAGTATATGACACATAGGAAGTGATCAATAAGTGTCTCTATTGTCTACTATTATTATTGTTTGCTTTTTTACATACTCGGCCATTGGAAGATGCTTAGTACAAACAGAGACGTTCATCTGCCTCCTCCTCCACTCCAGTTTATCTAGCTGCCCTCTCCAGAGTGCTCCTCCTACAAACTTTAGGAGCATTGTGAGTATTTGCTTGTAAAACCCTTGTCTCTCTCTTTAGACCAGTGATTTTTAACTGGCTGTGAAATTTTGCCCACCCTTCTCCAGGGGACATTTGACAATGTCTGGGGACATTTTGATAACACAACTGAGGCAGAGTGCTACTGGCATCTAATGGGTAGAGGCCAGGGATGCTGCTAAGCTGCTAAACATCTTACCATGCAGAGGCTAGCCCAACAAAATAGAGCTATTAGGCCCAAAATGTTAATAGTGTCATGGTCTGGAAATCCTGCCCTAGACTAAATTCCAAAAAGCAAGTCTATACTTCTAATTCTGGCCCATAGAAAGCATTCAGTGTGAATCTCTTGTTGAATCCATTTTTTTTTTTTTTGCATGAATGCTATTGATGCAGGGATATTTTCCAATGAAAGTGTCATCTGCATAAATTCTTATAGAAGACCCTGACATTGGATGTTTATTAAATATTTATTTATAAGATCAAAAGAACACAGCATTAATAGCCTTGTAGAAGAGATTATGTCTAATGCTGTATGTCTAGGTGTATTTAATTTTCATCTTTCCTTTAGTATCTGGATATCAGTGAAAGCCTAATCCATATAGATTCTCTGATGCAGAACCTCTGAATGATTTTGAGTTACTTTAGATACTTAGCTAAGAAAAGTCTTAAGAACATTTCTAATCTTTTTTATTTTCCCCTTCTCTCTTTCAGCTTCCTTCCTGTGACATCTGAAAATGGCTGCAAAGGACCAGATCCCCTTTCCTTTCTAATCATCCCTTGAATTGCTAAGTGGATCAGCATAGAGGTGCAGCTTCCCCTTTTCCTCTGCCTCTGCAGTTGCTAACCAGTCTGGAGACAAGAGAGGAAATGACTAAAAATTGAACGAAGGCCTCCAACAGGGCTGTGAGGAGATCTAGCCCATTTTTAGCACCTTTTAATGTGAAAATGTCTCTCAGCAGGACTTTCCCCTACATTGTTTGTTTAGTTATGTGATCAGGAAGTGGACACAATTTTGTTGAATTATTCCTGCCAGACACTAAATTATATCTCAAAGAGCAAAGCTTTTGATTTTTTTTCACCATTCATTTTTATTTTTGTTGTCACACCAAGGCTGGTGGATCCATTTGAAGCCATTTTCTCCCTAAATTCCAGTGGAAGTGGGAAAAAAAGGGAATAAAGAATTAGTTTAGAGAACAAGCAAGAAGACTGAGCAGTTTATGATTATAATAATGAGGTCCAAGATTGAATTCAGTTAACTTTCCTTAACATTCTGAAATGTCCACATGGATCCAGAAGATGGATCTCAGGATCCTTTTAAACAATCCCAGAATAAGGGGATCATAAAAGGAGTTGGCTGAGATTTGCCATATATAGGGTGAGAGTCTGAGACTGGTTCACTATTTATTTATTTGAATTGTCACTGAGTGGAAAAAGGAAAAGGATTGAGATCAGAAGGGAAAGAGAGAAATCATGTCCTGCTGTGTGGAACTATTAAAATTTGCATTGGTTCTAAACTGCAGATCTTATCTTAAGGAGTGGAAAATGATAAAATAAGGTTTAACTGTGAAAAAAGGATATTATTGCTAACTTTTAAAATAGTTTCTGAGCTTCTTCTGTTATTTATAAGAACTAGCTATTTGTGTCCAGTTAAAACCGTATTTATACACAAATGTTAGGTACTTCATTTAGTAAATAGACATTGATGGCTTCATGAACTGGTGGGATGCTGGGACACAGAAATGAGAGACACATTGGCCTTCAGAGTCATCCTCTTACCTACAGACTAATCAAATGATCTAATCTGGCTGTGACTGAGATTCTTTATCTGTGACATGTTTCTGATGATATATCTCTGGTTCTTATTTCCGGTGAGAATGAAATGAGATAATTTACATATGAAAGCCTATTCATTGGAAACTATAAAGCACTATGCATATCGATTTTTGTTTTGAAGGGCCCAGTAAGAAAAGTAGCCACTATGCATATCGATTTTTGTTTTGTTTTGAAGGGCCCAATAAGAAAAGTAGCTTATATTACTTCTGTCCACATTTTACTGGCCATACAGTTAAGTTGGTTACAAGGGCAACTGGGAACACATGGCTATTTAGTGAGCACATTAAACTCTGTTTTAGAGGGATAGAAGGATGGGGAAGTCTAACTACCTAAATGATTTAGAGAAAGATGATACAGGACTTCCAGAATGAATAGTGATTAATCTATATGCAAATGACCATTTGTGCCACATGATTTCCTGTGCATGCAGAGGACAATTCTAAGTTTAAAATTTATATTGTTACTTTACTGCCTATATCATATCTACCAATTTACTAATCTTTTCTGAGCTTCAGTTTCCTGATCAGTGAAATGGTCCTGGCAATACCTACCTTAAAGCCTTTTGTGAGGACTGGAGAAAATATGTGGAATACCTTTGCCTGACACCAAGCAGGTACTCAAAAATAGTACATATTAATGTTCCTACCAAATTCATCATGTTATAAATGATTAAATGGAGGCCTGTAAAGTGTTTTTGCCAAAGATACACCTAGTAAATGGCAGAGCTGGAACTGGAATCCAGTTCTGTTATTCCTAGGCTCGTGTTCCTTCTCTTGTACTTCCTCCCATGTTGGTTTGTCACCAGGACCTTGAGTCATTTTTTGAAATGCTTCCCTGAATTGCCATTTTATTTCTGGATAAGCCCTGCTTGAATATATGTAGTGTTTTAACTGGTGCCCTCTTTCGGGTTTCCTTCTGCTCATATTCCTAATTAATCTTCTAGCTGGATCATTTTTCTATCCTCAAATTTCCATGATCTACTACAGCAACTTTAAACCCCGCTGCCTATTTTCCAAAGCCTTCTGTAATCTGTCTTTTGTCAGAGAGCTATGGAGTCCGGGGGATGGGATCTATTATATGTGTGTGGCAGGGCAGGATAAGGAAAGACAACATATGTTGGAATTTTAGAACCCCACATTTTTCCCTCCTCCCTTCCAAATACTTTCATGTTCTACCAATGATTAGCAAACGCATCCTGTAAAGTAGTGGTCCCCAACCGCCGGGTCCTCGGACCGGTACTGGTCTGTGGGCCATTTGGTACTGGTCCGCAGAGGAAGAATAAATAACTTACATTATTTCCATTTTATTTATATTTAAGTCTGAACGATGTTTTATTTTTAAAAAATGACCAGATTCCCTCTGTTACATCCATCTAAGACTCACTCTTGACGCTTGTCTCGGTCACGTGATACATTTATCCGTCCCACCCTAAAGATCAGTCCGTGAAAATATTTTCTGACATTAAACCGGTCCGTGGCCCAAAAAAGGTTGGAGACCACTGCTGTAAAGGGCCAGATAATGAAATTTTAAGCTTTGTGAGTCTTATTACAACTATTCAACTCTACTTCTGTGCAAAAGCAGTGATAGACTATCCATAAACAAACAAATGTGGCTTTGTTTCAACACTTTACTTATAAGAAATGGCTGCTGGCCATAGATTGACAACTCTCGTCATATACTACAGTTCCACTCTGCCTGTTCTTTTCTCTCTTTTAAGTTTTCCTGGCATATACCTTCTCTTCCACATAGACTGCCCTTCTTGCTATCTCATACAAATGACATGACCATCCTTTTTTCTGTCTTTGCTTACACAACTCCCTGAACCTAGAAAGCCCTTCTTTCTAACTGTTCTAACACTCTCACCATTATCTCTGCTGTTTGACCCTTTTTCTACTCTGAACCATACTAACTATAGCATTTATCTATATAAACGCAATTTGTTGCTCTCTAATTGTTTCATGTTATCTTATCTTTCCCCAATTAAGCATTTTTTTCCTGTATTCCCAAATTGTGCCTAATACACTATAATTAGATATTGCAAAATAAATACAACCTGATTCATTTGTTGACCTATATACTTCTTTAGCAGTCAGAACTAAGAACTTGGCAGAGTATTTATCTTAATTCAGAAAAATCCTGTGGAAAATAGATCACAAAGTCAAAGCAAATGGTGCCTAGTGAAAGCTAACTCAACAACTGTGTCCAGGATGTTATTTCTGTATTTTTATTTTGAGTACATAAATCTTCTCATGGTTTCCTATGGATTCATCAAAAGAATTATCTGCTTTGGTGCTAATCTCTTCAAATATTCCTATCCACCATCGTTGGCGAGTAAATTTGCCAGTGTTCCAAGTCTAGGGGCAAAAAGAGAATTTTCAGCTGGGGCACTATGACTGAAGTGTGAAAGTGCCTCTACAATGGAAAGGCTTGGAATATGGTGTTACTTTGGCAGCATTTAATTGGTACATATGTGCCTGCTTTTAAAAAATTTATTTATTTCTGAAATTTAACATCTATTAACAAAATGCTAGATATTTAGGGATTTAACGATGTGGGCGAGCTTCAAAAAGAAAGTTATGCTCAGTTGTTCAGCACAGAGTGTCTGTTATACTTGGTGTTTTTTCTTGCTTGGACTTTTAATAGTAGACTTTTTGGTTTAGTCACTTTATTCTGAATGCTTTGTATATAATTCAGTAAAGCTTTGGATTATATATGGGGAGTGGCTTACTAGTTTGAGTGCGAGGTCACTGGCTTGAGCATGGAAACGTGGACAAATTTTTATTGTGTCCTTTGAATGACTGGCAGGCATTTTATGAGCCTTTAATCACAAAGATTTCTATCTCAGGTATGTTCTTTCACCTCTTTTTAGCTTCTCCAAATCCCTTTATCATTCTGAAGAGGTCAAATTTCCTCCCTGTGAAATTTCCATGACTAATTTGTTTGCCAGCAACCTCATCCTTCTCTAAATTTATAGGCAAATGAGTGCTTGCATCATTCAGTTTTCTATCCTGTGATTTTAGGTCTTACCATTTTTTTTTATTTTTAATTTTTATTTAGAAAATTAACTTTAACTGGGTGACATTGATCAATAAGAGTTCATAAGTTTCAGGTGAACATTTCTATAGCATTTGAACTGTTGATTATGTTGTATACCTATCACCCAAAGTCAAATCATTTCTGTCACCTTATATTTGTCCCTCTTTACACCCTTACCCCCACCCCCTCTGCCCTCACCCTCACTTAAGTCCTTGTTCCCTTCCCCCTGGTAACCACTTCACTTTTATCTATGTCCATAAGTCTCAGTTTTATATCCCACCTTTGTGAGATCTTTATATATTTTGGATATTAACCCCTTACTGGGCTATTGTTTGTAAATATTATCTCCCATTTTGTTGTCTGCTTTTTTGTTTTATTGTCAGTTTCTTTTGCTGTGCAGAAGCTTTTTAGTTTGATTTAGTCCATTCATTTATTTTTGCCTTTACTTCCTTTGCCTTGGGGGTCAAATTCATAAGTTGTTCTCTATGGCCAAGGTCTATAAGCTTAGTACCTATGTTTTCTTCTATGTAATTTATAGTTGCAGGTCTTATATTTAGGTCTTTGATCCATTTTTTTTATTAATTTTAATTTATTTTGTTAACATGGATTCAAGTGTCCCACTGAATATAACACCCTCACCCCCCACCCCTTCGTCCCTATTTATACCCCTTTTGCCCCCCTCCCCCTAACCCCCTCTCACCTTCCTTCTGGGATTTGCTGTCCCAGATCTGTATGTCTGTGTTATGTATATATAATTTGATTTATTTTGAATTAATTTTTGTGCAGGGGGACAAACTATAGTCGTTTCATTCTTTTGCATGTGGTTTCCAATTTTCCCAGCATGTTGGGCAGCTAAAATATATTCTGCTCACTTTATTAAAGATGGAGCTGCCCACGTGGAAGCCCGTCGCCCAGGTGATAATATTAATTGCCCTTCTTGCTTGGGATGGGCATGATTATGTTAATATGTGTTGGGGGAGGCCTTTTGCGTCAAAAGGTTTTAAAAGGAAGAGAGATCATGTTGTTCCAGGAGAAGAGTGATTGTGTTCTAGGAGGAGGGCAGAGAGCAGGGAGGAGAGCAGAGTAAGGCCACGTGGAGGAGAGGAGAAGTAGCCAAGATGGCAGAGTGCTGAAGGAGAAGCCAGTTTGTGCAGAGTTTGTGCAGGGAGAAATAGATGGGGAACAGAGGTGAATAAGTCTGGTGAGCTAGAAACCTTTGATTCTAGGAAACTCGGATAAGTCAGTAGCTTTGTGAGCACTGAATGAGTGGGTTTTGGAGCCCAGTGTGTGTTTTTACTTGCCTGCTGGGTGCAAGCTAGGATTAAAGGTAATTTCCCACCAGTTCTTGACTCCGTTGTTTCATTACCGACTGTCCAAATCTAATGCGAACCTGCGTGGGCCAGGCGGCTGTGATGATGGCCGTAGCTACTGGCTTTACACAGCACCATTATTGAAGAGGCTTTTTATTCTCCATTATGTGTTTTGGTTCCTTTGTCGAAGATGATTTGCCCATATATATGTGGTTTTATTTCTGGGTTCTCGATTCTGTTCTGTTGGTCTGTATGTCTATTTTCTCTGCCTATGCCATGCTGTTTTGATTATTGTGGCTCTGTAGTATAATTTGATGTCAGGTAGTGTGAAAAGTCTGGCTCTGTTCTTTTTTTTTAGAGTTTCTTTGGCTACTTGGGGTTTTTTATGGTTCCATACAAACCTAGTAATTTTTTGTTTTACTTCTTTAAAAGACAACATTGGGATTTTGATAGGAATTGTATTAAGTTTGTATATTGCTTTAGGTAATATGGCCATTTTAACTATGTTGATTCCTCCAATCTATGAACATGTAATATTTTTCCATTTCATTCTGCCTTTTTAAAAATTCTTTCAATGTTTTGTAGTTTTCAATATATACCATATTTCCCCATGTATAAGATGTTAAGCCTAATCCGGAGGGACCCGAAACATTGAAGACATGAACAAAGTTCGTCAATTACACACCAAAGCTTTATTGTCTAGCTTGGCCAAGCGGTGGCTCCTCCAACAGTGGTCAGAGGGAGCGCATGCTGGCCCTTTGTTCTACTTAGTTTTTATAGTTTTGTAAGTGGGAAGTACAGAAGCAAAAATTGTAATTAGGAGCCCCTTACCACTATTGGTTATAATCATATGTCCTTTAACATGATAGGACCACGTTCAATTTGCAAGCCATACATTATTTTGGAGAAAACAAAATTTACAAGTCAACACAATGGTAGGAAGATGTCTCTTTACATATTAAAAGGCTTTCAATATTATCTAGTGTTTATCTGTCATCTCTCTGTTTAGAGTCACACGTGTTAACCACACGCATTTACATAGGAGAGGTAGTTTCTGTGGGGACAAATGCCTGCAAATGGCTCATTGCTATAAGAAAAGGTTTATTTTGGCTTTTCTCTCCCTGTACCTGGCTAGCCGTTCACCCCTTTCCCCACAGGCGTGGTGGAATGTCTGGGGATCCATGTTTTCCTCCCCTTTGCATTTACAATACAATGCCAAGGGCCATCCTGGTCATGCCAATCACAAAGTACAGGGACTATTCTCACAATTTCTCTGCACACCTTAACCCAAATTAATAAAATGTTATTCAAGCCTCCCAAAATATTAATATTAATTCTGTAGCTTTTGGTGCTTTATAACACCTGCTGGTGAGGTGGCTCAGTGGCTCCTCATTCCCCCCTCTGAATGGGAGGATAAGACACGGTATCAACCAAGGGGAGAGGCTGATAGGTGGGCTGAAGCGTGGGTCAAAGGACCAGGAGGTTGGTGGCCCCTAGCTGGCATTTGACCAGGGTGGGATAAGCAATAATCAGGTATTGCTCTTTGTTAACTGGGCAGGTGAGATGGGTAGTTAGGCCCAGCACCTGTCCCCTGGATATAAAAAAAACACCCTATTTATATTTCAATCTCCAACAGATATTAAAATTTCAAATTTGCATTTTGTGATTCTTACTCATATAAATTCCCAGGTTCAGATTTGGAGGCAGACTGGAAAAATATAAAATAAACAACAATAAAACAGTCAATGCTAACAGATATTATAACAAGTGTCCTAATACAATTAAGTGATTAAAACCTATTAGATTACTAAGCAAAGTCTTAACTAATACAACAAGATTTAAAATAAAATTTTTAGTCTTAAATGTCCTTAACATGTTAATGTAATTTCACCAAGTCCATATTGACACCATTACCACTTCATATTATTTGTAAATGAAACCTAACCCCACTTCAGTTTGAGAAGTGTTCCAAGGGGCAGGAGTCACACACATTCAGGAAAAGTTCACAAGGCACTGGAGTTGTGGTCACATTTCTATGCTTTGCAGCTAGAGTCCAAGTCCCAATGACCACTGCTTTTAGCTGGTAACAATTCAGGAAGACTGGAAGAGCCGTCTGCAGCACGTATGGAGACGGAGTTTCTGTTTTCTTTAAAATGGAGAGGTGAACCCAGGGTGCCTTTCTCTGGAGCTCTGCAATCATGGCATGGTGAAGAGAACCTGGGGATACACTATGCTGGGTAGCAGAGGTAAATTCATCTAAATTAGGAGTAAGTCCCAGCCTAAAGTAGGCATGGGGCATTGAAGCAAGAGGAATAAAGGAAACACTATATATTAAACAAAGCAGCAAAAAATAAGACTATCAACACCCACAACAGAGATCTTTGAGGGATGAATAAAAAACCTGAATATTCAGGCAAGGCATAGTAAGTGGCCCTTGTGTCCATAAGAAAGGAGATCAGTTTACCTGCTACTTGGAAGAAATACCCTAGGCTTGTCCACAGCGACATGAGATGGGGCCGATGGCCCTGGGCACCTTTAGTCTTCAGTGGCAAGCCTCAGTAGGCTGGCAAGGTTAGGTCACAGATAGTCGGAGCAGGGCTAGAAGAGACTGAACTCTCCCTTGGAGGAGTGAGGGAGCAGCTTACCTTCCAGTGTCCCTTTTTCCCATAGTAAAGGCATGTCCCTGTGGGGGCCGAGAAGCCTGGCAGGCTTTAGCTCAATGACCTTCCTTTCCACTCTTGAAGCAGGGCCCTGATGGGAGTCCTATGAAGTCTCTCAGGGGCATTGGAGGCTTTATGGGTGTATGCCAAAAGCTGGTATTTTGCCTGATCTCTTTTTGGGCTCTGTCTGCCTTTTCTGTTCCTCTTTTGGTCATTATAGACCTTAAATGCCATGCTCAGAAGATCTCGTTGAGGGGTTTGAGGGTCCCCATCTGCCTATATAAACTTTTTCCATATATTTAGAGCTGATTGGAAAAAGACAAAACAGCATTATCAGCTGGATTAAATAAAAGAGGGTAGAAGTTTGCAGGAAGAGAAAAGAAGTTTGGCATCTCTTGTAGGATTCCAGAGTCTCTCAGTTGCTGAATAAACCTGTACATTAGTATTTAAGAGAAAAATTTTTTAAAAGGTCCAAAACACGAAGTTTTATTGAAAACAATAAAATACAGAAACAGCAGATTCTCATTTTAAAGTAAAACTGACATTTCCCAGAACTTTCCTAGTACCACACTATTCTGATTACTATTAAAAAACAAAACAAAGTCCCAATTCCAAAATAATTGCAAACCTGTTGGTAAACATTCTTCTCATGATTCTAGTTATTTTTCTAAATTTTACATTTGCACTTTTTCAAGAATGAGAGTTTTTTTGTAAATTTAACTGATTAACATTTGTGAGAACTGGACTTTCTTCATACTTTTTTTTTTAAATACATCTACACACTCTATTCAAACTAAAAGAAAATATACATTTGTTTATTAAAGCGCACCTGCTTTAGATAATAATTTTTTTTCTTTACACATTAGCATAGAAAGCCAATGTTTGATTCATGCTGAAAATCTATACAAAATGAAAAGACCTGCTATTCCAGGGAAACCTTAAGGCAAAAGCAAAAACCTTATGCTGCAAAAGAAAAACAGAGCAGAGGCATGGGGGCTGTGAAGTCGGCTCAGATGAATACGCACCACAAGGATGAAGACAATTTTTGTACAAACATATGCAAGAAGTTTTAAAGGGTGCATTCAACATCCATTTTCCTGCAGTAATAATTGTCATGTCAGACAGCTTAACTCCTGAAACAAGTTTAGATTTTAACAGAATTTTAATTCTCTCCTATATTTACCAATGGAATCAGAGCCTTGCTTGGGGTGGCTTTTCTTTCCCCCTTGTCACCACACAGACATTTAAGCATTTGTTGAGTACACTTTATAATACCTTTACTTCAAAATTGTAAGAAATACTTGTCTTTATGTTAACTTAACAAAACATAGTAAATGCATTTTCAAGTAACATTTCCAAACTTATTAAAACATTTCTATCCCATTAATTAACAGGCAAATTAAAGTGCACAATAAGGCTGAAAAATTCCAGTGTGGCTTTTATTATTTTTCTATATTATTAATGAAAATCTATACCTTTGTTAGGTAAATTTACTGTTTCAAGCTTTGCAGCTTACAGTAGCAGCCTGAAGTTTGAAGCAGTTTAGCCAAAATTAGCAAGTTTTTAGGATTCACATTCTATTCTATTTAAATTTAAATGAGCGTGCTATATTTACTCTAATTAAAATTAGAAATTTGTAGGGATGATATCATCTTTAATCCTAGCTTGCACCCGGTGGGCAAGCAAAAACACACACTGGGCTCCAAAACCCACTCACATTCAGTGCTCACAAAGCTACCGACTTATCCGAGTTTCCTAGAATCAAAGGCAGGGGTCTCCAAACTACTGCCCGCGGGCCGCATGCGGCCCCCTGAGGCCATTTATCCGCCCCCCCCCCCCCCCCCGCACTTCCAGAAGGAGCACCTCTTTCATTGGTGGTCAGTGAGAGGAGCATAGTTCCCATTGAAATACTGGTCAGTTTGTTGATTTAAATTTACTTGTTCTTTATTTTAAATATTGTATTTGTTCCTGCTTTTTTTTTTTTTTTACTTTAAAATAAGTTATGTGCAGTGTTCATAGGGATTTGTTCATAGTTTTTTTTTATAGTCCGGCCCTCCAATGGTCTGAGGGACAGTGAACTGGCCCCCTGTATAAAAAGTTTGGGGAACCCTGATCAAAGGTTTCTAGCTCACCAGACTTATTCACCTCTGTTCCCCATCTCCTTCCTTCTCTCTCCTCTAATATAATCTCAGGAACCAAGAGAGCAAGCTTCCGTTCTGCCCCCATTTTATAGTGTAGAAATCAAAACCTTTAATCCAATATATAAAATAGGGAAATCTCTAATACAAAGTCACTTATCTGGGGCATAATGGGATTGCACCACCACACATCAAAAAGGGTGGGAAAGGCTTAATCTCAAAACCAAGCCCCAGGCTACAAGGATCCTGCCTGCCCACAGCCCGCCCCTAACACACATTAATATCACCTGGGCGATGGCTTCCATGTGGGCAGCACCATCTTTAACAAAGTGAGAATAATATATTTCATCTGCCCAACAAACAGTAAAGAAATAAAATGAGTTTAGAGAAAAAGAATAACTGGAAAAATCTGTATTATATTTCCCAAACTCTTTAACTATTTCTACTTACTAAAGAAAATCAGATAATAACACAACTTTAAAAGGCATCTTAGTCTTCTAAGATGCCAGCAGCCGAAATCCGTTTCAATCTCTGCTGACCTGGAAAGCTACCGCTTTTTCTTCTGCTGCTGCGCACTGGTGTTTCCCGGAAGGCAACCCTGTGGGCCCCCCTCCAGGAGGTCGGCGGCCCCCAGGACGCCGACTGGGCCCCTCTCTTTCCCCCCAGCCAAACACCGTCCAACCTTGCTGGGGTGGGGGCCGCCAAACCCTGCGGCCCCGCTTCCCCTTCCCTCAGGATGACATTGGCCCGAGGAGCACCCCACACAACCAACCTGGGATGCTAAAGAGGCGGCCACTGAACCGCACAGTGAGAGAGGGCACGCGCCCTTGGGGCTAGCCGGCGCCCATGGCAGGGAGGGCCAGAGGCGCAAGCAGGACGGGGAGGCGCAGGGCATGGCACCGAACGTTGGAACCCACAACAAGCCGGTGTGGGAAGCACCTCCGGGCAACAAGCCGGTTCCCAGGAAAACACACGGGGAATCCCCAAAACCGCCACACACGAGGCCCCCCCCTTGGCACACACACGCCCACACCTTCCCTGTCCCCCCCTACACTGTACTTAAAAGCTTCACTCTCTAAAAGCTTTGATGAATGCAGTGACAAAAACAGATAGACAAACAGCAAAAAAACAGACAAATAGCAAAAACAGATAAACAAACAGGCACCACCTTCCCTCAAGCTTGGAATATCTAAATTCAAATGGGGTTCCCTAAAAGCGGGTGCCCTCCCAAATCTCCCAACCTCACGTCCGAGGGGAGATGGCCACTGGCCCCTTCCCAGCCCGTCAGCCAGGGCTCACGTGGCAACAAATGGTCACGACCTTGTTCTACTTACCCAGGGTTGAACAAGAAAGCTCTGGTGTGCAGACTGACGGCGGTCCTTTGATCCCGATGAGCCCCCAAAATGTTAAGCCTAATCCGGAGGGACCCGAAACATTGAAGACAGGAACGAAGTCTGTCGATTACACACCAAAGCTTTATTGTCTAGAACGGCCAAGCGTTGGCTCCTCCAACAGTGGTCTGAGGGAGCGCACGCTGGCCCTTTGTTCTACTTAGTTTTTATAGTTTTGTAAGTGGGAAGTACAGAAGCAAAAATTGTAATTAGAAACCCCTTTCCACTATTGGTTATAGTCATATGTCCTTTAACATGATAGAACCACGTTCAATTTGCAAGCCATACATTATTTTGGAGAAAACAAAATTTACAAGTCAACACAATGGTAGGAAGATGTCTCTTTACATATTAAAAGGCTTTCAATATTATCTAGTGTTTATCTGCCATCTCTCTGTTTAGAGTCACACGTGTTAACCACACCCATTTACATAGGAGAGGTAGTTTCTGTGAGGACAAATGCCCGCAAATGGCTCATTGCTATAAGAAAAGGTTTATTTTGGCTTTTCTCTCCCTGTACCTGGCTAGCCGTTCACCCCTTTCCCCACAGGCGTGGTGGAATGTCTGGGGATCCATGTTTTCCTCCCCTTTGCATTTACAATACAATGTCAAGGGCCATCTTGGTCATGCCAATCACAAAGTACAGGGACTATTCTCACAATTTCTCTGCACACCTTAACCCAAATTAATAAAATGTTATTTAAGCCTCCCAAAATATTAATATTAATTCTGTAGCTTTTGGTACTTTACAACACCTGCGGGTGAGGTGGCACAGTGGCTCCTCATAAGACACATCTTAATTTTGGGGCCCAAAATTTGAAAAATAATGTATAGCATAAAGTTACTGAACTCAAGTTTTATTCATCAAAAAATTTATATAACTCTTCATCACTGTCAAAACTCTCATCCATTAGCTTGTCTTCCTCTATGTCTGATGACGAATTACTGTCTTCAACAATGAGCACAAAAACAAGTGTGAAAAAGCGGGAAATGCAAGTAAAAAAATCTACAACCACTGTATTAGATGCACCCAGTTTTTAGACCCCAAATTTTTTGAAAAAAGGTACGTCTTATACATGGGAAAACTCGGTAGGTCCTTCACCTCCCTTATTAAGTTTATTCCTAGGTACTTTATTTTTTCTCTCGCAATTGTAAAAGAAATATTTTTTTTAGTTCATTTTTTGAAGTTTCATCATTCACATATAGTAAAGCAGTAGACTTTGTATATTGCTTTTGTAACCTGTGACTTTACTTTATTGGTCTATTGTTTCTAATAGTTTTTTGGTGGAGTCTTTAGGGTTTTCTATATACAGGATCATATCATCAGCAAAGTGGTACCTTCTTTCCTGAAACAAATGCTTTTTATTTCTTTTCTTCCTGATTGCTCTGGCTAAAACTTCCAGAACTATGTTGAAGGAAGAGTGGAAAGAGTAAGCAGCCTTGTCGTGTTCCTGATTTTAGAGGAAAAGCCTTCATTTTTTCACCATTTAGTGTATTAGCTGATGGTTTGACATATATGGCCTTTATTATGTTGAGGTACTTTCCTTCTATTCTGATTTTATTGATTGTTTTAAACATAAAGGGATGTTGTATCTTATGGAATGCCTTTAATGCATCTATTGATAAGAGCATATGGTTTTTGTTCTTTGTTTTATTGATGTGGTATATTATGTTGATCGATTTCCATATGTTGAACCATCCTTGTGCTTCTGCAATGAATCCCACTTGATTGTGAGATATTAGTTTTATAATGTGTTATTGTATTCAATTTGCTAGTATTTTGCATCTGTATTAGTATTTTGCTAGGATTTTTGCATCTGTATTCATTAGAGATATTGGTCTATAGTTTTCATTTTTTGTGTTGTCTTTGCCAGGTTTGGTTTGAGGGTATGTTGGCCTCATAAAGTGTGTTGAGGAGTATTGCTTCTTTTATTTTTTGGAAGACTTTAAGAAGGATAGGTACCAAATCTTCTTTGAATGATAGAATTCACTAGTGTAACCCTCTGGTCCTGGATTTTTGTTTTTGGAGAGGTTTTTGATAGTTGTTTCTATTTCCTCCCTGCTTATAGGTCTATTTATGTTCTCTACTTCTTCGTGGCTCAGTCTAGAAAGATGGTATAGTTCTAGGAATTTATCCATTTCCTCTAGGTTATTGAATTTGGTGGCATATAATTTTTCATAATATTCTACTATAATCATTTGTATATCAATAATGTCTGTGGTAATTTCTCCACTTTCAATTCGGATTTTGTTTATATGAGTCTTTTCTCTTTTTTCCTTAATAAGTCTAGCCAGTGGCTTGTCAATTTTATTGATCTTTTCAAAGAACCAGCTCTTTGTTATATTAATTTTTTCTGTACTTTTTTTTTGGTCTCTATTTCATTTAGTTCTGCTCTAATTTTTACTATTTACTTTCCTCTGCTGACTTTGCATTGCCTTTCTTCTTCTCTAGTTCCTTAAGGTGTGATGTTAGGTTGTTTACTTTGGATCTTTCTTGTTTTTTTATATCAGTCTGTAATGATATACACTTCTCTCTTATTACTTGCTTTTGCTGCATCCCAGAAATTTTGATATGTTGTGTTGTCATTTTCATTTGTCTGTATAAATCTTTTGATCTCTGCTTTTATTTTTTCATTGATCCAATCATTTTTAGAAGTATGTTGCTTAGTTTCCACATTTTTTTAGGTTTCTCTACTTCCTTTTTATAGTTAAATTCTAATTTCAAAGCCTTATGATCAGAAAATATACTTGGTATAATTTCAATCTTCCTGAATCTGTTGATTTTAGTTTTGTGGCCTAACATATGGTCTATCCTTGAGAATGTTCCATGCACACTGGAGAAGAATGTATAATCTGATGTTTTGAGATGAATCTATTATGTCCGTTTGGTCCAGAGTATTGTTTAAGGCTGATATTTCCTTATTAATTTTCTGTTTGGATGATCTATTTAAGGCTGTCAATGGTATGTTGTAATCTCCAAGTATGATTGTGTTTTTGTCTACTTCTATTTTTAGATCAGTTAGTAGATGTCTTATATATTTTGGTGCTCCCTGGTTCAATGCATGTACAATATATAGTACATAATAGGAAGTGTATGTCTTCTTGATACGATGTCCCCTTTATCCTTATGAAATATTTATCTTTGTCTCCAGTTACCTTTGTTGTCTTGAAGTCAGCATTATCAGATATGAGTATGGCTATACCTGCTTTTTTGTGTGTATTATTTTTTTTTTTGAGAATCATTTTTCAACTTTTCACTTTGAGTCTAATTTTGTCCTTGCAGCTTAGATAGTCTCTTAAAGGCAGTATATGATTGGATTTTAGCTTTTTGATCCTATCTGTTACTCTGTGCTTCTTTATTGGTGAGTTCAGTCCATTTACATTTAGGGTAATTATTGACACTTGAGGATTTTCTATATCCATTTTGTGTTTTGTTTTATGGTAGCTCTGTGTCTTGTTTGGTTCTTCTCTTTTGTTTCTGTCACTTGTTTTTGTTTGGTGATATTCCATATTTCTTTCCCGTTTCTTTTTTTTAAGTTGTTTAATTCAGTAGTGGTTTTTTTCATGGGTTGTTACCATTAGGTTAAGAAAAAAATGTTCGTATGTACAAAAGTCCTTTGTCATATGAGTGCTTCTGCACTCCGTCCTCCTTTGCTACTGCAGATCTTTATCCTCTTCCCTTTTATGTGTTATTGCCACAGATTATCCTTGTTTTTATTGTGACCTTGTTGGAATTTTTACTTGTAGTTTTGACTTGTTTTGTTCTTTGTGTCTGGCTGAATAACCCCCTTGAGTTTTTCCTGCAGTAGGAATTTTCTGGTGATAAATTCCCTCAGCTTCTGTATGTCTGTAAAAGTTTTTATTTCTCCTTCATATTTGAAGGATAACTTTGATGGATATTATATTCTTGGCTAGTAATTCCCCTCTTTCAGTACTTTGAATGTTTGGGTCCACTCTCTTCTGCTTTGTAGCGTTTCTGCTGAGAAGTCTGGTGATAATTTAATGGGCTTTCCTTTATATGTCATATTCTTCTTCTCCCTAACTGTCTTGAGGATTCTTTCTTTGTCATTAATTTTTGACAATTTATTACAATGTGCCTTGAAGTAGGTTTGTTTGGGTTGTGGTAACTTGGTGTTCTGTTTGCTTCTTGGATTTGAGGCTCTAAGTCTTTCCATAGGTTTGGGAAATTCTCATCAATTATTTGTTTGAATAAGCTTTCCATTCCCTTTTCCCTCTCTTCTTCTTCTGATATACTCATTATTCTTATATTGCTCTTTCTGATAGAGTCAGACAATTCTTATAGAACTCTCAGTTTTTTAAATTTGTGAGTCTCTCTCTTCTTCTCTCCATAGCATCTCTAGTTGCCTGTTTTTGATGTCACTGATTCTTTCCTCTATCTGGCTTGTTCTATTAGCTAAACTTGCTTCCTCAGTCTTCAATTCACATATTGAGTTCTTCATCTGTTTTTAAAGTTTCAATCTCCTTGGTAAGGTATTTGTTTTGTTTTTGAATTTGTTTTCTGAGTTCATTAAGTTGCCTATTGGTGTCTTCTAACATCTCATGAGTATTTTCAGAACTTCAATTTTGAATCATCTATCATTTAAATCCAAGGCCTCCATGTGATTGAGATTTTTTTCTGGAGATTTTTTCATTTTCTTTCTGAAACATGTCTCTGTCTTGTGTAGCCATGGTATTTGATTTCTTCTTCCTTAATGGCATTTAAGAGTGGTATTGTTAAGAACCCTAACCAAAAAAAAAAAAAAAAAAAAAAAAAAAAAAAAACCTATAAAATTGAAGAATTTTAAAAAGTACAATAAAAATGTTAAAAATTTAAATATTATGACAAGTAAAGAATAAAAGTCACAGGAAAAAAATGATCAAAAGCAAACAACCCCCCCACAAAAATAAAAATATAAAATACGAAAATGAGAAAAAAGAATAATAAGAAAAAAAGGACAAAAGAAAAAATGAGGAAAAAAGAAAAAATAAATTTTGGTTTTGAGAGGTTTCTTTCAGTAGATGTCTCTATATTACAACTTTTAGCTCTGAAATTTCTGGACTGTCCACTGAGATATTGCTGTCACAATGATGTAGATAGGGTCATAGTTGCTTTGGTGGGTGGGCCGTGTTGTGAGGGCTTTATGGCTTCAGCTTTATGGCTTCAGCTTTACAGCTTCAGCTTTCTTGCTTTACAGCTCTAACAGTGGTATTCTCAGGCTTCCAGGTACTCCTTTCCACATTTCAACAGGCCTGGGCACCATACATGGAGCACCTCTGTTCTTCAAGGTAGAGAGCAGCTCTGAGGGGCTAGCTGTGGGGTTTGTTTCTGTCCCTCTCAGTACCACAATGTGAGGGAGGCAGGATCTGGAAGGCTGGGTGACCCCACTTCTATTTCTGCCTAGTAGGGTTGCAGGCAGACCACAGGAACACTGGCTATGACCCTGTGCTCTACTGCCACTTTGGTTGTATTCCCCCTCTGCCCCTCTGTCTCACTGCTCCTCCTGGCAGGAGACCCAGTCACTCCAAGTTTTTCACTCTGTATCCCTCAGACAAAATCCAGAGAGCCTGAGCATTCCTCCTCCCTATAGTCCAGCAGAAAAAAAAAACAACAACACAAAACCTAGTCACTCCAGGTTTTTACCCTCTCCTCTCCAAAGCCTACTGTGATTGTGCTTTATCTTTTGACCACCTTTTCACCCTATCCCACCTTTTTAGTCCATTTGCTGTGTGGATCTTTCAGATGTGCCTACAAGCCCAGCTGGGGTTCCTTTGCTGCATTATAGTTATTTAATTTGTTGAAATTTCAAAGGGAGAGATTAGGAGTATCTTTCATGCCACCATTACTCTAACATCATACCATTTCTTTTCTTACACTATCAGTTGGGTTGCCATGTTGTTTTGATATTAAACTATAAATGTTCTCTCTCTAGTCTCTCCAATGAGACTGTGAGCTCTCCAAGGGAAAACACCTAATTTTATATTTTTTGTGTTTTCCTCACTATGTATACAATGATTTGAGCTGATTGAATAAATGAGCAGCTGAAGATTCTGGGAGCATAAACACATACCTAACAGCTGTAAGTCATGGAGGAATATGTTTGTACACAGTATGTCAAAAGGCACAGGTAAAGTTGTCAAGGCAGAAAAGCACAAAAAGACTTGTAAGGTCTTCAGTACCTTCTTCAATTGGCCAATATAAGTTAAACAATTCTCTTCAATAGGTTACGCGTCCCTGAAATTAGGGAAATATCAATAGGGAAGGGAATACCAAAATTTCCCAGAAGGCTGGAATGCTTGGACTACTTAAATCATTAATGTCACCTGTTAGTGTTAGTCATCCTTTAAAAGTCCTAAGAAAAGGGCTTTTTCTCGTTTCTGCTCCTCTGATGTTTATTCAGATAAACATGTAGTCAAATGAAGACTATTCAATCCCCAGTCTGCAGAAGTTTGTGTTTTTTGGTTAGCTGAGGAGATGGTATTATGTACCTGCTTGAATTATTTTTGTTTTAAAAAATGAGGTTTAGTCCCATATACTAAAGGCAAATTCTGTAGTGATCTTATTTTCACACTTGTTTCCTATAGAGTAAATTCTTAAATCAGTGTCCTATAATTTTGACAATAAACTCTTGGAAATAAGAGTCTCTAATTGAAACATTTTCAGAACACACCCAACTGCTCTTTGACTACGTAAACCCTGACATTTAAATGGAAATTTTAATTTTAAAAAAAAAGTACTATTTTAAAAGTGGTGGGTAAATAAAATAGCTGGAATGGAACCTTGGCCTGTACTTCATTAAAAGAATGTGTGGATATTCCTGTTCTCCATTTTTTTGTACTTTCCCTGTGATGCACATCTCTGCCTTTGTCTCAGTGCTGTCCTAGCTTCTAAATGTCTTTGTTGTATAAAGTTTGTGTTTGTTCACTTATTAATTCAACAAATCTTTATTAAATGTCTACTTATTTTGGCTCTGGCTGGTGGTTCAGTGGATAAAGTGTTGGTCAGGAATATGTATGTCTCAGGTTCAAATCCTAGTCAGGGCACACAGGAGAGGTGACCATCTGCTTCTACACAGCTCCCTCTTCTCCTTCTGTCTCTTTTCCCCTCCCACAACCAGTGGCTAAATTTGTTTGAGTGTGGCCCAGGGCACTGAGGATAGCTCTGTTGGAGTGCATCAGCCTCAAGCGCTAAAAAGAGCTTGGTACAAGGAGCCCCAGATGAGATTGCCAAGTGGATTCCAGTAGGGGTGCATGAGGGAGTCAGCCTCACTGTCTCCCCTCCTCTCACCTAAAAACAAAAGTCTACTTATCTTAAGCACTTACAGATATAGATTAACTCAGACCATTAAGTATGTTATCACATAGTTGAAAACTTTTGAGACTTGATCACATTGCAGAATATCAAATTCACTTATGTTCAATATATGCTGGAAGAATTTGCTTCATTTTGTCAAGAACACGCTGGGTTAAACTAAGTTGATTAGTTTGTTGCAGGGCTTCTCAGAGTCTTTAATATGCATTAACACCCAACAAGATATATATGACTAGGATATCCCACTAATATAAAACATTGCTCAGTACTAGTGTTTCTGCTACACATACTTGAGAAAGTGCTGTTTTAGAGCAATGATATTTCAATTGTGTTCTCAAGTTGTAGTTCCCTGCAGAGGTGCTTGGAGACTGCCACAGGGAAGGGGAGGAAGAGTAGGAGTATAGGCTCCCACCCTAGCTTAAACCAGAGAAAATATAGTTTGATTGGTTTATATTTTCAAATTCTACATGGGATTTTATATAGAATCTTATTAATTAAATGTTTTTAAATCACTGCTCTAAGGCTGGGGGAAATTTATTGTGTTTTTTAAAAATAAACAATGAAATTTTCAAACATAACTCTAAAGAAGCTATAACATCCTGTAAGCAATAATAGATTTCATAAAAATGTGCTCTCCCAGCACTATTTAAAATGTGACTTGGGCATATTAAAGCAAAGTTGTGTACTGTGCACATGCATCTATATAGACATCACAGAGGTGTGGAGTGATTGGCTAACCTTCCACTTGGTCTTTTCCCTCGGGTCCTTTCAACTTTCCATATTCTGCCTCTTAGGATTTTTCATGTAGGTTCATAGATCTTAAATTATTATGAACTACTTTGGCCATGCATGCATATGAAGGTTAATAAGAAATAGGTTTTAAGAAGCACTTCATGTATATAAAAGGCATAAGAATAAAATTGCATAAAGCTTAATATAATTAACCCGTCTATCTATCACTACATTGAAACCTGTCTGCTTTTCCTATATGCTCTCCACTGAACCTTTCATGAATTTGGAGTTTACCATTTTTATATATTTCTTACAGCTTTATTTTACATATATGTATACCTACGCACTATGGCATTCTTCTGCATGTTTTTAGCTTCACATAAAGTATTATCTTTATGGACCTAAAGCAGTTATCTTTGTTTGCTTCACAGTGTGTTTGTGAAGTTTACCCATGTTAATACAGTAACTTTAGTTTATTTTCCTTCGTGCTAGTGAGTTTTGGTGTGTTTTTTTGCTTGATTATACTGTACCTTATTTTTTTCTACTGTTGATGAACTTTTAGATTGTTTTCTTTTTTTGTAATTAAAAATGAGGCTGCCATTGATATTTTAAACTTTTTCTTATGTTGAACTTTGCCAGATTGCTTCTCAAGTGATTGTATCAATTCATTCCCCTGCCAACAGTTTATAAGATTTGTCTTGATTCTAAATCCATGCCAATAATCAGAATGGTAAGGTTTTGCATTTTGCTGTTTACTAGTAATGTTGGATAGCTTTTTATATAATTTTAGGCCTTTTAGGTTTTAGTCTTTGAAATGCCTCTTTGTCTTCTGTTCATCTGAAATTCTTCACATTTCTTATAGCCTTTGCAGAAAAAAATCTTTAGTATTTTTCTCTGGAATTTGATAGGTTTATATTATGGTTTACTATGAAATATTCATCATGTCTTAATCACACTAAGACTGAAGGAGAAAAGTATGGTCTTGGCCTGTAGCCTTGTGTGACATTTTGAATAACCCATCACTGCTCTGAAGGCTGGATTAAGGTAATAGCTACAGCAAAATTTCTTCATGGCCTGAGGACCCTGAACAGGGCACAGGGGCCTGGAACACACCTGTCTGTTAGGAGTCAAGCCCTGGTGAGATGCTTCAATCTCCAGGGTAAAACTGGAGGTTTAATAAGACTCTACACTTCAACTGAACACTTTCATCTAAAAACCTCAAGGCATTCCGGAAACATTAATTAATTAATTAGCCCTTTGAAATAGGTAAGATATTCAGGACCTTACCTCTAGAGAAACAACAGGGCAGCTGTTTAGCAACGTGGAGGAATAGTAAGTGGTAGGCAGTCAGGCAGTAAAGAAGCTACAGACATATGCAATTTAAAAATGGTAAGAGTACATAGAGGTGGGTTCTGTCTTGGAATTTGTCTGGGATCCTGGCATTGACAGCTCTGGTTTAGGTGGAGGGCTGGTCTAAGCTATGAGGACTGCTGAAAGCCCAAGTGGGTCTGGACTGTTTGAATCCAAGTGCAGACCTGCAGTATTTGTTTTCTTAAATAAGAGGATATCTGTCTATCTATCTATCTATCTATCTATCTATCTATCTATCTATCTATCTATCTATCATCATCATCTATCTATCATCTATCATCTATCATCTATCTCTCATCTATCTCTCATCTATCTATCATCTATCAATCTATCTAAATTAGTTACTGCTGTTCATCCATAAGATCTTAGATCTTCTTTGAGGAATGAACAGAGCCAATATAAAAAAAATCAGTAAAATATAAACTCTTCTAAATGAAAATTTATATTTCTGTTAATAAAAAAATTTCCTCTGAGTTTTCTTTTCTTGCATCAAGACAATCTGGGAATGGGAGAAAACAAATTAGAAACTGAAATCACATCAACAATGCCAGTATTTAGAATTTAGAAGAAAAAAATTTAAAGGTTTAAGAGTTTAAAGTTTAAATAAATTAGTTTAATTTAGGAAAGAAAAAAATGAAGTTAGGAGAATGATCTAATTGTCTTTTTTCTAGGAATTTTTCATTTTAAGATCTGGAGTTATTCTTTTATGAATATAAAAACCTAAAATTATGAGCTTAAATTAAAAAGAGTGTTGGTGGGTCCTAGAGAGTTATTAGCTCTCAATGTTAAGGGACAATAAAATTAACATTTATTGGGATTTCTATTTTGTGACAAGTAACTTACATATATTAATCTTATTAAAACTTCATATTTACTCCACAGGAAGGTATATAATGAAAAAAGTAACATATATACTCTCTTATAATTTCTTTCCTATGTATATATTTTCAGAAAAAGATTTTATGCTTATACCAGTGTGTGTAGAAATATGTATATAATAAATGTATGTGTGTATATATATGTATATACTTTTAAACATGTTTAATTTTTAATTTACACAAATAGAATCATATTATGCATACCACTGTCAACATAGCTTTTAAAATATAATATACATCACAGCTTTTTTTTTTTTCTAAAGCACATACAGACCAACCTCATTATTTTTATTGCTTTCATGGCATTCCATTATATGAATGTATCAGAGTATATTAACTGGTTCAGTTGATGGAAATTTAGATTGTATCTTGTTTTTATAATTACAAACAGTTACAAAGATGTATCTGTATCTTGGCTGTTTTTATACATATGCTCATGGAAAATTTCTAACAATGCAATGGTTGTATTAAATCTGTGGGTATTTATAAATTTGACATAGCCAAATTGCTACCCAAAAATATTATGCAAATTCATACTTTCCACCAATGGTGGAAGTTCTACCAAGAACTTTATTAAGTTTTTCTTTTCAAACATTATTACCAACACTGGTTATGGTTTTTAAATTTTTTCCAGATAGGTGAAATATGGTATCTCATTATTTTGTTTTATATTATTTTTAGACTTAAGAAGTTGAGCATGTTTTCATATGTATATAGGACCTTAGTATTCATTTTTCTATGAACTTTCTGGTCATAGTCATTGACTATTTTGTATTGCCTTTTAAAAGTAGGAATTAGCTTTTTGTGTTTATATTGGACATATTTTTCCAAGTATTTTAACTTTTGACTTAAGCATTTTTTTTTTCTGACCAGAAAATTTCTATTTTTTTTGTAGACAATTTATTATTTTTTTTATTGTTTCTAGGTTTTATCACTTGTTCATAAGATATTTTCAATTCCAAGTTTATAAATAAATTTGCTTGTGTTTATTCTAATGCTTTCACAGGGTTTATTTATACAACGTTTTGATTCATCTGGATTAAAAGAAGAGAATGAATATAGTGTTGGTTTGCACTTGGGAGCAGACTGAACAAGAAGTAATGGGAGGAAAGGTTTTACAGGAATAAGAGCATGTGGTGACGCCTGGTTCCTGCAAGAGGAAGTGATTGGCCTGTCTGAATAATTTTTCAGTCTTGCAGAGAAGTGAATGCAGTTAGGCCGAGGATGGGGTGGAGTGCAGCTGGTCTTGCTGGTGGGAAAACGAGCCAGGTGGGAAGCCTTTCCCCTGGGCTAGGGACATATCTCATTGAGCACAGGGAAACTTTGTAAGCCTTTGGGGCCCTTTGAAGGCTTAAAGATATCAAAGCAGCCCATAAAGTTTTAGACCTTTACACTACAATCTTCTAGCTTCAAATTTTTATTTAATTGTGTCTATTGATTACCTTTATAATAAAAGAAATTTGAAAGGTTTCTCAGAATTTGGCTTTGAAAAAAATATTGCTTTTATTTGTTAAACCCAGGTTGTGCCTGACCTGTGGTGGCACAGTAATAAAGCATTGACCTGGAACACTGAGGTTGCCAGTTTAAAACCCTTGGCTTGCCTAGTCAAGGCACATATGGGAGTTGATGCTTCCTGCTCCTCCCCCCCTTCTCTCTCTCTCTCTCTCTCCTCTCTCTATAAAAATAAATAAAATCTAAAAAAAAAAGTAAAAAAAATAAACTCAGATTGCTAAGTAAGATTTTGATTTGAAAACAATTTTATTTATAAATGCTTGTAAACCAAAAGACTACACTTTGCTAAGAATGAAGTTAGATTCTTCCCTAACACAATATACAAAAATTAACTCAAAATGGATCTAATACCTGAATATAAAGCTAAAATGATAAACCTATGAAAATAAAACAAAGAAAAACTTTATGACATTGGCTTTGGCCATAATTTTGAAAAATATGACACTAAAGGCATAAGCAACAATAGAAATTTATAGACAAATTGAACTTATAAAAATAAAAAAATCATGAAAAGTAACTATTAACAGAATAAGATGGCAACCCACAAAATGGGATAAAATATTTGAAAAGCATGTATCTGTTAAGGAATTAATATTCAGAATACATAGAGAACTCCTGAAACTCAGCAATCAAAACCAAGCAACCTGATACAAATATAGGCAAAAATCTTAAAGAAACATATCAAAAAAAATGTAGGTAACCAATAAGCACTAGAAAAAATGCTCAACATATCTAATCATTATTGAAAAGCAAATAAAAATATGAGATACTATCTCACATCATATGAATTTTATTATATATATAAAACAAATGCTAGTGAAGATATTGAAGCCCTTGTACACTCATGGTGAGAATGTAAGATAGCACAGCCACTGGAGAAAATAGTGTGGTGATTTTTCAAAAATTAAAAATATATCTACCATAATAATACATAAATTTTAATGTATTAGAATATAGACTCAAAGGAATCTAAATTAAGATCAAAGAAATACTTCTATATCATGTTCATGGTAGTCCAAAGCTGGAGGCAACCCAAGTGTTCATCACTGGATAAGTGAACAAACAAAATGTGATATATACATAGTATACCAGTTATTTAGCCTTTAAAAGGAAGCAGATTCTGACACACAGTATAACTGGATAAATCCTGAGGATATTATGGTAAATAAAATAAGCTCAATCATAAAAGACAAACTACTGTATGATTTCAGTTATATGTGACATTCTGTGTCATCCAATTCATAGAGACAAAAAGTAGAATGGTGGATTCCAGGTGCTGAGAAGAGGGGAGAACAGGAACTGATTGTTTCATGAGTACACAGTTTCAGTTTTGCAAGACAAAATGAGTTCTGGAGATAAATGGTGGTGATGATTGCACAATAATACAAATGCTCTTAATACGTGGATGACACTGTGGTGATTGCCAGGGGTGAGGAGGAGGTGGAGGAGGGTACAGAGGGGGTAAATGGTGCTGGATGAAGACTTGACTTGGGGGAGGAACACACAGTACAGTGTGCAATGAACTGTTGTAGAACTGAGAGCCTGAAACCTGTATCATTATGTTACCCAGGGACATTCCAATAAAATTCAATTGAAAATAAAAAAATAAATAGTTGTTATGGTAAAAAAAAAAAAAAAAAAAGACTACACTTTGCTGTTTTCATTGTTTCACTAAATTTGCTCCATTCTTGAAGATAATTAGCAAGGGACAAACAATAAGCGATGAAGCATATATAGGAGAAACTGTTCCATAATATATTCCATACTTCCTCACTCTAAAGTTCCTCTTTCTCTCTTTGAAGTTAATAAGTATTTTTGGGGAGAGACTTTGAAAGTAAGTAAATATCTCATTGCTCATCAGACTTTCAGTTTATTTATTCACTCATTTAGTTATATTTAAATAGACTTATGGTTTCTTATATTTTTTCATTGGCTTATAGTCCAGTAATATCTTTACTTATTTCGATGCCCAAATTGTCTCCAATTTTGTCAGTGGGAACCCTTCACGCTAATTCTGTGATTGAGAATATACGTGGGTTAAAATCTGCCATCTTGCTTCCTGTACCTTGTTCCATTTTTCCTCTTTATTTGCATTTATTTGGATTGAGTAGTTTTAAAAATAATTTTATTATATTCTTTTTATAAGCTTTTGAGTTATAAAAAGCTTTGTTGTTTTCTTTTGGTGTTTAAGTTATCAAGCCTATTTCTAAGTAATAGTAGGCTACTTCATGTATCTTATAAGACTCATAAAGCAGTATGTTTCCATTTCAACTCTTGGTATCTGGGCTATTATTAGTACTATATATCTTACTATTGTATTTCTTATAAATTCCACAATACATTGTTAAAGTTTTTCTTTAAACTGTCATTTATATATTAAGGGGTTAAAACAACAAGAAAACATTATTTATATTAACCTACATATTTACCATTTCTGGTGTTTTTTATTTCTCTATGTATATATAGATTTTCCTCTGGTATCTTTTTCCTTCTGCATGAATAGCTTTCTTTTATAGTTTTTGCACTGTAGTTCTGCTGCTAAAGTATTTCAAATTTTACATATGTGAAAAAGACATTATTTTATGTTCACTTTTGAAATATATTTTCTCTTGGTATAGAATTTTAGATTTAAACATATTTTTACTTTTAGGATTTTAAAAATGTGCCCCCATTGTTCTTTGGCTTACATTGTTTCTGACAGGAAGTCTGCTGTAATACTTATGATTATTTTTGTAATTTGTCTTTTTTTCTGACTACTTTTCAAGTTTTTTTTATTATAATTGATTTAAACAGCTTGATGTTTCTCAACATAATTTTATTTAAGTTTCTTTAAGTCAATTCACCCTATTTAATCTTGGATTTATAGTTTTCATCAATTTAGAAAATGTTCAGCCCTGGGCAGTTGGTTCAGCAGTAGAGTATCACCTGGCATGAGGAAGTCTCAGGTTTAATTCCCAGTCAGGGTACACAGGAGAAGTGACCATCTGCTTCTCCTCTGCTCACCTCCTCCTTCTCTCTCTCTTTTCCCCTCCTGCAGCAATGGTTTGAACGGTTTAAGTAAAGTTGGTTCCAGGCACTGAGGATGGTTCTGTGGCATTGCTTCAGGTACTAAAATAGCTTGGTTGCTGAGCAACAGAGTAGTGGCCCCAGATGGGCAGAGCATCACCAGATAGGGTGCTAGTCAGGTGGATCCTAGCTGGGATACATGCAGGAATCTGTCTCTATGCCTCCTCACCTCTCACTTAATTAAAAAAAAAAAAAGGAACATGTTCAGCTATTATTTCTTCAAATACTATTTTGTCCCTGTCTCCCATTTTTTTAAGGAACTCCAGTTACACATAAATTAAATCACTTAGCATTCTCTCACTCTTTTTAATTTGTATTTTATTTTGGATAATTTCTATTATATGTCTTCAAGTTCAATAATTTTTTTTCTGCAGTGTGTAATTTCCTCTTATCCCATTATTTATATTTTTATGGTAGTGAGAATAGTTTTATTTCTAGAAATATAATATAGATTTTAAAAATATCTTTCACATTTCTAGTTAACATTCTCTTTCTTCGAGTCTCCTGAACACATAAAATACAGATATAATAACTATTTTAATGTCCTTGTCTACTAATTCTATTCTGTGTCATTTCTTGGCTTGTTTTAGATTGCTTCTGCTCATTATGGGTCACTGTTCTTCCTCTTTCAATGATTAATAACTTTTTATTTGAGGCCAGATCTTGTGATTTGACCTTTTGTATCCTGGATATTTTTTGCATTACTAAAATATATACTGTGTCCTGTTTTAAATTTTTGTTAGGTTTGACCTGAGCAATGTTTATTCAGGCATGTGTGTTCTTATTTATGAGGAAAAAGTCTGAATTCATTACTAATGAATATTTAGTTTTTCATTCCAGCTGGTGGAAGTATGAACTATAGCTCTTCCTATGTGAATCCCAGATATTTTTAATCTTGTTGAATGGTTCTTTTCTTTGCTTTGGTTGTGTGGATCAGTATTCAGCTGAAAATCAAATGTGACCATTTTTAGACCGCCGGAGTGCTCTCTCTTTCTTTTTTGTTAATATTCTCTCCTCTCTGCTGTCTGTTTTATGACTTCTAGCTAACTTAATCTCTCTGAACTCCCAATTCTTATTCCTTAATTCAGAAATACTTTGGGCTTCTACCTGGTTCCATTTTTTCTGTGCTACATAGTCTGGAAACTCTCTTTAGACAGTAAGCTAGGACAATCATAGCAACTCCTTTGTTTATGAATTCCAATGTTTTGAAAATCATTATTTCACATATTTTGTGTAGATTTCTGGTGGCTTTAAGTGGGAAGACTAATTGAGTCCTTCTTTCTCTATCTTGATCTGAAGTGGGACTCTCCTCACATTCCATTCATTCATTTGTTTTCCCTGTAAATACCCCCATATAGAAGGGATCATGTCTTTCATTATATCTTGTTAGTTACATACATGAAAGGTATTAATTTGTTTTTAATTTTCATTGTTGCTTCTTACTGAATTCTTTTATTGTTTGTATAGCTTTTTAGTTAATACCATTTGTTTGCATTAAATATACTGTTTGAATGAGAAGCAAACTTTATTGTGTGATGGCACTAAAGTTTTGTACTTGTTAGTGAAGCATTATTTAGCTATCCTTATTGATATAAATGATTAATGAAAGACTCAAGAGACAAATCTTTGAGTAAATAAAAAGTCAAAGATAGAAAAGGAACAATTAAATTTATGCTGTTGTAGAGCTTGTTCATGTATGCTTTTGTATGGTAGGATTTCTTCTGCCTGCTGGAGACAGGGAATGCTTTTAGGATGAGATCTTCCTTGCTGCTGCTGCTGGGATACCTTGTGTCTCAGTGCAGAGTAAGGAAGTTTCCAGCCCACAGTGACTTTCTGAGCCTGACAACATTTTGTGGCTGATCCCCCTTGCCAGTGCCTCCTGGATGCTTTGTGTTTCTAGGTTTAGAAACATAGTCTTAGTCTTGGTGGGAAGGAAAATGCTCCCTCTGGCTGCCTATAATTTATGAAGCTTCTGATTAATCTGATTTCCCTTGCCTTACTTCACCTTGGTGTTGTCAGTGGGACTCACATTTGATCTGGAGGAGGAATAAATTTAGCTGGGCCACCTTCGGTTGCTAAATTAAAGGTTAATAAACACTAGGCTTAGGTCTTTATTGGGATGAGATTTGGGGAAACAAAAGATGCCTTGTACGCATGTTGTTCCTCCAGTACATGAGTTCCCAACCAGTTCTTTCTGTTTCTACCTTCAGAGATCTTCTCTTGCTGCCTCTTTCATTATTATCAGCGTTGTACTTAGTGGGGTGAAAGAGGGAGAAAGTGTCTGACATTTTGTCAGGATTAAGAAGTCTCAATACTTACCCCCTCTTTTAAATTGGAAATTATTATTTTTTTAATTGTGGTAAAATATCACATAATATAAAAATTACCATTTTCAATTGTATAATTCAATGGCATTAAGTACATTCACATTGTTGTACATCCATCATCTGTATTCATCTCCAGACCAAAACTCTGTACCCATTAAAGAATTCCCTATCCCCCTCTTCTCCTGTCCTTAGTAACCACCATTCTACTTTCTGTCTCTGTAAATTTGACTACACTGTGTAAGAGATTTTGCATGCTGGCCCTTTAAGAGGACACAAGTCCTGTGTCTGTAGTAGACCCCCTTCTCTCCATGGCAGACAGAATCTCCACTGCTTTATCCATCCACTCACCCTGGGACCTGGTTGAGAAAGAGCAGAGCAGACCAGAGTCATATGAGGAGAGAATGTGGTTTGTAGCTCTGGGGAGAGAGCTGAAGAGACAGCACCAGGATCCCTGTTTTGAATCTCCCTTCCACATCTCAGACATCATCTTTCTTGGGTGGAACATTCTCCTTTTCATGGCATCAGCTTGAGGGAATGAAATAGGCCCACCCTCTGGACTCCCTGTCACTCTGCCTTGCAATATTTGCACCCTGATGAGAAGTCATCTGCCTGGGCCAGGGTGTAGATGTTCAGGCAGACTCAGGGGGTATCAGTGGCTGAGTTGTATAGGTTTGGAGTGGGGATTATTACCCCCTCCACTTTCCCATGAATTGGACTGGTTGTGCCTTTCTGTCATGGGAGATCTGCTAGCCACCTTCAATGCTCCTCATGGTGCCACCCTTGCTGAGCCTGTGCTCCCAGCAGAATCTGGAACTGACTGAGTTGTGTGGCTCTAGGACAGAGTCCATTTTTTCCTCATACACCTGATTGGTACAGAGCTTTCCCTTCATACAGCCAACTCTTGGTCTGTATGGGCCTGAAAAATGCTGCTGTCCTCACCCTGAAGACTCCCTGAGACTCACTCCACCACAAAGGTCTGTGGGTACGTGGCAGGGGGCAGCTAAACTTGGTATACTCTGAAACTTTTGTTGATTGGTCTCAAGCCCAGCACTAGCACTAAGTTTGAACCTGTATTGATCTGGTGAATACTGCTTGCTCCTACCTGGTGACTCATTGAGAAGCTACCTCATACAACTTGATTTCACCAGAGACTCTTTTAGTGACAACCTAAAAGGCAGGAGGAGATGGATCTCAGGTTGTCTTGGGCTTTTTGCTGCCCAGCTCCTAGGCTTAATGCTGGTAGAAGCCAGCCTTGTATCACTTGGTCTTTTCCACACATTTATTTTGTTTATGTGATATGTTTATTGACTTGCAAATACTGTACCAATCTTGCATCCCCCAAATAAATCCCACTTGATCATAGTATATGATCTTTTTAATGCATTGCTGGATCCAGTTTTCTAATATATTGTGGAGGATTTTAGCATCTATGTTCATCAGGGATATTGGCCTATAATTTTCTTTCTTTGTAGTGTCTTTATCTGGTTTTAGAATTAAGATAATGCTAGCCTCAAAATATGAGCTTGGGAATCTTCCCAACTCTTAAGTATTTTGAAATAGTTTGAGAAGGATGAGTGTGTTAATTCTTCTTTAAATGTTTGGTAAAACTCACCTGTGAAGCCATCTGGTTCAGGACTTTTGTGTCTTGAGAGTATTTTTTATTATTGCTTAAATTGCATTAGTTGTAATTGGTCTATTCAAATTTTCTGATTCCTCCTGATTCAGTTTTAGAAGATTGTATATTTCTAGAAATTTCTACATTTTGTCCAGATCATTCAAATTGTTGACATATAGTTGTTCATAATATTTTCTTCCAGTTCTTTCTTACCTTAGAGGTTTTGTGTACACTTTTCTCACTCATTAGAATTCTCTGCCCCTGTTTTCTCCTGGCTAGCTCCTCCACTTTAATGTCACTAACCACTAAAAATCTCTCTGTCTCTTTTCACCTCTGTATCTTATTTCTTTCTTTTGCAATAGTTGTTACAATTTACAATTGTTATTACATGTCTGTTGACTTGTTTTTTATTTGTCTTCCCCTTTAGAATATAAGTTCAATAAGGGCAGTAACTGAGACAAACTGGTACATGGCTCTATTACAGCTCTATTTGTTGAATAGATGAAGATACAGGTTTAGTAACTTTTCTAAATCATGACCAGTAAAATGTGGCTGGGATTTTAAGCTCATGCTTGCATAATGATCAGCTCAGACACAAGTCCATTGCCCAGCAAAGTCTATCACTGTAATTCATCCATTTATTTTTTTAAGTCATTTGATAAACATTTATTGAGTATATCCTTCATGCCAGACTTTAGGGTTGGGGGTGGTGGAGACAGACATGGAAGACAATGTTAAGAAGCTCACAGTGTGGCAGGAGTGACACATCAATAAACAACTGGTTATAGTGGAGCATGATAAACTCTATGATAAAGCACTAATAGAGGGGAAACTTCACTGAAGCCTGAAAGTCAGGAATGAAGGTAGTCCCTGGAGGATGCTGCCTGAATTGGAGTCAAGCAACATCTTACTCGTATTTATTATATTACAGCCTAATATAATGTTGGGAGTACTTGAGACATTAATTTTGGTTATTGCACTTAGAAATGAGTTAACCATAAAATTGTGGGGTGGGGATAAAGGGGTGTGAGGAACCATGCTCTAAGAAGAAGGAACAGCATAGAAAAAGGAATAGACATGAGACAAAATATGGCCCATTTAAGGTAATGCAGAGATCAGTTTAGCAAAAGATCGGACTTGTTGGGGAGAGGTGGGAGATGAAACTAGTTAGGGAGCAGGGGCAGGTCAGTACATTATACATACTGTGTATGAAAGGAGAACCACTGAAGAACAATGTCATATATAGAGCCATTTGGAATCATTTGGAAGGAGCAACCAGAGGAAACACATTCTGTTTCTGTTGTTCTATTTGGGTGTTTCACCAAAGATTTGATGCAGCTTTAGATCAAACTTCTTTTGGTCAAGCTTCTATAGTGCTTAAAATTATTTTTTTTTCTTGAAATAAATGTACTTCAGTGTATGACAATCATATGTGATCTACATATTTAACCACTTTTAGAATATTTTAGATATTTCCTGCTACATTTTTTTTGCAGTCCCAGGAAGGATGAATTGTCCTAGAACTCGTTTACTGAATCCCTTCCCGTTTATGATTACCCTGAGGGGGAACACTGGGACAGACAAGGTAAACTTTGCTGGCCTGGAATGTGTCTTTGCCTCCTTCTGTGGAGCCAGGGACAGCCTGAAGAGAAATATCTTTTTATGTTGAGTTAAGTTCAAAACAAGGCAAGGCTCCCAATTTACACCTGTGCAGAAAGAAGAAACTTCAAGGAGAGCTAACTGAATAGCTTTGCCCTTGCAGCAAGCACTTGTGTTTCTGCTAGTAGACAGAAGACCTCTGGAGGACCAAGAATTAGGTAGCCTAATTTCCGTGGGAATGCTTGCATTCTGGAAAACTGCAGAATTTCAGGGGACCTTTTCTGTTTTCTGAACATGTGGAGTATGTGCATGATAAGCAATCCATTACTTCTCTGATAGCTGCAGCCATCTCCTCTGAGGCCTCTTCAAGTTGTCCAGGGAGCCATCACTGGTGTCGGCTACTGAAAGGGATCCCAAAGTAGCACACAGGGTCCTATCCTGAAAGAACCCATTGTTTGATGGCTTCACAAACATCTGCTTCTGAACATTTGCCTAGAAGAGTGTTCAGTGACTCGTGAGTCATGAAAGAGCTGATCAGACTTGCTGGAGGAGTGTGGAGACAGAGAGAGGGCAGCATGGGATAGGAGAGTCAGACAAGGCATTCCAGAGGTGATAAATTATGAGCAGGTGAGATTTGACTTGAAGAGGAGATGCAAGGCCATTCTGGGCAGGTAGAAAGCAAGAGAAGCTGGAGATAGAATGCCAGAGCTATCCAAACCTGCAATCTGATCCTGTCTCTGCCCTGTTTAAAACCTAGCACTGGTTCTTCATTACTTATAAGCTAAAGTGCAAGCCCTTAGCTTGCATATCATTGACCTCTGTTTACCCCTCTAGCCTCTTCATCTATCCACCCTATGCCTTGATCCTTATGCTCTAGCAACACCTTACCTTTATACCTCTCTGAATATTTCTTACTATTTTATGTCTCCATGATTATGACTCTAATGTTTTCTCTGCCTAGAATGCCCTTTCCTGCTCTATCAGCATGGTTCATCCTTCAAAGCTCTTCTAAGACTTCGCTAGTTGCTCCAGGTCCTGTAGTGATGGAAGTGGGAACAAGTTCATTTGGTCTGATCAAAATCTCTGCTCTTCAAAAGCATTTACTGTATATTGTCAAACCTTTCAAATTATGGGTATTTCTTACAATCTTTAAAGTCAAGGTATTATTAAAGTGTACCCAGCAAATATTTTAAGGTCAATTTAAAAAAATTTAAAAGGGGGGGCGTCATATCCTGGAACTCCTACAGGTCTACCATATCATGCTTTTTACTTAAAAAGTTTTAAATTTCTTTTGAATGCTGATGAACAGGAGATGCCAAATCTTTTTCTCCTGCAAACTTCTACCTTCTTTTATTTGATCCAGCTAATAACACTGTTCTGTCTTTTTCCAAATAGCTCCAGATATACAGAAAAGGTTTATATACGTGGATGAGGATCCTCAAACCTCTCAGCGAGATCTTCTGAGCATGGCTTTTAAGGTACCAAGAGGCAGAAAAAGCCCAATTGAGATCAGGTGAACTACCAGCTTTTTAGGATACGCCCTTAAAGGCTCCAATGCCCCAAAGGGATCTCATAGGATTCCATCTGGGTCCTGCTTCAATAGTGAATAGGAAGGTCACTGAGCTTAAAGCCTGCCAGACTTACATGCCTCTGCTGTGAGGAAACAGGGACACTGGAAGGTAGGCTTCCCCCTCACTCCTCTAAGAGAGGGTTCAGTCTCTTCCAGTCCTGCTCCAGCCACCTATGACCTAACCTTGCCCAGAATGCTGAGGTTTGCCGCTGAAGGTGCCCAGGGCTGTCGGCCCCATCACGACACTGTGGATGAGCCTAGGGTATTTCTTCCAAGAAGCAGGTAAACTGATCTCACTTGCACAAGAGCCACTTAACTATGTCTGGCCTGAATAGTCAGGTTTTTTATTCTTCCCTTGAAGATCTCTGTTGTGGGTGTTGATAGTCCTATTTTCTGCTGCTTTGTTTAATATATAGTGTTTCCTTTATTCCTCCTACCTCAATGCCCCACTCATATTTCAGGCTGGGACCTACTCCTAATTTAGAGCTCTCTTTTCCCCTTTTGCCAACTTCTATTATGAATTTACCTTTGCCACCCAGCTTAGTGTATTCCAAGGTTCTCTTTACCATGCCACAGTCACAGAGCTCCAGGGAAAAGCAACCTGGTCTCATCTCTCCAGGCAGAGGAGAACAGAAGCTCCATCTCCACACATGCTGCCGATGGCTTTTCCAGTCTACCTGAATCATTACCAGCTAGAAGCAGCTGTCATTGGGACTTGGACGTGAGCTGCAAAGTATAGAATTGTGACAACAATTCCAGTGCCATGCAGACTTTTCCTGGATGTGGACTTTTCCTGAACTCCTGTGCCTTGTGACAGCTTCTAATGGACTGACTGGGTTTGGGTTGCATTTGCAGAGATTTGGAATGGTGCTGGTGCCAACTTGGACTTGGTGAACATGTTAAGGACACTACTCTTTTATGGATTCTTGCTGTATTAGCCAAGAGTTTGCTTAAAGGCTTTAATCACAGTAAAAAAATAAATAAATAGAAGACTGGATAAAGAATATGTGGCACATATACACTATGGTATACTACTCAGCCATAAGAAATGATGACATCGGATCATTTACAACAAAATGGTGGGATCTTGATAACATTGTGCGGAGTGAAATAAGTAAATCAGAAAAAAACCAAGAACTGCATGATTCCATGCATTGGTGGGACATAAAAGTGAGGCTAGGGGACATGGACAAGAGTGTGGTGGTTATGGGGGGGGGAGGGAAGAAGAGAGAGGGTAAGAGGAGGGGCACAAAGAAAACTAGATGGAGAGTGATGGAGGACAATCTGACTTTGGGTGATGGGTATGCAACATAGTTGAATGACAAGATAACCTGGACATGTTTTCTTTGAATATATGTACCCTGATTTATTGATGCCACCCCACTAAAATTAATAAAAATTTATTTATAAAAAATAAAAATAAAAACAACAGATACCTAAATGGACAACAAAAAAAAATTCTGCTCTTCAATACTGTACTTGCCCGAATCTTAGTTTATAAGGGTAACTGAGTGATGACATGGAGAAGTGAATGCTATTGAAAGAAAAATTTAATGTTACTCATGGTTACCCAAGAAATGAGAGGCAGGGCTTGCCACAGATGAAAAGTCAGGTTTTGTTCAGGAAGCAAGAGCAAGAGGTAGCTTTAAACCAGAGCCTTCAAAAAGGTTTCTAAGGGAAAGAGAAAGGGCAGGCAAATAGTTCAGGACTGGCCAGTTTACTGTGGAATTGGTTTCTGGTTGCCCAGTACCTAGCCCTGGGAAGATTGCCCTCTGAGTTATTAGGACAGATGGAAGAGTTCTGGCTTTGGATTGGTTAGTTTGCATATCAAAGAAATGTTCCTGGCCAAGTCCTTTGCTATTTCTGAGAATTGGCTAGCCCCAGGGGGAGCAGTCTTTCCCCAATCAGAAAGGTTTTTAAAAATGTTAAAACATCACAATATTCAGAAAATTAAAAAAAAACCCACATGATTAATATAACCACAATGCTATGCTACCTGTAAGGAAGAATCTAGTATTCACAATAATTTTATGCTATTTAGAGTTAGATTCAGTAGGTGAGCCGAGTGCTTTGGGAAGAGAAGTACTAGGGTTTTAGTTCCCTTCCTGCTACATCACTTTGAGCAGATGTATTTGACCTGTGGGCTTCATTTTCTCATCTGTAAAATGACAATCTTGGTCTTATTTATCTACAAATTATTTTTAATTCAATATTTTAATTCAATATTTTTAATTCAATATATTCATTTCTTTTTCATGTTTCAGAAATATTGGCAAAGTTTAGCTCATGGTTACAGAATTGTACCCAAGCACCTAAAAGAATGATTTTTTCCTTCATTGTCAGGGATTAATTTATAGGATATTGTCTAATATCAAGGTAAGGAAATAGAACACAGAAATAGAAAACAAAATAGGATACATTTTTATAGAAAGTTAGAGGAAAAAAAAAGAAAGTTAGAGGAAAGGAGAATACAATGAGTCAGGAAGTCTTCTTGTTGGCTGTATAATCTGAGGCAAGAATACCCTTTCTGATTCTTAGTTTCCTTTTCTGGAAACGGGGATGCTAGTACAATGTACTCCATAGGGTTGCTGTGAAGATTAGATGAGATCACGTGTTTCAAGATCCTAGCATAGTGTCTGGCATATATTAACAACCCACTGAGTATTAGTTGCCTAAGGTGGGGTGAGCTACAGGGACTGGAAGGGGTATGGGTAGTTAGTTGAATGCCTTGGGAGACCTTAGGCTATCTTCACTAGCAAATATTCCAGACCCAGAACTCAGAGTCAACTTTTAAAGAGGTGGTGGTGATACCCCTTGACATCTTGGATATAGGCGTTGGTATAGTCCAGGAAAATCCTGAATACAATAATGAAAAAAAAAATAGTAGTAGTAACAGCAGCACCAATAAAAATAATACCATTAGCAAATTTTTCTTACTCAAAAGCTTGTGAACTTGAACATTTTGTTTCTCTGAGATGACTGACAGTTATATCTTAAGGGATGAAGGAGGTAGGTATCATTATTTCATGGCCCAAGACACTGATAAATGAAGTGAAGTAGTACCAGGGCTGTCTTTGTCAGTGAACGGAGAACATTTGTGTGATGTCATCAAATGGGCAAGAAATAACCCTCATGATTCAACTGCTAGGTCACCTGAAAGTTCCAGTATGCATTACCCTTAGAGACAGAGGCATTAACATCTTCTATAAAACGCAAATGTAATATGGAAGGCATCTTGCATCAATCCTTTATCGTGTTCTCTGAAACTATCAATCAGATTAGTAAGTCTCTTGTTTGGGCAGGAGGCCAATGAAGGCTTGGAGCACAGGATATTCTCTAACTTTTAGCAATACCAAATTGTCTTTGTATCTCTTCTATGCTCAAATCTGAACTTTTCATTATCTTTTCACTGGTTTTATAGTTGAATGAATGGAATTCATGCCCTATTCCATATAGTATTAAACACAAGAAAACATTTTTAAAAAGAAACGATACCTTTGAAAAGCTTGTAAGTATAAGCTTGTTAGTTTAATCTGTCTTTCACTCTTATTTAAAATTTTTGTTCTTTATTATAGTCTATCCAATATATACATATATAATATGTAGATATTTACATATATATAGTTTGAATGTATATGTCCTATCTTATTTATTGCTTTATTGAAAGCATTCAATTTGTAATCTCAAGTAAATGAATTAATAAACTGAGCATTAAAGAATATATGAAAATTGGCAAATAAAGTATCCACATCCTCAAAAATCATAATATAGTAGAGAGACAGGTTATAAAGGAAGAGGACAATGAGGGTCAGAATTAGGCTAATGGCTATGGAAGTGCAAAGGAGGTGTAGCAAGGATGGGGCAGGAAGGGGAAAGAAACAAAAAGCACTCTCAGGGCTTGAGATTGGATGACTAGAGGAACCACAGTGCCGTCCATAGAAAGGAGAAAGTCAAGAAGAGGAGCAAGCTTGTGGGAATGAGGATGAGTCTGGATCTGAATGTGTCAGGTTCAGATGACATAGGCTTGGATGCTGGTTGAGATGTTCAGCTGCCTTGTCACCTCTAACAAGATGGGTTCATGGCTGAGTTCTAGCTCAAACTGAGGCTACTTTACCCTCTTTTTGATATCTATTCAACAGGGGTTTGTAGTAGGCAATGAAAATGGATTAAAGAGATGCAAAGGTCATGATCTTTGTTCTCTGAGAGTTTCAGTTGAGCGAGTGAGACACTTTGTCCTCAACAGTGCAAGGCACTAAATAGCAATGTGAGCTGTATGTAACATGTAGAAGGGTAGAAGAAAGAGGAACTGGGAGGGAGGGGTTAGAACCTGCAAGCAGCCACTTGTGAGTTATTCTGAGTTCAAAGATCAGCATAACCCTTATGACCTTCTTGAGGAAGCTATTAAAAATGAAAAGGCACTATTTCCCAGTATCAGGTCTATTTAAAAACACATAAAACCAGTTTAGCAAGTATATATTTTTATAGTAGTAACCTTCTTAATATACGTGGATAAGGCAATATCACTGATTGATTTACGTCAGGGGTCCCCAAACTACAGCCCACGGGCCACATGTGGCCCCCTGAGGCCATTTATCTGGCCCCCGCCGCACTTCTGGAAGGGGCACCTCTTTCACTGGTGGTCAGTGAGAGGAGCCTAGTTCCCATGGAAATACTGGTCAGTTTGTTGATTTAAATTTATTTGTTCTTTATTTTAAATATTGTATTTGTTTCCATTTTGGTTTTTTACTTTAAGATATGTGCAGTGTGCATAGGGATTTGTTCATAGTTTTGTTTTTTTTTATAGTCTGGCCCTCCAACAGTCTGAGGGACAGTGAACTGGCCCCCTGTGTAAAAAGTTTGGGGACCCCTGATTTACGTCTTTTCATGAGGACAATGATATTTATTTGAGCCCAACTAAAGGGGACTTAATGCCCTGACCACTAGGAATAACACACTCTGGGGGGGTGGGGGTTCAGGGAAAGAGACCTCCTAGTAGCCTGCTTCTTTCCATCCCACTTTTGTCAGAGCCCCATCCTGGGTTCTCAATCTGGAGCCTGCTGGCACTGTGCTGAGACCTGCCCAGTCTGATTGCTTGTTACTTCCACTGAGCCTAGTTCTTGGTGGCAATGGCCTAGGAGTCTAAGTTTTGAAAATTCACAGATGTCCTGGGACAAGTAGGTAGCTGCTTATGTGGTTATTGGGACTGACTCAGCCCATAGGAGTGTGATTTTTAAAGCACCTGTAAATAAAGTCAAAAACACCTTTAATAATAACAAATTTAACAAAGGAAGTTCCTGTGGCTTATAGAAGAGGTATTGAAAGGATTCAACTTTCTAACAGTGATTTGTGTTGTAACCAAATGATTGGGGAAAGTAAGGATCTATTAACAAGTATTTTCCTTTTGGAAAATCAAACGGAGTATTATGGAAATTTAAGAGAAATTCCAGGGTTAGAAAATTTTGCTTTTTAAATAATAGTTTTTATCCTTTGATGAAAGCATATATGTTATCAGCTAGGAAGGATGCCTGGGTAAGGGCTTTACTACTTCATTAAAATAGTACCATCTAGTGGTAACTATTTCAAATGATAGGCAGGTACCCAGAGAATTGTCACAAACCCTCAGAGGGCTTGGCTTGCAAATTTAGCAAAATTTATAAATTGTTCATTTATTTATTAACCTATTATTTCATTTAGTTTAATTATCACTTACTACATAATGGGCATCTTGCTGGGGAAGAGTCAAGGAAGATATAAGCCCTGACCCTCAAGGCATTTACAGTTTAGTAGAGGAAATCACTTGAAACCAGTGATTGTGGTCCAATGATAATAGCTTTAAGAGGAGTAGAGGGGGAGCCCAGGTGACTCAGATGTCACAGGGGTTTCAATGACATTGCTGAGAAGCCCTTCCATGTGCATTGAGGACTTAACTTACAGGAAGTATGGTGGAAAGGAAAGACAAGCTATTGGAAGTATTGTCAACTGGCACCAGGATTAGATTCCTGACCTGCCAAAACTCATACGGGCACTCCTCAAATCTCTGGCTCTACCTCTAAATTAGGAAACTGAATGAATATGCAGTTTCTGTAGAGGGGAGTTATCACTCTTCCATGGGCTTGATTCTCAGTTGTCTTAGGTAAGGATGTAACTGGCTAGACACAAAGCAGTGTGTTTAAAGCCCCAGGCATTTTTCAGGAAACAAATTTTTATATGCCTTATTTTCCCTTTGCTCATTTATATTTCCTTTTTTTCTGCCCTGAGATGTTTATCATAGGTCTTCCTATTCTTTACATGCCTCTGTCTCTGTGCAATGCAACCTACATGGTTCTTCTTTGGAGAAACACAAATTATGTGATCTCTCGAGCTCCAAGTATTTTATCTTTAAAACCAGCCCAATAATATTGACCTACCTACCTTAATTAGTGTTGTAAATTGCTTTAATTATGATTTGGTATTTTATACCATCTAAACACAAGCAAAAGACATGTTATTCCTTTTCTTCACTTGTTTTAAGTTTCACTGTGCAAAAATTTTTCCTCATATTATTTTTGAGTAGAGTTTAACACTTAAAAGTTTCCACTTCATTTACTTTTTAACACCGTATTTCTTTTTTATAATTTGGATTTTATTGGGGTGACACTTGTTAACATAATTATACAGGTTTCAGGTGCCCAATTTTACAATGCATCTCTGTACACCGTATTGTGTTCACTCTCCCAACCCAAGTCATTCTTTGAGAAAACCTTTTCATTTTCCTTCCAATTGGCTCTCATTGGTTTCCTCAGTTGTCTCCTTTTTCCTTCCCCTCTATTTTTTCTACAAACATTGCCTTTCTGTCTCTCTCCTTTTCAGGGTGGAGCTCTCCATTCCTATCATAACTCCTTTTTGTGTGTGTGTGACAGAGACAGAGAAAGAGACAGAGAGAGGGACAGATAAGGACAGACAGAAAGGAAGGGAGAGAGATGAGAAGCATCAGTTCTTTGTTGTGGGACCTTAGTTTTTCCTGGATTGCTTTCTCATATATGCCTTGACTGGGGGATTACAGCAGACTGAGTGGCCCCTTGCTCAAGCCAGTGACCTAGGGTTCAAGCTGGTGAGCCTTGCTCAAACCAGATGAGCCCATGCTCAAGCTGGCAACCTCAGGGTTTTGAACCTGGGTCCTCTGCATCCAAGTCTGACGCTCTATCCACTATGCCACTGCCTGGTCAGGCATCATAACTCTTATGTTGATTTATTTTTCTTACTTCTACTTGCCTTTCCAAACTCTTTCCAATCTGTTACTTCTCTCATCTCTTCTGATTCTTCCCATTTGATTTCTATTTCTCTCTCTTTCACTTCTCCCTGTCTATGCTTTTTGTTATCTTGATATTTTAAGTTGTATCTCTCAGGAGTTTCTTAGTAGTCACTGCTGTTTGAGGGTTTCATGTGTAGTTTGTCCCAGTGACTGCCAAGGAAACACCATTCTACTGGTTTAAGGGAGGTAAGAGACAATGAATGAATGAATGAATGAATGAGACATATATTCAGTGCTTAGTAAGTTTCAGGCACTGGGCTAAGGACTGAATGAGGACAGATACAAAGAATGAGATAGTATATGCTTTCAAGGAGTTTATAGTCTAAACTGATAGGTCAACACAGTATAATGATACAGTTATAAGGGATGTAATTTAGATAGGTAGAAAGTTTTATAAGCATGCAGAGGCCTAAAATAATTGTGTCTGGAAGGGGTGAGTAAAAATTCACAGTGCATGAGGCATTTGGATTAGTACATAAAGAATGATTTGGAGGATTATCAGGAAGTAGTTTGAGACACTGAAGGTCATTCCAGGGTGAGAGATGATTTACAGAATCCTGGAGTCTTAAATGAATGTGATGGGTGCAGGGAGATTCAGATGGGAGATGCAGTGTACATATTGCCAAGTGATGACACTGGAGAGATGGAAAAGAAGACAGTTTGGGGCAGGTCTTATATTCTATTAATGGAATTATGGAATCATCCCAATGTAAATATTGGGGAGCCATAGATGAATAGCACCTACATATTTGGGTTATGTGCAGGTTAAGGTGATGGATAAAAGTGAATGAGACAGCATTTAGACTTCCAGCCTTCCTTTTTCTACCATTATGCATCTGGCTTTGGGTAAGAAAATACCCATGCACCGCCTGAGCTCTTGGCATCAAATTTGAATACCCTGACCCATATAACACCACCCAGCCACTATGAAGGCCCAACCCACTTTTTGCTCTTACCATTCAAGATTTGTCTGGTGTCTACCCTGATTTCCCAACCAGTCGCTAGTATGAGTAATAAACTTTATTTCAAATTCTCTTGGTGTGTGAAGTGTCTTGACATCCAACCTATTAATTGGGGGTAGGGAGGGAGATGCCCATTCTACCTCTATAGAATGAGCACAAAACAACTGTTGATCTTTGTGGTAGTCACAGATGGTTGAAAAAGATGCTTACATGTTTCTGTTTCAAGTCTTTCTCCTCTGTCGTGGCCATGTGAACATGCCTAAGCTAACCTGCTGGGGGGCAGACACATGGAGCAGAGACTAGCTGTCCCATTGCCCCAGATCAGTCAACAGAGCTGACTCAGGTAGATGAACAAGCTTATGCTAAGATCAGAAGAGCCTCCTAGTCAACTCACAGCTAACTATAGATGTACAAGTGAGGCTGGACAAGACTAGCTAGGCCAGCTGAGATCAACTGAACCCCAAACTTGTGAGCTAAATATATTTTCATTGAATAGCACTCAGGTTCTATGGTTGTTATGCAGGATTGTTGTGGAAATAGATAATGAATAAATTAATTGTGGGGACTTCTAGACTGACTATGAGATAAATAATATATAATCTCCAAACTCTGTTAACTTACTGAAACCAGGAAGTCCCAAAATGAAGCAAAAGATTATAATGCAGCTCATGGTTAGGACTTTTCATCTTCTATATTTAAGAGTTTATTTTGTTTAATTTCTTTTTCTGTGTGCTAGGACTCTTAATAAGCAACTCAAAAAAAGAAAAAAAAAAGAGCCTTAAGTAAGATTAGCAATTTGCACCTTTTTAAAAATTAACAGGGCTGTTGTTTTGATATTGAGCTCCATTATCAATTTGCATCTTTAAAGAGGTGTAACCTTTCTCAGATATTTTGCTTCATGTTCTTATATTTAACTAGCAAGACTTGATTTTTACATTGCTTATGTTGCATTTACTTCTGCACAATTAAAGTGAGGGGAGAAGGAAAAAAACCCAAGGTTTAAGAATTAGGGATGTGATGTAGATTTCTGTAACCTAGGTGATTCAGGGCTGATGGTGGATTTTGTCAAGTAGCCCTGTGTGTTAATATAGGGCAAATACCCTAGAGTTTCAGGAAATATGTGAACAAAAGTTTCTGCATGCTTGAATGGTTGCAATGCCATACCTTCTTATCTATTAAACCAGCTCCTTGGTACAGCACAACGTTCAGCACCATGGATGGAATAATGAACTCTGCTAATCATAGGACAGGTGCCATTTTGACCATCTCTGTTTTTCACTCTGCCTTGCCAAAGTTCCACTTTCCCTAGCTAACAACAAGTGTGGAGATGCCTCACATGCTGGAGGGATCATTCACCTCAGGCTCATCCTTTGCTTTCCACTGTCATCTTCTTTAGAAAAAGAAGATGGTTTGAGTGGGAGAATCATCCACAAGATCCCAAAACTAGCTAGCCTGAGCCCAAAGGTCGCTGGCAGGAAAAGCCTAAGGTTGCTGACTTGAGCAAAGGGACACTGGCTTGCCCGCGTCAAGTATAAGTGAAAAAGATGAAACCTCACTGCAGAGGAGGAAAAAAACAATCAAGCGTTCAGGCAGGTTATATGTTTGTGTCCACCATGTAATTTAAATCATTAGTTCAATCTTGCTTTTTACCTCAGCCCAGGCAGGTTGCCATGGGAAATATGGATGTGTTTTATTTCGGGAACTTGATCTTTGAAATCTCTAGGGCAGGGGTCCCCAAACTTTTTACACAAGGGGCCAGTTCACTGTCCCTCAGACCATTGGAGGGCCAGACTATAAAAAAAACTATGAACAAATCCCTATGCACACTGCACATATCTTATTTTAAAGTAAAAAACAAAACAGGAACAAGTACAATATTTAAAGTAAATTTAAATCAGTAAACTGACCAGTATTTCAATGGGAACTACGGGCCTGCTTTTGGCTAATGAGATGGTCAATGTCCGGTTCCATATTTGTCACTGCTAGATGTAACAAGTGATGTGACGTGCTTCCGGAGCAGTGAGGCGTGCATCCCACGTCACTGGAAGTAGTACTGAATGTGAGCGATGCCATGCTTTGCGTCTCTCACTGACCACCAATGAAAGTGGTACCCCTTCCGGAAGTGCGGCGGGGGCCGGATAAATGGCCTCAGGGGGCCGCATGTGGCCCGCGGGCTGTAGTTTGGGGACCCCTGTTCTAGGGGCTAGTCTTTGATTTCTAAGTTAGCTTTAAAGTACAGTCAAATGGTCCTGAGCCAAAGTTTTAGCCAAAGTATTTCTGTAGTCCAAATTAGAGATTTGAAAAGAATCACTTATATTTTAAAAACATATAATATATAAACATACTATATAAGATAATTGCATCACTTAGAATTTGAAGACATCTCAGCTACATTGGTCAACTTCATAGAAGTTAATCTTGTCACATAATAAATTCATTTACTTTTTCATAGATAATACAGAAAGTCCTTACTCATATTAATTGAAAAATTCAGAGAGGAGTGAGTAGTGAAGATGCCAAAGTGTATGAGTTGTTAAATGAAATGGACTGCATTTGAAATACAGGAAGACAAAAATGATTCATGAACAGAAAAGGTATGAAAAGAGTCAAGATGATGGTGAGTAGGACTTCCAGAAATAGTAGCCCGAGGAACCATTAACAGATTTTGCCTCTGGCTCAGCAGTGAGCGATAGGGCATTTAAAAGGGAAGACATACTCCCTCTAATGAGGCGCCGGCTACTGCAGCTGGATTTGAATTTCAGGGGGACCACTCCTCTGATTTTTAAATTATTTATTTGATGTTTTCTAAACTACAAAGGAACCTCTTCTTGTTGTTAAAGTCAAACACTGTAACCATGTACAAAGAGAACCTAATTATTGCTGTCCATCTCCCCATCTCATTTCCAGTCCCGTGCTTCTGAAAGGCTCAGTGAGAGCAGACTGCTGCGGGCCTTCCATTCTTTGCTCTTTCTTTTTTTTTTTTTTTTTTTTTTTAATTTTTATTTTAATGGGGTGACATCAATAAATCAGGGTACATATATTCAAAGAAAACATTTCCAGGTTATCTTGTCATTTAGTTCTGTTGCATACCCATCACCCAAAGAGAGATCGTCCCCCGTCACCCTCTATCCAGTTTTCTTTGTACCCCTCCCCCTCCCCTTGCCCCTCTTCCCCCTTCCCTCCCCCCACCCCCCGTAACCACCACACTCCTGTCCATGTCTCTTAGTCTCGCTTTTATGTCCCACCAATGTATGGAATCCTGCAGTTCTTGTTTTTTTCTGATTCGCTTATTTCACTCTGCATAATGTTATCAAGGTTCCACCATTCTGCTGTAAGTGATCCGATGTCATCATTTCTTCTAGCTGAATAGTATACTGTGGTGTATATGTGCCCCATCTTCTTTATCCAGTCTTCTATTTTTTTTACAGTGATTAAAAGCCTTTAAGCAAACTCTTGGCCAATACAGCAAGAATCCATAAAAGAGTAGTGTCCTTAACCTGTTCACCAAGTCCAAATTGGCCCCATCACCATGCCAAATCCCTGAAAAATGCAACCCAACCACAGTTCAGTCTGTTAGGAGCTGTCACAGGGAGCAGGAGTCCAGGAAAAGTCCACACAGGAAAAGTCCACATGGCACTGGAATTGTTGTCACCATTCTATACTTTGCAGCTCATGTCCAAGTCCCAATGACTGCTGCTTCTAGCTGGTAATGATTCAGGTATACTGGAAAAGCCATTTGCAGCATGCTCTTTGCTCTTTCTTCATTCATTCATTCCTTCTTTTATTTTCGCACGTACTTATACAAAAATATATTGTCATACTTAATTGAAAGAAACGTGTCCTGCAATAGGACCATACTATGCACATTAATCTGTAGTTTGCTTTTTTCACTTGGAACATATTCTGAAAATACTGACAGAAAGTAGACACAGATCTAACTCTATCCTTTTTCATTTTTATTATCTTTACACACACACACACACACACACACACACACAGACATGCGCTTAGATTTTTATAGAAATAAAATCATTCAATTAAAATTATTCTTACATGTTGATTTTTAAACTTTCTTTGCTGCCCTTTTCCTTTCTTTCTCCTATTTCTGCTTTTTCTCTCTCAACCCACTACTTACATACATATACAACCTGGTGTATATTCTTCAATACTTTTCTCCATTCTCATATAAACCTTATGCATAGGTGCACATGCATACATACACACACCAACAGGCAGGTGTATTTCATTTGTGTATTACTCTTATAATGTGCTTTAAAATGAGGTTTAAAAAGTGACCCCTTTAATTCCCTTTTCTGGACTCATCTCAAAAATAATTTTCAGTGATTTTGGCTTTAGCACACTACTATTTTTCTACATAAACCACATAGGTAATCTCATACATTCTTATAATGTTTATTATCACCCTTTTGCTATAGATGCCCAAATCTACATTTCCAGCTTTTGGCTTCTATATTCAATTTGCTACTGGATATTTCTATCTAATTTTCCCATAGATACTTCAAATTAAAAAGCCCCCACATCTTTCTTCTCTTCTCTACTTTGCATCCCTATTATTTTTTTGTAATTGGGTCTATTATCAACCATCTAGACGTCAAGCTAGAAACATGCCACTTATAATTAATCACCAAATTCTGCCAACTTTATTACTTGAAAGTTCTTGAGTTTATTTTTTTGTTTGCATGTCTCTCATCAGTTCACTAGTTAAGATGTCCATTAAGTCTCATAGAAATTATTTCAAAAGTCTTTCAATTTTTTTTTCGTTTAGACCCCATAACAAATTGGTTCACTGAGGATATATGGCCTCCAATCTATCAAAGTAAACATTTATTGATTTTGGTAAGGTTGGATGATAGAACTATTTGTTCTTTCAATAGTTGAAACTATAAAATATTTATAAAGATTTAAAACCAAAACAGGAGGAGAAGCTGGGCAGTACTAATGTCCAGAGATAGGGACATTCACATGGGGAGTATGCCCCGTGTCCCATCTGCACCTCTGCCTGTACAGTGCCTTCCATTCTAGACTAGTGATTTCTATGTTAGCACATTTACGTCTGTTCTCCAGCCAGAGTGAGCTGTTTAAAATGGATCTGCTCTTTGCATCACTTAGCATTGTATGAGTGTGACTGATTTTAAGAGTTAGGGTAGGTTCAAATTTAACCAGCAGAAGAACATTGGAGGAAGTAAGGACCATGAATAATGAAAAAAACTGCTATCAGAAGGATACTGGCTTCTTCATGTAGGCAATGTAAACCAACAAGACTATCCTGGGCTTTTCTGAGCTGTCATACCAAAACACCTATCTATATGAATGAATTCTTTCCAGACTATTGCTAGTCAGTATACTTTGTCTATGTTTTTGCTGAGACACTAAGAGCTAAAATAAATGGTGTCTGTAGCTCCACAAGGCTCATTTAAATAATTATCTTCTGAGGGAGGAGGAGTAGGAGCCAGGTAATGCTGGGGCACTTAGCATTTTGGAAGAAGGTGTAGATAGATGTGTTGTTCTGAAATTGGCAATGAGTCAGAAGAGGAACCTACAATTTTGATGATGTGTGTTATTTCATAAAAATCCTATTTTATTTTATCATTGTTGATTTTTTTTAAGTCTTAAAAGAACATTTCAGGAATAGAGTGATAAACTAAAATTTCTCGTTCTCATTGTCATGGACACTCAGCCTCCTCAAAGAGTGTTTTGGTCATTTTGACAGTGTCATGGATATGAATCTTGTGTCATCAGGAATTTTATATTATAATATGGCAACAGGGACATAGGATGAAGTGAGGTCAGTATGAAATTCAGTAATAGCAGTGAGTGATAGCATTGTGAGATTAATAGGTACTGACGGTTCTTTTTGAGTTCCTTAGTCATCTCCTGGCGGGGAAGTTCATATTTCACAAGCAGGTAGGAATAGACTATCATACTTCATTCTGGACACCAACTGCCAGAAGTTCATGTTATTTTGTGAAAAATTTGAAAAGCATTTCCTTGGCCTAAAGGCAGATTATAGTATTTTATCTTGTTTAGATCTACTAATATAAACTATACAGGTATAGGAGACTATGAATAAGAGAAGTCTCAGATCATGGGCAGCCTGAATCATTAAGTAATGTAGGAGTTGTTTTTGATAAGAGAAATTGGATTCAACTTGCAGTGAGAAGTGGTTTGGCTCTCAGAGTCTTCAGGAAGGGACTAGTACCAAGAAAGTTCTGGAAGTTATGGGAGAGGGCCATTGATTCCAAATATTAGTAGGATTCAGATGATTTGGAAATTAAAATGCAAAAAGAATCAGACATTATTTTCTCTGCTGAAGCAGAAGGCTAGTTATTTTGTTCAGTTATATACCTATGCATCATAACTTCATAAATCTTATCTCAAGGATGTCTAATAAAGTAAAAGAGTCATATCCCCAAAAGTCTGCCATCTTTACATTTATGGGCATCAGGAAAAGAGAGTTAGTAGTGTCTGGTTTTCTGTCTTTCCTGGACTAATGCATAAATGTGGACACATAGCACAGTGGAAAATAAAAGATAACAGTGGCCAAAAAGTATTTTCTTTAAAGCCACCTAGTCATAATTATGCACCATGTTTTCATTGACTAATAAAAGTAGCTACTAATATAATGATCTTGTGTGAAAGGGAGAAAGACTAGAGATTTGTGCTGCCCCCTCAGGACAGTTCTCACTTTCTGTCTCCTCTGTAGGAAATATCAGAGGTAAAATGAGATGACCAGCCCTAAGAGGTCACCCAATTTAATCAGTAGTGGTGGATTAGTATTAGCTAACTTGGGGAATGGGTTTGCTATTTTATCTAGATTGGAGAGGAGAGAATGAGAGAGCTAAGAATGCCTTGGATCTCAGAAGCTCCATAACTATGATCTCAGAGAAGGAATGGGAGGGTGGTGATAGAGTTCCAGAAAATTACATTTACTCAGATGGAATGTAGTCTTTAACAGCAACATCAGCCACATGTCAAGCTTTGTGCCAGAGAGTAGAGAGAGCCCAGAAACATCTCTTGAGGTGGTGGAAAGTGCTGCTTTCTGGTTTTATTTGGTGGACTCGGCTGCTTTAAAACATCTTTCCCCTCAACACACACCTTTGTTGGAACCAAGATCAGATAAAATAACTTGGAAAAATGTATCCATATATCCATATCAAGATCACATGAAGGCACAATTTTTCCCAATGTTTCTTGCAATTCTACCCCATCTAGGAAAATTTCTCTCAACTCCTCTTCATTCTTAAGCCTTTCTTTAAGTGTTCTCATTGTTTTGGCTTTCTGCACCATAGGATGGCACCTGGTGGACAATACACTGCTCTGGAGATGAATTTTAAGCGGTGAGTCTTCCAGCAGATTTTAAATTTAGCCAAGTATCTTCTCCCATTCCTACTTTTTATTCCTTATAATTTCTGAGAAACTTTCCTGCTATCAGACTTCTCAGACAGTGACAAACCAAATTCTCATTAAAACAAAGAAAGGTTAAGGGGAAAAAAATAACCTATTTAAAATGAGATAACTCACCAGCCTTCCAGCTGTAAATTGACAATAGGATTTATATAAATCCATAATTGTATCTCTTTTACCTGCAGTTAGGCTAGTTAATGATGAAAAAAAGTATATAGCTGATCGGGCGGCTTTAATGAGGATTCTTTTTACAAAGTTAAAAAAATCCACCAAATTAAATTCTGCCAATTTATTCCATTGCAAATTGAGCACCACCCTGTGAGGGGGGAAAAAGAATAAAGAAAAAAAAAAGAAAGAAAAAATCATCAAGTAGCTTAAATCAGTTACAACTAAAAGTGTAAGTCAGCATGTGCTTTAGCCTTTAGTCATGAAGAATATATTAGATTTTAAAAATAAATGGCTTTCTGCTGAGCCTTCATTGCAATGGCTTTCTGACTTTTAATTAAATTTTCAGTACTTGTGGATGCTTCCTCATGTACTCTGGCCACAGAGCTCGAATTGCCTCCATCATTAAAGTGGAGTAGAAAACCAAATTGGAGATTATTAAGCTTGTTCATTTCTTTGTTATCAGTAGCTGGTGACTCTCTCCTTTTTACTTGTTAAATAAGAATGGAGCTTTCTACAAGGATATTTTCCAAGAATGAAATAAGCTCTCGTAAACAGAGCATGATTAGCCCTAATGCGGGAGCTTGTTAAATGTTCCTCATTATACATTTCTGGTCTGTTTCATCGGTGTTAAGTGAACTTAATGTAAATTAATAAAAACAGGTTTGCATTATTTGTAACAGGATTGAGAGTCAAGATGAAAACTGTAAGCAACACTAAACTCGGCAACCAGTGTTGAAGTTTGCATTTTTTCTCTGCTGCCCTTACTGTTCTGTGGCTTTGAATAGGTCATTCCGAAGGTTTAATATTTAATCTTTTGGAATGGAACAATCTAGTTTAGGTCTTACAGTAGAGACTATAATTGCTAATTTGGCGCTTTTCTGCAAATTTTGTTTTTGCTCCTTTTGAACCTCATAGAAATAGAGATTTATGAGAATCATGCATTATTTTAGGAACCAGTTTCAACACAGTAACTTGAATGTTAATACCAACAGGGTTAAGAACATAATTTTGGCAATAGAACCTAATGGTTGGTTGGCTTTAAATTCATATTTGTTTTAATTTCTAAAAATGAATCCATTGCAGATGCTTCAAGGCAAATGTGTGATGTAAAATTCACATTGTTTTAAATAGTGACATTCTTAAAATACAAGGTTTTTCCTCCTAATTAAGGAGAAGCCAAACTGAAAAGGCACTTAAACATGCATAGAAGGTCAAAAAGCTAAGGGCCACTAATCTAAGTGATAAAATGATTTATCTCTGATATGTGGAACGAGATGCCATGAGCAAGTAAGAATAATTGGGGACCCTAGCATTTGAAATTTAAGGACCTTCATTAACTAAAGTAGGCTGAGCTTAAATTGCAAACTCATTTACAGTTTGCAATTTAAGGAACGTGAAGCTACAGCAACTTCGACTTTCTGGTTGTTGATGGAGCCAGTGAGACATCTGGATGTGATGGCTGTGGTCATGCGGTCATGTTTGGTCATGTTTTGGTCATGTTTTGGTTACCTCCAAAAACAGTGTAATGCTGGTGAAAGCTGAGTTAGAGTTTAAAATTCTAGGAAATCAAGATTAAACTTTCTTAATTATGAAAAAAAGTACATCATGTGACTGAGAGTGCTCTCTCATTTTATGTAAGAGTTTTCTGGAACTTAACTTTTCACTGAAAATTTTGAAGCTCCTTAGACTAAAGTGGATATTAACTATGTATTTGTTTCACATTAGTGGTGACAGAGCTAACAACATCTTGATTTTAACTAGAATACTCAGAGAATGTCATGTTCACAGCCCAGGAAAGTGAAAACATAGAATGTATTTCACAAGGATCACCTGTGGCAGATGTAACTCAGTGGTCACAGCACTCGTTCCCGGTCGCTGGATTGGCCTTAGACTTTTTCTCAATACTGTGATCCAGGCAGCCCTTACCAATAGATTTCAGTTGTTACTGTGAAATGAGGCTTTTTTGGGGGGAGTCATCCTTTGTCTAATTATGGAAAGTTTGGATTACTTAGATTTAGTTAGAAATCTTTTTTTAAAAAACTTTTGTGTCTGAAACATTTTAGATCATTTCCTGCTTTAGTAGGGAATGGTGAGCACATTTTAATTGTTACATCATGATTTATTTTAATTCCTCATCCTTGAAGATCTGGTGATTCAGTGCCATCATTATGATAATTCATTTTATTTTTATAAAAAAAGTGCATAAAGTATAGCCAATTAGATTGAAATTATCCTAAACTCACGATATGTCCTGGGCAATTTATATTCCTCTCTCCTTTCTTCCTTCTTTCTTCTGTTCTTTTCTTTCTAACAAATCTTTGATTTCTTAGGATTTGGCCAAATAACCAAGAAATAATTTAAGTTTTCCAAAGTCGACTTAGAGGAAAGGTAAAACAGGCCTTTTGCAATGACCAGCCAATTTCAAAATGTTGTCCATCTGGCTTTGTCACATGACACTCCACTTTGGACTTCAGTGTCAGTCTGCTCTTGGTCTATCTGCTGCCCTCAGTCAGCTTTGAGCTCATCCTCCGATACTTCTGTGCTGGCTTCCCTGTTACTGACTAGCTCCTGTCCTGGCTCCTTTATGATTGTGTTTACAGCCCAAAAGAGTGGATTAAGATTTGTGTAACTCTCTCTTTCTCTACTCCCCAAATAAAACATTAAAGACAAATTCTGATTAATTGACAGCTTTAAACACAGAATTCTATTTAACCATTTGCTAAATAATAGCAATTAAAACTTATCCTTTCTGGTATATAATAAGGGCCAACAGTAATTCTATGTGTGTATGAGTATGAGTGATAAGGTCACAAGAGAAATTCAGAACAACTTCAGAGAATCCAAATGTTATCTTAGTAAAAGAAAATAATTTTCACCTCACAGCTGTTCAAATGGCTATCATCAATAAATCACAAACAAAAAATGTGGCGAGGGTGTGGAATAAAGGCAACCCTTATATATTGTTAGTGGAAATGCAGATTTGTGCAACCACTGTAGAAAATAGTATGTAGTTTCCTCAAAAAATTAACAATGCAACTGGCTTTTTACCCAACAGTCTCACTTCTGGGAATATATCCTACGAAACCCAAAACATTAATTTGAAAGAATATATACACACCATGTTCATTGCAGCATTTTTCATAATAGCTAAGATCTAGAAACAGCCCAACTTCCCATCAATAGATGAAAGAATAAAAAAGCTGTTGTACTTTACACAATGTAATTCTACTCAGTCATAAAAAAGAAATCTTACCTTTTGTGACAGCATGGATGGAACTGTATTATGCTAAGTGAAATAAACCAGTCAGAGAAAAACAAATACTACATTATCTCACTTATATGTGAAATCTAATGAACAAAATAAACTGATGAACAAAGTAGAAACAGAAGCATGGACAAATAGAACAGACAGACAGCTGTCAGATGGGAGGGTGTTGTGGGATAGGGTGAAAGAAGGAAAATAACATATATGTATAACACAGAGACATAGACAGTGCAGTGATAGCTAGAGGGAAAGGGGGCGGGGCTAAGTGGAGGTGGGTAAGGGTGGGAAAATAAGGATGGAAAGAGACTTTGCTTGGGGTGATGGGCACACGATGGAGTGTGAATATGATGTTTTATTAAGTTGTACACTTGAAACCTGTGGAACTATGATTTTATGAACCAATATCACCCCAACAAATTCAATTAAAAATAAAGGAAAGAATTTAAATTTTTGACATGTGGCCTATATATGGAGTTAATGTGGTACCAATAAACAACTCTAGATTTCACAAAGTAAATTTAATTGACTTACAGAAAACTGACAAAAATATCTTAACATATGAGGAAAGAGGAACTAATCATATATGTCTCTAAAATAATAATATAATAATAATAGTGATGAAAATTGAACACTTACTATGTGCTCGGCACTATTCCAAGAGCTTTACATGTATTAACTTATTTCATAGACACAAATCTATGGGTAGCTACTATCATTCTTCTTGTTTTATAGAAAAACAAAACAAAACACTAGTTGTAAAGAGAACAAATGACCAGCTGTAAACAGCTTGAGATGGGAATTGAATTCAGTCCAACTCTAGAACCCTCATTGTTTGGATACCCTTTCTGAAAGGAGTGCTGGGTTTTTGTTTTAGCGTTCTTGAACTTAATTGAAGAAAGAAGTCAGATAGGTACAGTTACTGCTGCATGAGCCATGATTTTTTGGTACAAATAGGAGCTTCTGGAGATGAGTAGAATATGGAACTATTAGCCAAAGGGCATTCATTTTTATCAGTATGAAGGTGCAAATGTCTAGGAAATCAGAATGAAACCAAAATCAGAACAGGATTGCTAAATCTCTGACTTTTGGATAAAACTGGAACTAAATGTAAGATTATTTTTTATTGCCAAATTCCCTTATTTATTTTATGGTTAGGCATTGGGGGAAGAAATGAAATAACTAGTTACTTTTTTGGATGGTTCAAAAATGTTCACGGTCACCAAAGGAGGTGTGCCACCAAAGCTTAGAGTTGGTATAAATAAAGCAAAGGCTCGCATAAACCAAGATGAAGAAGAAATTACCTTTTAGAAATAGATTACCATCCCTTCCTGGCCAGGTAACTCGGCTGGTTGGAGGATTGTCCTGATAAGCCAAGGTTGCAGGTTTGATCCACGGTCAGGGAACATAGAAGAATCAACTGATGAATGCGTGAGTGGGTGGAACAATGAGTCAACGTTTCTCTCTTCCTCTCTCCTAAAATCAATAAATTAAAAATAATTTAAAAATTAGAAATAGATTACTGTTCCTTTCATAGCTATTGAACATCTAATATTTTTGAGGTCTTGTGCAGAATGCTAAAATGAACACAATGATCCTTGTAGATAGAATTAAACAATTGTAGGCAGTCATGTTTTTCTTCTGTCCTATTCCTCCCTCCTAATATTAGCAATGCTGGTTTAGTTGAGGGTCATCTGGAGAATTGCCATGAGCCATCTCTTTGATTTTCATTAAAATACGCTCTTCTCTGCTACCTTTCAGACAGGTACTGAAAGGACCCAGGTAGGTGGTCATTTACACAGAATATCATCTTCAACATTCTGCCTATTGGTTCATTATGCAATAAATGTACACAATGTGTTAGACCCTAAAAATATAACACAAAAACTTGGACAAGAAAACTGATGAGGGAAATGTCAATCTGTAATTCTGACTCCTAAAATCTTTAGTTTATTTCAGGAGAAAAAGAAAACAAAGGCAGGAATATTTCTTATTTGTGTAGTCTTAGGGAAATTTTAACAGGTGGTGAGATTTTATCTAGAATGCTAGGTAATCTCTTCAGCTGAGAGTAATTCTCATGATATTTAGCAGAAAGGAGGATCGTCACTGAGGCTACTCTGCTGGATTTCGTTTGGAGGGTTCCGAGATGAACTTGGAGTGGTTTTCATTCTTGTTTCCAAGTTTAGATTTTCCCAATATCAAATTCAAAAGGCAGTTGTAAACCCTAAATCTACTTAAAATAATGGAAAGTGCATTTTCTTCACAGAATTTTCAGAGAGGAGTTTTCTCAGAACTGGTTTGGCTTGTGTGTCACTTTAATTAGGACAAAAGGTCCAGACACAGCCCTTCACCTTCCCTGATCCTGTCGTCTTTCATTTGCTTCTCAAAACAGTCCATGAATGAACCAACTGGCAACATCAGGAAGCTGTGCAATAGCAACGACATGATGTAATAATAATAGCTACAACTTATTAAATACCCAACCCATGGCAGGTACTTCTGTGTGCCATAGATATATATTGTTTCTCATGACCCTGCAAAGAAGGTATTATCCCTATCAGTTGGATGAGAAAACCAAGGTTCAAAAAAGTTAAGTGACTTGCTAAGGTCACCACCAAGTATGAGGTAGAGCTGGGCAGACAAAAAGGTCTGCCCAATTGTTGAGCCAATGCTTTCAACGTGACACTCCCCCACTTCCTTGTATTACCTGCTTTTAAAAATTGTCACCCAATTCTTGCCAGAAACAAAGAAACAGCCATTGCCATGTTATAAAGTTAAGTACTGCAAGGAGCCAGTCCACCCCAATCTGGGTACTTCTGAGCACTATTTGAGAACTAATGCTTTGGTGCAAGCTTAAAAAAAATAGGTTTCCCTAACCAGGCAAGTGGGTTGGCTAGATGGTATAAGGCACAGAAATTCTGCTGTGCAAGGTGCTTCTTCCTGTCAGAACACATTTCCGCAGAGCCCTGCTGTCTGCGGACTGGTGGCACCTCCTTCGGCTTCTGCTTCCTAGTGGGCTGTCTGAGGGAGGCTATACATATGTATTAAGTTATTAAGCAGTGGTACGGGTTCTCACAAGTTCAAACACAAAGCATGCTGTGTCTCTGCTTGAGCATCTCCAGGAGGGCCTGGATTAATAGAAATGCAAATGGAGCATCTGCACAAGGCCATATGATTAGAGCCTCCCCTCACACCTCAAAGTCAAGAGCAGAAAAACACTGCATGTGAAATACAACAAAAAATGGTGATATAATATGCAAAGTCTGTTACCCATTTCAACTGCAGTCAGCAAAACATTTCTACTCACACCACTCAGAACCATTCTGTCCCTGCTTTCTTATGTAAGTAATGTTTTTCATCGGGATAAACATGTTTGTAGGCTAGTGTGTCTCCTGACTCCTTTATTACTTAAATCTCTGCACACCCCTGTTTGGCCCATTCTAGACTGATACTATTAGAAGGAGAAGTGGGCCTTTCATTTCCTATCTTTGCTCTCTTCATCTCTCTGGAGTAGAAATGCAGTGGTCAAAGAAACAGTCATCAGAGTTTGCTTTTTAGTTTTAGGAGACTAGTGATCTGAGCCTGCCATTGCTAGCTAGCTCTGCAGCCTGGTCTGGTGTAAGTCATGGGCTTCCCAGAGCTGGGTTAGGCGGCGGGGCCAAGCACCAGGTTTCAGCTGCATTAGAGTCAGATAGCCTCACTGTCTTTTTAAGTAGGACTCTTAATTCTGTGCATGGTCAGATATCACTGACTTCTCAGCTCAGGGACCAAATCCCAGCATCTAGCCACAGTAGTGCTCCATATAGGCTGGTGGGAGCTTGAATGTATAGGGGACCAAATTTTTGCTATCTTAAAACTGCCTTTCAGGACATTGTTTTTAAACTGGTTATAGAGAAACAAAAGACTCAGAAAGAACCTTGGACCCTCTCTTTTCCTGCCTAAGAGATGCATGGAAAAACCTTCTTCAGGAAGGGAACCTTGGCACAGACCCCCTAACCTACTTTGAATGAAGTCTGGTCGGTCGAGGGCTGGCAGCCAGATTTCGCAGCACCCCCTGAAGCCAGAACTGCCTGCCGTTGTGCTTCCCTCAACTTCCTCCAAATTGCTCAGTCTCACTCTTAAAATCAAAGACCTATTTCTTCCTTTTCTCCTTTGTCCAAAAAATGACAATTATACTCAATTTTGCCTCACTGTCATTGGAATTCTCATGCTTATGTAAATTCTACTAGGCTTATGTATTAAAATTTGATTTTTTCCTGTTAATCTGTCTCTGTTAATTCAATTATTAGCCCAGCTAGAAGAACTTAGAAGGTGTGAAGAAAGTAGTTTTTTTTAGCCTTCCAAAATGCATGAATGAATAACAGAAAAAGAAAACCCATCTGCTTGCCTCTCAGGGCACACTGTGGGCAGGAGGGCCCCGGTGGGGGCAGGTGATGCAGTGCAGCCGCACCCTGGAGCCCACACAGAACCGCCCTTCCTTGTCTCCTACCTTTCTGCTGTGTTCTCTCTCCCTGAACCCATCTTCTCCTTCGCTTGGTTGATTTAGCATATGCACGTCTGCATGGCTTTACCCACAATCTTTCTCCAATCGTGACGCTATGGTGTTACATCCCTGAGTGAAGGAATCATTGCTCCCTCCTGTCTCAGAGCCAGAGACATGTGGCTGAGAGTGGGTCATGTCTAGGGACTAAGTCCGGGGTGAATCTGAGCCTGGATATTTGGTGTTCTCTGTAATCAGGCAGCTTCATGCTTTGACTGATTGCTGAGCTGCTGGAGACGTCATAGAGACGCTCATCAAAATGGATGTTAATATTTGTACTTAGATATACTCCTAGAGAATGCTATTTGTTAGAGGTCTTTGCTTATCAGGGGTCTCAAACTCAACTCAGCATGTGGGCCACAGAGCAAGATCACAGCCATTCGGCGGGCCGCACTAGGTCTACAAAAGGCAACTGTTACGCAACACTTTTCAGTGTCACAAAACGACCAGAAACTGTAGTTCGTGGATTAGTCTGCAGGCTGCAAAAAAATTGTTTGGCGGGCCGCATGCGGCCCGCGGGCCACAAGTTTGAGACTTCTGGCTTAGATTGTCTTCCCTTTTTCATATAAGGCAGTAGATTGTCTTCTCTTTTTCATATAAGGCATCCCATTGACCTCCTTTTTCCCAGTTTACTGTCAGTGCCCCAAGACTCCTCCTTATCTCTCATCTGGGCTGTGACCATATTATCTGGTTTTTGGGCTCTTTCCCATCATTCAGTTATCTATGTACTCACTTCTTCCAGATTCATCATTCTAAAGTAAAGATCTGAGATGACGTCAGCGTAATGGCGCGGTAGGAAGCGATACCGATAAATCTCCCCCAAAACTCAACAAGATCTTCAACCAGAAACAGAAAAACCTATCCTTGGAGCCTCCAGATGTTTTGCAATACACCCGAAGGTATGGTCGAGCGAAAAATTGGCTAAATATATAATCAAATCCCGAAGGAAATAGGGAGTAAGAAATGCTCCACTTTCTTCACTAACCTTAACAGGGTGGCTTTCACTGGGAACTTAGAATATAGAAACTGAGGCGGGTAAAGGGGGTGAATAGATCCAGGCCGTGGCACAAACGGCCGAACCAGGCTGTAGCACGGAGATCCAAGCCGAGGAAAAACTGTTCCTGTAGCAACCCGGGCAATAGAAGCTAAGACTTGCGCCAAACCCAGACAAAGAAAGACAAGTGGGGCAGCCATTTTCCCCGATCTCCTGGTCGGTGCAGATAGTGGGCAAGAGATTCCTCTGACTGCCTCAGCAGTGGGCGCTCATGTTATCCCACAGAGAGGCAGAGTCAGAGGCCTTTGTGTGGGCCAAAAGCGGAATCTCCGGGCTGCCCCAGTGTCCTGAGGAAGCCGCGCATGGGGAGGGAGTGAGAGCCAATTCCAATGCTGAAACTTTTCTGTGCGGGAGGGGTTTCACTCAGAGGGTGAGGCGGCTGGCCTGATACTCTGGTCGGCGCACATGGAGAGAGGGCAAGAGATTCCTCCCAGCACCTCAGGAGTGGGAGCCCGTGTTATCCCACAGAGAGGCAGAGTCAGGGGCCTTTGTGTGGGCCAAAAGCGGAATCTCGAGCTGCCCCAGCGCCCTGAGGGAGCCGCGCATGGGGAGGGAGCGAGAGCCAATTCCAATGCTGCAACTTTTCCGTGCGGGAGGGGGTTTCACTCAGAGGGTGAGACTTCCGGCCTGATATCCTGGTCTGCGCGTGCAGATAGTGAGCGAGAGTTTCCTCCAAGTGCCCCAGGAGTGGGTGCCCACCCGTGTTACCGGACAGAGTGGCAGAGCCAGAGGTCTTTGAATGGGTGGAAGCCCTGCCTGATTATGCTAGCAGCTCTGACTGACTGAGCCTTACCCAGAGTCCTGTGCTGAGTGGGAATAGAGTGGGGAGTGGCCAGCTCTTTGAGCCTCTAACTATCCAGGCAGAGGCAGCAACAACCCCATAGCTAGATTATCAGGCTACTAATTGAGGAAGGAAACACTAGGAGAGAGGCTCCAGGAACACGGACTCTCTCACTGTCAGAGCCTATAAATGCTAATGAGCCTTGACTGCCAACGAGACTGAAGCACAATACATGACATCGCCATAGAGACTTATCAACTGCAAACCTCTACCTGAGCGTGCCAAAGGGGCAGAACCTGGGGTACAGAGTCACCGACCAGGAAGAGGGAGAGAAAAGAAAAAGCAAGAAGATAACCTCTCAAAATCAAGAATAATCCGCAGACTTTATATCCTATCCCATTTTATTATATTTGTTCGTTTCTTTCTCTTATCTTCATTCTTGATTTTTTTTTCTTCTTTTTTTCCTCCTCCAATTTGGTCGTTTAACTCTCTGCCGGTCTTACTCTCTCCTGTCCTTGAACTACACTACCCATAAGTGTTACATCTCCCATTATCTTTTCTTTCCTCTTCCTTCTCTCTATGAGGGTTGCACTCCAAAACCCTTAACTCTCTCTCCTCTTTTTTCTTTTTTCTTCTTTTAGTGGTACCCTCTTTTTTTTTTCTCTCTCTCTCTTTTCTCCCTCTATATTAGTTTCTTCCTTTCTCCTTTACATCTCCTCTCATTCAAACCTTAATAACGAACAAATTATCTTATCTGGGACTCAAACTTATGTTTGTGGATTTTGGGGGTTTTTTACTTCACCTTTTTAACTCACTAGCAGTGCTCCCATCCCTGGCTCTCCATTTTATCTAGTTCTTGTTCCACTAAATACAATAGTAATTTTTTAATTTGTCCCCCCATTATCCTTTTTCCCTCTTATTCCTCTCATCATAACTCTTAGTCAACCAACACCTAAAAGCAAATCATTTTATGCTTGACCCAAATTTTTTCATTACTTGCTTTTTGTGGGTCCATACCCCCTTTTTTTCTGTTTTTTTTTTTTTGCCCCTTTATTACTTCTCCCCAATTCAGGTCCTCCAGTACAGGCATTGTTTGTTCTATTTAGTACAATATAACTCACAGTTCACCACAAGATTTTCTCAAGAAAGAGGAAAGAAGAAAAAAGCAGGGGGGGGAATAATTTCCTTTTTAAAAATTTTTATTTTATTTTATTTTTCTTTATTTAATTTTTTTTTAAAAAACTCTTTGATTTTGATTTTTATTTTTTTTAAACTTTTTATTCTTTATTAAATCTCATTAATACTATCAACAAAACCACCCTCAGATGCCATTAAGAAAGAGAAAATCGAATATCATGGATACAAAAGAAAGAGAGGTAACACAGATAGATGAGGAAGAATCTATGGAGAAAAAATTTAATATACTGGAAACCTTGGAGTTAAATGACAGAGAATTTAAAATAGAAATCCTAAAAATACTCAGAGATATACAAGAAAACACAAAAAGGCAATTTAGGGAGCTCAGAAAACAACTCAATGAACACAAAGAATATATTTCCAAGGAAATTGAAACTATAAAAACAAATCAAACAGAGATGAAAAACTCAATACACGAGCTGAAAAACGAGGTAACAAGCTTAGCTAATAGAACAGGCCAGATAGAAGGTAGGATTAGTGAAATAGAAGACAAGCAACTTGAGGCACAACAGAGAGAAGAAGAAAGAGACTCAAAAATAAAAAAATGAGATAGCCCTACAGGAATTATCTGATTCCATCAAAAAGAATAACATAAGAATAATAGATATATCAGAGGGAGAAGAGAGAGAAAATGGAATGGAGAACATACTCAAACAAATAATAGATGAGAACTTCCCAAGCCTGTGGAAAGAACTAAAGATCAAATTCAAGAAGCAAACAGAACTCTGAGTTTTCTTAACCCCAACAAACCTACTCCAAGGCATATCATAATGAAATTGGTACAAACCAATAGCAAAGAAAAAATTCTCAAGGCAGCCAGGGAAAAGAAGAATACAACATATAAAGGAAGGCCCATTAGATTATCATCAGATTTCTCAGCAGAAACTCTACAAGCTAGAAGAGAGTGGACCCCAATATTTAAAGTCCTGAAAGAGAGGAACTTTCAGCCACGAATACTATACCCATCAAAGCTATCCTTCAAATATGAAGGAGAAATAAAAACATTCACAGATACAGAAAAGATGAGGGAATTTATCATCAGAAAGCCCCCACTCCAGGAATTACTAAAGGGGGTTCTCCAATCAGATACAAAGAACAAAAAAATAAACAAAGCCACAAGTAAAAGCTCCAAGAAGAACACAATAAAACCAAATTTAAACTGTGACGACAAAAAGAAAGGGGGAGGAGAGGATGGAGATTAACAGTAGCAAAGGACAATGGAGTGCAAAAATACTCACAAAATAGTGTACTACAATGAACTAGGTAATAACCCTTTTCATTACTTAAAGGTAACCACCATTGAAAAAACCGCCACAGAAGCACATGATTTAAAAAAGATAGCAACAGAGGAAAGATGTATGGAATACAACCAAATAAAAACAAAAAATAGAAAGATGAAAGAAAAGGATCATACAAGACACAAAAATAACAGAAAGCAAGATATAAAATGGCAATAGGGAACTCACAAGTATCAATAATTACACTAAATGTAAACAGATTAAACTCACCAATAAAAAGGCACAGAGTAGCAGAATGGATTAAAAAAAAATCCAACTGTATGCTGCCTACAAGAAACTCACCTAAGTAACAAGGATAAAAACAAATTCAAAGTGAAAGGCTGGAAAACAATACTCCAAGCAAATAACATCCAAAAAAAAGCAGGCGTAGCAATATTCATATCTGATAATGCTGACTAAAAGACAGCAAAAGTACTCAGAGACAAAAATGGCCGTTTCATAATGGCTAAGGGGACACTGAATCAAGAAGACATAACAATTCTTAATATATATGCACCAAACCAAGGAGCACCAAAATATATAAGACAGCTACTTATTGACCTTAAAACAAAAACTGACAAAAATACAATCATACTTGGAGACCTCAATACACCGCTGACAGCTCGAGATCGGTCATCCAAACAGAGAATCAACAAAGATATAGTGGCCTTAAACAAAACACTAGAGCACCTGGATATGATAGACATCTACAGGACATTTCATCCCAAAGTGACTGAGTATACATTTTTCTCCAGTGTACATGGATCATTCTCAAGAATTGACCATATGTTGGGCCACAAACACAACATCAGCAAATGCAGAAAAATCGAAGTTGTACCAAGCATATTTTTTGATTATAAAGCCTTGAAACTAGAATTCAACTGCAAAAAAGAGGAAAAAAATCCCACAAAAATGTGAAAACTAAACAACATACTTTTAGAAAATGAGTGGGTCAAAGAAGAAATAAGCGCAGAGATCAAAAGATATATACAGACTAATGAAAATGACAATACGACAAATCAGAATCTATGGGATGCAGCAAAAGCAGTGATAAGAGGGAAGTTCATATCACTTCAGGCATATATGAACAAACAAGAGAGAGCCCAAGTGAACCACTTAACTTCACACCTTAAGGAACTAAAAAAAGAAGAACAAAGACAACCCAAAACCAGCCGAAGAAAGGAGATAATAAAAATCAGAGCAGAAATAAATGAAATAGAGAATAGAAAAATTATAGAAAAAATTAATAGAACAAGGAGCTGGTTCTTTGAAAAGATCAACAAAATTGACAAACCCTTGTCAAGACTTACCAAGGAAAAAAAGAGAAAGAACTCATATAAACAAAATCCAAAATGAAAGAGGAGAAATCACCATGGACACCGTAGATATACAAAGAATTATTGTAGAATACTATGAAAAACTTTATGCCACTAAATTCAACAACCTAGAAGAAATGGATAAATTCTTAGAACAATACAACCTTCCTAGACTGAGTCAAGAAGAAGCAGAAAGCCTAAACAGACCTATTAGTTGAGAAGAAATAGAAAAAAACCTCCCGAAAAATAAAAGTCCAGGCCCAGATGGCTATACTAGCGAATTTTATCAAACATTCAAAGAAGACTTGGTTCCTATTCTACTGAAAGTCTTCCAAAAAACTGAAGAAGAAGCAATACTACCAAACACATTTTATGAGGCCAACATAACTCTCATACCAAAACCAGGCAAGGATGGCACAAAACAAGAAAACTACCGACCAATATCTCTAATGAATACAGATCCTAAAATACTAAACAAAATACTAGCAAATCGAATACAACAACATATTAAAAAAATAATACATCATGATCAAGTGAGATTCATCCCAGAATCTCAAGGATGGTTCAACATACGTAAAACGGTTAATGTAATACACCATATCAACAAAACAAAGAACAAAAACCACATGATCTTATCAATAGATGCAGAAAAGGCTTTCGATAAAATACAACACAATTTTATGTTTAAGACTCTCAACAAAATGGGTATAGAAGGAAAATATCTCAACATGATATAGGCCATATATGATAAACCATCAGCTAACATCATATTAAATGGCACAAAACTGAAGCCCAGGCATCCCCAAACTACGGCCCCGTGGGCCGCAAGCAGCCCCCTAAGGCCATTTATCTGGCCCCCTGCCGCACTTCCGGAAGGGGCACCTTTTTCATTGGTGGTCAGTGAGAGGAGCACTGTATGTGGCGGCCCTCCAGCGGTCTGACGGACAGTGAACTGGCCCCCTGTGTAAAAAGTTTGGGGACCCCTGCTGAAGGCTTTTCCCCTTAAATCAGGAACAAGACAGGGTTGTCCACTCTCTCCACTCTTATTTAATGTGGTACTAGAGGTTCTAGCCGGAGCAATCAGACAAGACAAAGAAATAAAAGGCATCCATATCAGAAAAGAAGAAGTAAAGGTATCACTTTTTGCAGATGATATGATCCTATACATCGAAACCCCCAAAGAATCCACAAAAAGACTACTAGAAACAATAAGCCAATACAGTAAGTTTGCAGGATACAAAATTAACATACAGAAGTCAATAGCCTTTCTATATGCCAACAATGAAACATTTGAGAATGAACTCAAAAGAATAATCCCCTTCACGATTGCAACAAAAAAAATAAAATAAAATACCTAGGAATAAACATAACAAAGAATGTAAAGGACTTATATAATGAAAACTATAAACCATTGTTAAGGGAAATCAAAAAAGATATAATGAAATGGAAGAATATTCCTTGTTCTTGGTTAGGAAGAGTAAATATAATCAAAATGGCCATATTACCCAAAGCAATATACAAATTTAATGCAATTCCCATCAAAATTCCAATGACATTTTTTAAAGAAATGGAACAAAAAATCATCCGATTTATATGGAAGTATAAAAAACCCCGAATAGCCAAAGCAATCCTAAAGAAAAAGAATGAAGCTGGGGGCATTACAATACCTGACTTCAAACTATATTACAGGGCCATGAAAATCAAAATAGCATGGTATTGGCAGAAAAATAGACACTCAGACCAATGGAACAGAATAGAAAGTCCAGAAATAAAACCACATATACATAGTCAAATAATTTTTGATAAAGGGGCCAAGAACACACAATGGAGAAAAGAAAGCCTCTTCAATAAATGGTGCTGGGAAAACTGGAAAGCCACATGCAAAAGAATGAAACTGTACTACAGTTTGTCCCCCTGTACTAAAATTAACTCAAAATGGATCAAAGATCTAAACATAAGACCTGAAACAATTAAGTGCATAGAAGAAGACATAGGTACTAAACTCATGGACCTGGGTTTTAAAGAGCATTTTATGAATTTGACTCCACAGGCAAGAGAAGTGAAGGCAAAAATTAATGAATGGGACTGCATCAGACTAAGAAGTTTTTGCTCCCCAAGAGAAACTGATAACAAAATAAACAGGCAGCCAACTAAATGGGAAATGATATTTTCAAACAACAGCTCAGATAAGAGCCTAATATCCAAAATATACAAAGAACTCATAAAACTCAACCACAAACAAACAAACAATCCAATAAAAAAATGGGAAGAGGACATGAACAAACACTTCTCCCAGGAAGAAATACAAATGGCCAACAGATATATGAAAAGATGCTCATCTTCGTTAGTTATTAGAGAAATGCAAATCAAAACTGCAATGAGATACCACCTCACACCTGTTAGATTAGCTATTATTAACAAGACAGGTAATAGCAAATGTTGGAGAGGCTGTGGAGAAAAAGGAACCCTCATACACTGTTGGTGGGAATGTAAAGTAGTACAACCATTATGGAAGAAAGTATGGTGGTTCCTCAAAAAACTGAAAATAGAACTACCTTATGACCCAGCAATCCCTCTACTGGGTATATACCCCCAAAACTCAGAAACATTGATACGCAAAGACACATGCAGCCTCATGTTCATTGCAGCATTGTTCACAGTGGCCAGGACATGGAAACAACCAAAAAGCCCATCAATAGATGACTGGATAAAGAAGATGTGGCACATATACACTATGGAATACTACTCAGCCATAAGAAATGATGACATCGGATCATTTACAGCAAAATGGTGGGATCTTGATAACATTATATGAAGTGAAATAAGTAAATCAGAAAAAAACAGGAACTGCATTATTCCATATGTAGGTGGGACATGAAATTGAGACTAAGAGACATTGATAAGAGTATGGTGGATACGGGGGGAGGGGGGAGAGGGAAAGGAAAAGGGGGAGGGGGAGGGGCACAAAGAAAACTAGATAGAAGGTGACAGAGGACAACCATACTTTGGGTGATGGGTATGCAACATAATTGAATGACAAGATAACCTGGACATGTTATCTTTGAATATATATATCCTGATTTATTGATGTCACCCCATTAAAAAAATAAAATTATAAAAAAAAAGTAAAGATCTGATGAAGTTAGACCTCAGCTCAACATGGTCAGTGATTTCCCATTGCCTAACAGATAACACCTGAGCTTCTTTTCTGTCATTTAATGTTTTCTAGGATCTGGCCCCCATCTGCATTGTTCAACATTTTGAACTAGTATGTTACTGGACTAAAGGAGTTTGTTTGCCTGCACACATCAAAGCCCAATAAGACATGAACACGATCTTGCAGCAAAGAAAGTAAGGGTTTATGTTCAGGAATGGCCCACACCCAGAGATACAGGTGAGCTAATAATGCTCAAAGACCCGGCTCCCCAATAGCTACCAGGGGATGGGTTATTTAGAGGGAAATCATTAATCATGGTGACTAAGAGATTTGCAGTCATTGTCAGGGTTGTGGTCTTTACTGATTGGTTGGTGCTGGGGGTAGATGGTTTGTGCACCTGGTCCTAATGTCAGCCATGGGGTTACTTCATCTGGCTGAGCTGCATTTCTGGACCTGGAGCTGAAACACAACTGAGGCCTGTATGGTCCATAGACCTGAAGCTTTGTTCTAAGATTGTTAGATGCTGATCGAATCTCAGTACCCTGAGGGCTTCATGATTAAGGAAGTGGTCTTGCAAGGGAGGAGGCAGGTGAGCTAGGATGCTGGAGAAGCCAGTTTGAATCAAAAGGAAAGGTAGGAGAAAAAGTCATATTAAAGAAATGAAGTTTCTGTGCAGTTACACCTACACTCCATTTTATACCACACGACTTACAGTTAGTTCCTCTCTCTGTAAAACCCCTGAGTGTAATGGCAGAACCAGCTCAAAATAGTCCTGTCAAACTGAGTTGATTTCAGAGACAACAGACAAAAAGCACAAGTCATGCAGCAGAAGCATGTGTAGAAGAGAGCACTTTAATCTACACCTGTACCCGGACCAAATCTCACCCTCCCGTCTATGGAATCAAAAGACTGGGAAATAACCAGACTCTCAACATTGGAACCCTTTCAGAAGCAGAGGGTCTGTTGTCTAGAAAAATCTGGAGTTGACCCCCCCCCCCCCCACAATAAACAGCCAAGTTCCAAAGTCCTCCAATTAAAACTTACCCAGCCAGTGCTTCCACATACCTGTTTCCCCAGTACCATTAAAACCCACCTGTACTCTGGATCCAGCAACTTCAGATTTTGAGCATTAGCTTTGCATTTTCTTAGGTGGCTCCATTCACAATAAAATAGCCAACTTTTCTCTACTGCAATTCTTGATGTTTGACTCTGCTAGCTCTGGGTGAACAATCTCTCTCCCTCTGTAACATTAACACATTCACTGTACTGAAAATGAGCCTCCTCTCTGGCCCGTCCCCACTTGTGGACCTGTCCTTGAGGAAGTATGTACATTGTCACCTTCTGGATGAAACCTGCCAAATGCATCCCAGTGATTTCTTTGTGTGACTGCCTCTCATATTTTGTCCAACATCCACTTTCTCTTGTTTTTCAGGTAATGCTTGTCACTTGGGTAAGTATATGATAGATGTTTGTTGAACAAATGAAAGAATGTTGAGTAACTGTGCCTTTCTGTCTTATGCTTATTTTTAAAGACCAGACATTTTGATAGTTTCACTAATTTGGACACCCCGTAACAGAAATGACATCATGCTGCTAATCCAAATGTCTATGATGAAAAATGTTTTTGGAAAAAGAAAAGTAGGGAAAAGTTTCCACAGTGATTTCTTGCATCTGCAATCCTAAATCTAATTTAGTATTAGTGCTCCTGACAGGAAAAGAAATTTCAGGGCAGTTACTCACACTTTTGAAGGTTTTATTTGGTTTAACCTCAGAAATAACTATACTGATGGTGCTGAGTGCTCTCAGATGCGGGTTTTCTCTCTGAAATAATGGACTCTTGAGTTTCTTCTCTTCCTAAAATTAGGTCTGAGATGCTGTCGGGGCTTTCTGATGAGTGGCTTTAACTACTGTTAAAGCATAAAAAACAATCCCTCACCCACTTTGTGGGGTCTTTTTTTGAGAACATGTAAGAAACCAGGAAACCTCACTGACTACACCATAGATTTTCACATGACGAACAGTGGGCCTCATCAGAGTCATGTGTTCCCATCCGCACACACCTCCCGTGTGAGCCAGGACCGCTCTTTGTGCCACAGCCACTGAGTTATGGTGAGAGTTCCATTCGTGTCTTAGGTGCTCTCTGGGAGTCATTTCCATGTTATTGATAGCATCCTCCCCCTTTTCATGGATGGCATTTGTTGTTTTCTTTCAAAACTTCCCTCCGGCCTCTTGTCAAACTATAGTAGTAATCATAAAACTCACTTTCTTTTCTGGCTGGGCATGAGATAAATAACCAAACAAGAAACAGTCGATCTTTTAACAAACACTGCAGATGAAACATTACATTATGTCATAGCTCCGGCAATGGGAGTTCTAGTTTTGGTATGGGATTGTAATTCAGCCCAGGACTAAGTTTTTTTTATTTGTTTATTTTTTTCCTCTTGTCTGATATTATCTTATGGGAAATGTCTACAAAATTACCAACATTTGTGATTTATATTTTATAATTTATTAGGCACTTGCCACAAAATTGTAAATTTTTAATAGAGCATATCTGGAAACTTGATGCTTTTATTATTTGTATCTTTTCGACGATGAAGCTTAGGCAAGGAGGTGTCACAAGTTAAGTAATGGAGACCATGAGGCACCTTTTAATGGTTATAGTCCTGCCAACAGTGCTTCTTGAAACTCCACTCCCAGGCAAATGAGAACCTGGGAATTGGCCAGGGCCTGTTTTCCAGGGTCTAGCGTAGAACTGGAAGGCCAGTTCATCTTCTGGAAGTAGAACAGGAAGGCCAGTTCTACTCCCAGTTCATCTTCCAGACCATGAAGTTTAAGGAAGTGGAGGCAGGGACAAAGCCCCAAAGCCATCCAAGCTGTCTAGTAGAAGTGTAATTCTAAGGGAGCTAGAGGAAGAGGCAGATCCAGGAGGAAGTAACAGGACAGAACCAAGCCAGTATACAGGTTTCTAGGGTTTGGATTAAAGAGAGGGGGTTAGAGCTCTGAGGGAACTCCCGAGTCTTTAAAAAAAGCAGCCACAGCTGTTTTAAATGAGACATTTGCAGCCTTGACCATGAGCCAGGAGGGAGTGGGTTCAGATGTCAAATCATAAATTTGGGAATAAGTCTTAAGAATGACAATATCCAGGAGATATAGTAAATAAAGTTAAGAAACATTTGAACATATACCATATTTCCCCATGTATAAGACACTTCCTTGTATAAGACACACCTTAATTTGGGCCCCCCCCCCCAAAAAATGTATTACATAAAGTTATTGAACTCAAGTTTTATTCATCATAAAATTCAAGAGCACAAAAACAAGCACAAAAAAAGCAGGAAATGCAAAAAATCTACAACCACTGTATAAGACACACCCAGTTTTTAGACCCCAAATTTTTCAAAAAAGGATGAGTCTTATACATGGGGAAATACAGTATACATATTATGGATTGGAAATAGAAATAGCACTCCGTCTAGGAATTCCCAAGCCATCTCTTTCTTCCATTTTTCCTCTTCTTCTTTGACACCCACATCTCTCTATCCTCCTTCCCTCCCGCCCCATCTTCTTTCATTGTGCTCCTCAGTACAATTACTTGGAACTTTGCTAGAGGCTATGTGAGGTGCTAGGGATGCAAATATGACAGAAAAAATTTGCAAATCCTTTGTCACCATGGGAAGCTATATGCCTATCCTAAATTATGTTTAAAATGCTTAACTTTTTATTTCAAGTAGGTGAATACAGGGGCTGGAAATAAAAAAAAATGATTTTGAATACTCATACTGAGTATCTATGACTGTGTATGTGTGTGTGTGTGTGTGTGTGTGTGTGTGTGTGTGTGTATGTGTGTACACACACAAAGAATATACTGCTTACAGATTGGGATATTTAAATGTTATAAGAAATATTCATACTGTGAAGTCCTAAATTAACTTTTCTTATCTTGTGTATCTTTTATAATAGCCCATCCCATTTATATAAACACAGTAGTCAATAAATATTTTCTGATTTCTTATCTTTTCTACTAACTTCAAGCTTCCATAAATCTCTGGTCCTGAAAAAAAATTATTTGTATTTCATTATTTTAAAACCCTTTTCATGCATGATTTAAAATAACTCTTAATTAGTCTTCACTTTCACTTCACTCATTGGCTAGGTACTTATAACAGGTATGCTGATAGCATGCGGGTGGGTTGAGGTATCTGTCTGAGTAATTTATGGACTCAAACCCTTTGCTATGAAGCAAAAGTGTTTAGAGCTTGAATAATGGAGAGTGTTTTTCTACATGGCCAGTAGCCTGGGTAGCAACATATATTTCCAAATTAGTATTCTTAACTTAAAAACTTTTTTTATAGAACACATTACTAATACAAAAACTCTGCAATGTTTAGGAAAAGGGTGAAAGAGTTAATAAAGTATACAAGTTTACCGTAGAGCTCTAACTATTCATGTCCCTTTCTTTTCAGAGAGTCTATGAATTAAGAGTCCTAAAATAACATTGAACAGGATATAGCACTAAATTAAGAGGTATTATTACCATCATAGTATTGTTATTATCATACCAGTTAGCATTCAGAATTCATCAGCATGTACTTTCCCTAGCCCAAGATTCCAATATTTAAAACACTGGGTAGAGTTAAGCTTTCTCTTCATAAATTTGTCAATAAGGTTCAAGTATAGTTTATACTCTTGGAAAATACTATCTAATGTATGTTTCTTTTATATATTTAAACTCAGAAATTTAAAAAATTGCCTGTGCATAGTTTTTTCAAATCATTGACCACATCAAAATTACACAGGCCAAAAGGAGAAATAATTAGCAAAACAAAAAGCTAGATTTGGGGCTCATATCATTTTTCCATGCTAATTTCTTATCTTGGGAGCTCATTCTGGGAAGCTGTCAGGAAATCAATTTTCAAGATGTGGGTACCTGGGTGTGGGGCCTCACCAATACCCTCTCAGTGGTAGTGAACAGCTGCTGTTTTTCCAGAAAATCCCTCCCTCAAGTGATATGGGGAAGCAGCAATTCTTTTTACCTGGTGAGACCTTCCAGGGGCTGATCCCATTTCATTATGTCTCCTGGCCATTTTTATGAACGAAAAAGAAGCAAGTAAGAAATATTCTCAAACTTTACAGATAGACTCACTGAAGTTACTTGTCCCAAGTTGTAGATTAAGGTCAAAAGCAATACCTAGTTCTGAATTTATCGTGTAGGAAATCCACCAGCTTAAGTAAAAGATCAGATAGGACTACAAAATCAAATAAAGAAAAAAGGAAGTATTTATAATGGCAACAAAATGCACAAAGACCCCCTCACTTTTCTGATTCCCTCACCTCCCAAGCAAACATCTGGCTAATAATAACCTCTTATGTTTTTTATGGAGACAAATTTATTTCAGCCAGACATCATTAGAAGATCATGGGAGAGACCTGAGACTAGGTCTGAAAAATGGACTGTACCAATTGCATTCTTTTGGGGAATTAAACAAGTTGGTGGTGAGAAGACTGAACAGAACAGGATGCATTAAGTGATGTCTGGAGGGAGAGAAAGACCACGATGGGCCGTGTACAGCTGAGGACAACCCAGGAATCTGGCTGATAGAGAGGAGAACGAGCCACCGACCAGTAGGGATCAGAGATGGATCATGAAAACCCAACAGAGAGAGGACTTGTTCCCTAGCAAAGCCTCTTCCAGTTCTTGGATCCCTTTGAGATCACTATCCTTGTTATTACCATAACATATCCTTACATTAACTTACTTGTCACCTCCAGAATGAAACATTGAGTCAGTTTTGAGTGATGTTCTGTTCCTTGCAATCAAATCAACTAAAAATATAAACCTCTTTTACAACACCAACCAATACTTCTTCCCTCAAAAAACAACCAGTAACATTCCTCAGCATCTATTACAAACCAGGGAAACAGGGTTGCATTTACGTCTGTAGGAAGATGCAGATGGTTGGCAGAAGTCACATTTTTTTCCTTTGCTGATTTATTGTTCTTTAATGCTTTTAGTAACCCTGGTGATCAGATCAACTGAACGCATAGACCTCAACCAGCATTTATTTATTCAAGTGCATAATTGGCAAATGAGTGAGAGATGTGCAAAACATTCTAAGTAAACACTGAATTTGACAATATTGTCTGGGACCTTTAAGGTCTGTAATTATCCTGTCAAAGTTTTTGCAGAAATAGGAGAACTTTATTGATTAAACTACTGCTGCTTGAAGGGGGGGGGGGGGGCGTAGAAGGAAGGCAGGAGAGAGAGAGAGAGAGAGAATGAGAAACAACTGAGTGATGCTGTTACTTAGTTCTAAATCATCAGGTAAATTTCCTTGCTAATCAAATTTTGTAGTCAACAGGCAGATTCACACACATAGCAATGCCCTCTTTCATTCTCTTGGGAAACTGGTAAGCTGAGTCAGGGGTTTTCTGTAGCTTCACATAATGCCAATACATCAACAATTCTCTGTTGCTTGCTGAGAATCCCTTAGGCTCTACTGTGCTGAAGCTCTCCAAAGTAGTGGGAAAGTGACAGATCTGGGCCTGCGCAGATTTCCTGAGAAAAGTTCTGAGCTCCTTATTGTGAGGGAGGTATAGGACGGAGGAGGATATGGGGTCCTATAGATACCCCGGATCTGAAACCGAATGTCTCTCTCCACCACAAATTCCTGAAATCAGCATCTGGTATTCATGCTCTCATTGCCAAGTGATGGATCCTGGGCATTTCAGGTAACAAGCTACCTGCTGTCTGAATGGAAGTATTTAAATGCCTGCTGTTTTTCATCATTCAAATCGTTTCCCCCTGTTTCTCCTGCTAGGGAGCAAGGCTGCCATATGTACAGGGTCACATGGCTGGCAAAACATGAAGATCATGTTTGGTGTTGGATTTATTTGATGGAGTAATATTCGTGGCAGCTGGGCTTCAGCTGGATTTGCTTTGGCAATTATGGGAGGGAGGTTTCATCATAATGCTCTAATTTATAGAACATATACTGTGTTCTAGCCTAAGCTGAACAGTTGCGGGCCTGTTAGTGTGATTAACATTGCATAACAACTGGGTTGGAATCATAATAAATACTTTGGACGTTTACTTCGAACTTTTGAATCATTCAGTTTAAGGAGCATTGGGGCATAGGTTCTGGAAAGAATAGGCCTGGATTTAGATCCAGGCTCCACTTCTATTGTATTATTGATTGGCATGGGGCAAATCACCCAATTTCTCCAAGTTCTCATTCTCCTCATTTGTAACATGAGGATGAAAACAATACCCATCTCACAGTGTTGTTTGTGGAGAAGTGAGGTGATGCCTGTAGGGTCCTGACTTTATGTCTATTGCACAATGAACATTCAGTAAATATCAGCTCTGTTGGCTTGTGCCAGATGTAGACAGCTGATCACTTCTTAGCCTTCTCTTGTATTATTTCTCCTACCCCAGTTTGTAATGCTGAAAGCATTAGATATTTTGTTGAAAAGATGTAAGATTTATTTTCTACTTTTTTCCTTAAATATTTTAGGAAACAGAGCTTTGCAAGATTCACACCAAATGCAAAGCAGTTCAGAGGAGTATAAATGCTGGCCATTTTTTGGTGACCCTGCCTTTCAGAAAATATTAATGTAATAATAATTCTGTATGTCATAAGTGTCTCATGGGGGGTTATCTTTAGTTTCCTATTGGCGACTTTAATTTTAACAAATTTGTTTCATCTCTCCTTTTCTGTTTGCACTGGCTTTAGCCCTAGTTCAAGATCTTGGCACATAAATCAAATCAAAGAATCATACATAGATCCTTGGTTGAAAGGGACTCGAAAGGTCATTCATTTTTGTTGCATGTTCTTTTGTTATGTTATGGGTATACTGTAGTAGTTCTGGAAAGATCTTAAGGAAAAAGTGTAAATAAAGCATTATAAGAAGGTGATTATAGGTGCAGTGTCATAAGAAAATTCACAAAAGCTTTTTGAAGATGTGGAAAAATAAAACAACAGATGAAGGAAAAAAATGAAAGGAAGAATAACAATAACATGATGAAAAAATTAGACTATGTAAGAGCAACGCTTATATTTGACTTAGACTGCAACAGGAAATTTTCTGAAGGTTTTAGGAATTAGTATTATAATGTTATCAAGCTTCATAAAACATATTTTAAAGATGTCTTAAGCAGTCTCTACTTAAGGCCCAGAAAAAGCTCCTCTGTTTCCAGGAGCTGTATGGTTGTGAATATTATGATCAGGACTTTGTTTCTGAAACTGTAATGTAGGGACTCTTAATCTCACCTTGATTTTTTTTGTGTGTAAAGTATTTGTTTGCAAGTTGTAAGAGTCATAATGGTCACTAATTATGTGATTAACCGAAATGTTGTTCAGCCATGAAAAAACTCACAATGATATAAATGGGCTGAGAAGAAAAAGTAAAACCCTATATTCATATTTTTCATTTCAAATACCAAAGTTGGAGAGCTGAGAAATTAACCTGTTTTTGTTTTTGTTTACTTGTTTGTCTCTAGAAAAAGAGAAATGAAGGCATGCTTTCTTTTAGTCCCTGCAGTCAGACATAACCCAATGAAATGCCAAATTAACAGATTGCACTGGTACCTGTAAACAAGCTCATTCTTTTATTTATTAGAGCAATAGAACATGTATAATGCATTGGACTCTAGTTACAGGTAGAGAATTACTCAGTTATAGCAAGATAGAGGCAGTACTCATAGAAAATTTGCAGGAAAGAAAATCTGTGTATGTAGGAAAGAAGACAATAATTTAGGAATGCTACTGAAGAATCTGCCTGAGCCTGTCGACCTATTCACCATTAAATAATCTCTTTAGTTGCAGGAGCTGACCTTGTAACTAACTTGACCACTCCAAACTAAGTAAATTTTCTAACTATAATTGTTTGGACTATTAGTTTAGGAGGAGGCCCAAGAAAGAGAATGAAGCCATAATTAAGAAATCCTGAAGGGAACATGCTCTAATAGAAGGCATTTGACAAAATAAGAGCAGATCACTGGAGGTGATAATTTTGTATATTTTTAAATAAGGAGGGTATAAATACAGGTATGTCTTTTATAGATATTTATATAACTAATTTAATTCTAAATGCAAGTGAAATTCAGGATTTAAGTCAACTGAGTAGAAAATATCATGAATTAATATCATATTGGATATTTTGGTAGATCTTGTGTAAAGTGGGCACTTACACAACTTGGAGTAAATGTGATTCCTTAGGGAGAGAAAGGGAATAGAGATGGGATTAAATATTTTCAGTACTTGACCCTCCTCCCCCCATCCTCAGCTATAGAGTTCTTTGGAAGTAACTTAGAGCTAAAGTGATCAACTGGATAGAGATATGGGGGAAAAGTTGAAGCCCAATAACAAGAAATTCACTGATAAATGAAAGTTGACTAAGTCTTTTTATTGACTATGGAGCTCCAAACTTTAGAATCAAGATTCCAGATATTGGGAGAACAGGTAAGGAGATAAACAAGGCTCTGTTGATTGTACAATGATGATAAGATTATTTCTTCTCTCACCCACCTGCAGACAAGCAGGATTTCTGTTTGATTTGCCAAGGCTCTATCCCTACCCATATTTGGAAAAACATTTTCTTATCTGTGCAATAGATAACCTGTTTCTACCTTTTATTTCTCTCAACTGACCTATAGATATTCTACCTCTAACCATCTCTCCTTCATTTTACAGATGAGGAAACAGGGACTTAACTGAAGTCACATATTTAGTAAAGGGCTACACTAGGATTTGAACCTGAATCCTTTTGACCTCAAAGCTGATGGGTTTTATTGTGTCACTTTCTCAGGTCTGAACTATATGCTGCAAAATGTAGGACTCATGTTAAAGGACTTTCCAGCACTGTTGAGCAGGTGGTCGGGTGTTTTGTGGGGTAGTGGGCCCTCCTGATCTCTCTGAAGTCTTGTGTTTTATTCTGCAGGCAACAGTTTGCCCTTACAGAATTTGAGTTTAAGATTGTAGCATCATTTTCAAGTTTTAAGTTATGTGAGCAGGTGAGATGCAGTAAAGGAAATGAAAGAACTAATTTCTCAGAGTCTATTTTATGGGGAAGAGCCTGAAAGTTAGGCAAAAATTCTTAAGAGACACAGGTTGTGTTATAATAACAGAATTAAGGCAAAAGCCCAGATTTTGGCTTTCCCCATCAGTGCCCTTCCCAGCCAGATCCTGCAACCACAATCTTCTTTATATAAAACTGGAAAACTCGGCCTGACCTGTGGTGGCGCAGTGGATCAAGCACTGACCTGGAACGCTGAGGTCGGCGGTTCAAAACCTTGGGCTTGCCCAGTCAAGGTACATATGGGAGTTGATGCTTCCTGCTCCTCCCCTCTTCTCTCTCTCTCTCTCTCTCTCTCTCTCTCTCTCTCTCTCTCATCTAAAATAAATAAATAAGTAAAAATAATTTTTAAAAAACCTGTAAAACTTCTTTTGCTAATCTAGAAAACCCTCCAGCTAAGCCCAACTCAATGTGTGGTTAACAAGGAAAATTCCTTTAAGATATTTTTTTTCTTGCTTAGTGTTGCTGGCATAGAGGATAGTTATTTATATGTTTTCCATTTGCTACCTGATTTATTTTAGAGACTGACACTTTTACAAGCTGACTTCTCAGCATACAGATACTTCTTTTACTCCACTGAATGCAGGCGATGCTACTTACCTGATGTCATGCCGAGCAAAACCTAGTTAAAGGTTTTCTCTTTGTGCTGTAATCCATCATTCCTTTCACAGTTCTTCGTCGGCAAGAGTGTAAACTGCCTCCTAATTTTGGCATCTGCTACCTGCCTTTCTGGCTGCTTCCTGTTGCTTCCTGCTATCACTCTGTCAGGTAGACACTTGAGGATTTCATTGTTATCCAGGTTTGCAGCAAATTCAAAAGTATTTTATAGGGTTTTCTTTAATTTCTCTTGAGATCATTGTGACGGATGAGTGATTAATAGGAAATGAATTAGAAAAATGATCATCGACTCTCAGTGGATTATTTGTTTATTTCTTCTACTATTTGAACATGTTTGCCTAAAATGCACCAGAAGATTTAGAAAAAAAAAAAGTACCACTCCCCTCAAGGAGTTCTCAGTGTGATAAACAATAGCATGACCAACCATCTGAAAAAATTCTGGAGTAGGTCAACTTGCCTTCAACTTTTTTGGTCTTAAAGATGCTTTCTTTCCTTCTATCTCTCTTTTTTAGAGCCATGCAGAGTGGCCTATACTAGGACCCCATTGTTCTGGCTTTTCTGTTGTCCTTTCTTACATCAAAATACCCCTGTTCTATGCTCCTTTCTCTTGGGCTCTGTCCTGTCCTGTGATGAAACTGATCTGGTAAAGAGCCCCGCAGCACTGTGTGGTCTGTGCTGGCCCCTTCCTGGTAAGAGATGTCACTTTTGGAGATAGATTTTTTTCAGATGCTATGGACATAGGTGTGGGCGTTTGGTAGGTCAGATATTGGTTAGGCTGCTTTACTAGAAACTGAAATAATTAATGTTTAAACAAAATAGTAAAGTCATTTCTTATGTGAAAGTTTCAGCTCGTGGCTGTTTAGAGGAGTAGGACAGTTTTATTCCATGAGGTAGTAAACACCTAGATTCTTTCTTTCATGCTCTGCCGCTATCCTCCAGGGCAGTGATTTTTAACCCTTTTCATCTCAGGCACACATAAACTGATTACTAAAGTTCTTCAGCACAACAAAAAGCAGGTATAATTTTGATTCATTCACACTGGATGGCTATTGTTGTGTTAGCTGTTGTAATTTTTTATTTGACCATCTAAGGGAAACAAAGTCAGTGCTCCTGACTAAATAGTCAGGTATTGCATGTTTTAAAAACTCTTGTGGCACATTAGTTGAAAATCGCTGCTCTTGGCTGTTGACATCTCACACCGAGGCAGGCTCACTACCATCATACCAGGGTCTCACCCCACAGGGACTGGGAAAGGGGACGTGGAGGGTAAGCAGTTACCTCCTAAGGGCATGATTTGAAAATTGCACAAACTACTTTTGCTTAAATCTGATTGGCCAGAATTAACTGTAAGGCCACAGCTACTTTAAGGGAATGCTGGACAATATTGTCCCTAGTCAGGCCCAGCTAAAATCACAGAGGGGATTTTTATTAAGGAAAAGAAGGAGAGAGTAGATATTGGGCAAAATTAGCTATCCCTGCCACAAGGTATGTGTAGAGTCATTCACAAGAGAAGAACTCAATTCATAACTGATTCAAGCAGAGAGAAACAATGACCCTGTATGTGATACATCATTGCAGGTATAAGTGGCTGAAACTGGTTATGTTTCAACTGGCTTTTGGTACATCACTTCTGTTCCTTTGCCCCAATGTTTTCTGAATAATGCGTGAGCACTAAAGTCACTCTTCCATTTGAGAATGGTACATTAACTTTCAAAAGAGTATTTTCTTAATGAACCTCAAATTTCTTACTCTTCCTTCTATAGCACTTGAATTTATTAGTATATATCTGGTTGGGCATCTCAGGTAGCCCTGGAGTTTTTTTCATGCTAATAATGACTGCTTGCAACTGTGTTATAAATCTCATTTTGAACAAAAGTTGTTCTGGTCTTATTTGTTCCCAGTGAGTTCAACAAATGTGTAAATAGTGCCTACTATGTGTCTGGCACCAGATGATGTGGTGTTGTGAAAAGATACAACCTTTGTGTTTCAGCATCTCACCAGGTAGATGAGACAGACAAGTACATAAAAAGCTTTGAATACAGGGTTGCTCTTGCTAAGTGCTAGGCTGGGAATACGAGTCCCGTGCTACAGGAGCACAGGAAGACAAGTGAATTCCGAATGTGAGGGTCAGAGAGACTTCATGCAAGGTGTGGGCTGTAGGCTGAAAAAATGGATGGTGTTCAACTTGGCATCTGTGGGGCAAAGGCTCTCAGGCGGTCTGCAATTCTTCGGTAGATTGATGCTGCTGGAATTTAGGAGGTAAAAGCCAGGAGAGTGGAGGAGAAGACTTTTGTTTTGAGATAAGATTAGAAACACTGATATTTTGAGTAAACCACTGAGGTCTTTGTATACCAAAGGAAGAGGTTAAGATAACTCTGGGATCTTAGATATTGTCTAGAAGAGAAATGCATGTATCTGTGTTTGGGGGATGTTGGGACCTTGAGATGGGGGACCAGTTAAAACGTGATATTATTGGTCTAGGTGAGAGGAATTAAACATGTAAACTAGGACTGGGGCATAAGTATGGGTGTGGAACAGAGATTGTAAGGGTTTGCTAAGAGCTGGCTTTGAGGGTGAAGGAGAAGTAGAAGAGGACTGTCAGTTTTTAAGCCTGAACTGCTGAGAAGTTGATACTAGTCACAGTGAATTTGAGAAGATGATTTGGGATATCAGTACCCACCATATCGTGGGTCTATTATATAAAAGGATTCAGAGACCTTGAAAAACAAAGTGCCAAAAGAAATGAAGGATGACATTTTACCCTTTACATTCAAGTGGGCTGTCTGGATTGTTTCTCCCTAATGCAGGGACCATGGCTGGTTACTCCCACTGGATATGCAGTGTCTGGAAGGAGGCCAAGAATATTAGCACAAAAGGTTTCAAAGAGTCCTTCCCAAAAAAACCATGTTAAACTTTGCTTAACTCAGTGTTTCGTTTAGCCCAGAACCCTTTGGATGAAGATATTCTATAAATGTCTCACAGAGAGTTTCCAGAATACACTTTGAGAAACATTGCCTTAGGTTAATATATGATTAATAGTTAAAGGGATAAGGTAAACATCCTAAAGAGAAAAGGATATTGGGTGTCTGTCTGTCTCTTTCTCTGTATACAGGAACCAAGAGTTGTGAAATCTTTGGAGGGATTCCCTTGGCAAAGGCAGAGCTACAAAGAAGGATGACTGGCTGACCTTTTCCTTCTCAGCTGATCACAGGTTTTAAGGTCCCACCAACAATTTAAAAAGGTATCTTAAAACTCTAAATATGTCCTAAGACTTTACTCTTTAGGCTCAAGTTCAAGATGATGGTCACAGCATGCCCTCGAGATAGTTTTGAGCACTTTAAAAACTTCATTTAGCTTTCAGTTGTTGATCAGTACTCCCAGCACCATGCAAGGCCAAGGGAGACTTTAAGAATTCAATAGAATTATGAGAAAGAAATGGAACCCAGAATTTAAATTTTTTAAAAATTGCAACACACACACACATGCACTGCAGGAATTTTACTTTATCTGTTGTAGGTAACTGCTTTTTAAGAAGAAAAGCAATACTTTCTAACAATTCATTGCAGCATAGTCTTTTAAATCAGAGGCCCCACTGAAAAATTATAAGACATTTTGGTAATCTCTGCTTTATATATGTCAGTCAATATTATAATAACTATATTCCATAGGCACGGTTTTCCATTTCGTAAGCCTGGTATTGGGCCTTGGATGTTTCATGGTTACACAAAAAGCACATGTTTCGTTACTGCTTATTTAATAACTAGTGGCCATGCTTACCTCTTGTCAAAAAAAACCTGTTATTTCATGAATGATTAAAGTGCTAGAAACCCAAGATTTATGACTCTCTTGCTCAAAACGCTCATATGGCTCTTGTCTGATTAAAGGTACCTATTATCAAACATATTTCATTTACAGTGTAATTCTTGGGTTACCAAGGTAACAGTCAGGTTAATCAGCTGCACCGTACTTTGCCTAATTGAGGGAGAGCACTCCAGCTCCCACTTCAGTCCCTGAAAGATAACAATCTTTTCTTTTCATTTTATTTTTCTGTCTGACATTTGGAGGCTGTTTCAGATGCTCTTGACTTTGGAATCATTTCCCTCTGGCTCCGGTACAAGCTCCAATTGGCTGTGCTTGAATAATTGGCTTTTACAAAGGCCACTTCCCTATTAGTTACATGGAAACAGAATAACACTATTATGTACTGTTCTTTGGAATTATACTAAAATTGTTGAAGTTATAGTTTTGTATATTAATAGCAGCACATTGGAACGTGTTCTCTATTAACTTTTTTATTCTTGGTTTTCTGAGAACCTGACCACTTGAGAGTGGATAGCAATGAGAAATTTTGTTTGAAGCAGGAGATTGAGGAGACTTGGTTGAACTTTCTCCATAATGTTATGGGCAAAGCTGTTAGATAAAATTTCCAAGTGCCATTTTAACACTCTCTTCTTACCTACTTCACCTTCCTCTGAAAAAGTGCCAAAACTTACCCCATAGGTAGGGGCTGGTTGTTATGCTAAGGAGTCAGATACTAGCTAGCATCAACCAAAGTCAAAAATGAATAGCTGAGGATAAATGTTTTTGAACTCTTGAAAACAGATGTGCAGACAATTAACAGCTAACCTTGGAACCATTGTTTGAAAGAACCAGTCTATGAGAACAGGCAAAAGCAAAGCCTCTAAAAATTACTCTGCCATGGTGCTGATATTCAATTAGATGAGTATGGCCTTGATAGAATTCTTATCAAAACTGGTTATGATTAGATAGCTAAAGTAGACCTCACTGTTCTATGGGCGTTTATAGTTCTTTCACATCAATGAGTAATATTGATATTAGGCCTTTGATATATTATATTTGCTATAAATATTTTCCTAGTTTATTGTTTACTTTCCAATTTTAATTCTTTTAATTGACTTAAAGTTTGTATGTGGTTAAATCAAACAGCTTTTACTTTGTAATTTTTTTCACTCTGTTAAGCTTAGAATGTTCTTTATCTACAAATTTGTTATTTTATACTATTTCTTCTAGTGTCTGGTTGACTAATTTTTAAAAAATAACTGAACTTTTTATATTCATTTCGAATTTATGTGAGTCTATGGTACAGATAATGACAAAACTGTCTTCTTTTCCTAATGGGTAATAGCACTATTTACAGGGTCAGTGTCCTCTTCTCTGCTGACTTGTGATTTCTCCTCCATTGTATATCACATACTCATATGATTTATTTCTGATACATCTATTCTGTTCCATTGACTCATCAGTTTATTCCTGTGGTATAATTATGCCTGTCTTAATTAATATTAGTAATTGCTATTAATTAGCACCCATTAGAACTAGTATTCCAACAAGGAATAAACATTCTTTTGTACCAGTAGTTAACAGGTAAGGTTCTTAATTAAAATTTTATTATTAACTTATGAAATGGTATCATATAAATTTATTTGCATTTAAACATGTTGGGTCAAGAAGTACGATAAAAGCATACTTACTCACCTTTAGTCTAACTTTCTTCTATATTTAAAGAGCCGATTTTCTGTTTATTTTCAAATTTTCAAAGGGATATTCAGTACATATTATATGATATATTCATGTCATGAGAATGGTTTTTCAGAATTTGCCTTGTTCTAAAAGCAATCTGTGATTAAACCTAGGCACAAAATAAAGAAGAACAAAAGTGGGGAAAGCTGTCATTTTATACTCAAGTCTCAAAAAGGCAACTATGGACATACTTGAGCAGTAGGATTATGCCTCTTTCCCTTTTTAAAAATACCCTTGATTTAATTATGAATTAGGCAATTTTAGATGATACATTTTAAAAGGAATAAATGATATATCTTTCTAAAAGTCATCATGATTCTAACAATTATTTTGAATTTGAGACTGTTGCTCTCTTATTCTTCTTTGGCTTAACATCTGAATCCTTGTTTGAACTTAACATCATGCTTTTATGTTTATTGTGTTACACATGTTACAGGAGATACAATCTAATTTATTCTAAAGAGCACAGTCTGCTCTGGATTGATTACTCTGTTTCCCAGAATTTAGCTATTTTCAAATAAGGATTTTTAACTAGATGTCGTCTATGTGAGTTTTTTATGTTCTAAGAATTAGCATTTAATTCCTGTTTAGCCAAAATGTAGTTAGCAATGTTGACACCCCTGCATTTTAACTCTGGGATTTCTTTGTGGGACACAGTTCCTTTCAATCAACTTAATATCCCATCCTGGTCTCTAAGGAACAATAATTGAGTTTAGGCTAGTTTTAAATAGCGATAAGGACAGGGAACACAGATGGGTATTTCATTGATTAACACTAACCCTGGCCTAAGGCCCCAGTGTCAGGCATTAGATTAGGACATTATGAAGAGAATGACAGAGTTTTGGTACTTTATTCCTCTCAATAACATTCTTTCACATATTAAGTTTATCCCCTGCTAGGTAGCTACTTTATCATGCAGAAGACCTTAATCCACTGATGGGACTCTCCCTGCTCTCACTTTGATGCAGCGTCTATTTACAAGAGTAATGCGCCTGTGTAAGACAAAGTACTTGGGACAAGGACAACTGAATAAGGCTTTTAGATGCACAGTGATCCGACCTGAAAACAAAACAAAACAAAATCCACACTGCATACGCACGCAAACACAGACGCAAACCCACAAACGCAGGCGCACAGGCACACACAGACACCCACAAAACCGGGGCTGTTTTGGAAATGCAATTATGATGCTTGCATCCTGAGGACTAAGACATGAGGATTTCATCAAGAAGACCCTACGTACTGATCTCCTTGTTTGGCACTTTATCTTTTCTTCACCTTTGACCTTCCTTTCAGGCTCCCTTCAAGGCATCATGAACGTAAGCCCTTGTGGTGTTCTTTTAGAAGTAGGATTGCTGCCAGCCCCTCTGGTGAATTGAAGCAGCTGCGGGAATCAGTGACAAGGTTGGGTCCAGACTTGGTATCCTGGCTGGGAAAGAGATTATGGGTCAGTCCCCAGTGCTAGGATACAAAAGATTTAAGCAGTTCAGGATTTTTTGGATATCCGAAAAAGATTTCATGAAATTTGTAAAGATCTAACAGGGCATCGCAGATTTCATGTGGTCTAAATAGCTTATATTAAGTCAAACTCTCGGTAGTCAGTAAATGGTGTTTTCACAGCTATGTGCTTTTTTCCAAGATTGAACTGTATAGGAACAGTTTAATTCCACTAAATTGTGTGATTGGTACATTTAACTGCTTTAGCTGATAAAACGTATCTTAACTTTAGAGGTTCCCCTGTCTTACACTGCAAAGATTTACCTGCTTACCCTAGTAAATTTAGATGGTCAGGCCATGTCATTTTTATCCTTTTTATTCTTCAGAGCACTGGCAAGTTATAAGGTTAGATACTGTAGAAAGTCTACTATATATTTCAATAAAAGGAACAAATAATACATTAACAGACTTTTATTTGGTCCTTTATCATCATCTAATCTACCTAATTTACCTAAATATTAAGAGAAAAGCTTTGAGATTTACTTAGGGAGTTAAGCATTTTTTTTAAAAATGTAATATTCTTGTCTAATGTAATAAAGATATATGATAATTACACATTGAATTTGTAAATTTCTGGTTATCCAAAAAGAAAAATCTATCAAATCTTCTGCATTTTGATGGGAGAGAATTGAGTATATATTCCTCGTCACTTTTCTCTTTATCTTCTTTCACTTACTTTTTTCTTCCCAGAGCTTTTACTAGGATTCCACAGATGATTGTTTGGCACTGTATAGTGAGTGAACCATGCTTGTTATAAGAAGCAATAAATAAATAAGGAGCAGGAAAGGCTTATTTTTGAATGACAGAACATTTGATGTAACCTGTATATCCACATCAGAGACTGTTAGAATGGCCATAGAGCAAGGCCTCTGGCATTGGCTGTCACCACGGTCAGGGGCACAGATATTTACGCAGAGTTCTCCCAGAGCATCCATGTTATCTCAAAGCAGCCTCTTTCAGTGGAGCAGGGCTAACTTCAACAGAGTATATTATTTTCAGCCCTTCAGAATGGGTAGTATGTTTTTGGTTACAAACAGTGCTAGTCTATACTACTTCTTTCTCAACTAATTGAAGCCTTGCTAACTCATTAGCTAAGGTTAATTTTAAAAAACTCCATTGAAAATACAGTATTATCAAAGAGTGCATACTACACGTATGGATTACCAACTCGAGCTTTCTACCAGCAATACCACCTCTTTTAGCCTGGGGCGCTCATCATCTTAGAGAATTACAAAGTTGAGAGTGAATTTAAAGACCCTCTGGTTTTGTGGTTCTCAAAATTTTATCAACCAAGATCTCTTTTATTGTTTTGTCTTAATGGTACCCACCTTTTGAAAGGCTTGAAATGCTTGATGAATGAGTTTTGTTTTCATTAGGCTAAAAACGAGTTGCAGATAATTTCAGAAATAGTAATATATTGGGCGGGATTCCTAGAGATTTTTGTGGCCCCAGTTTGGGAACCTATGATCATGTGACCTTATTGTATTAATGAAGGATTTGAGCTTGCCTTTTTCCCTCTGAAGTCATAGAGTTAGTCTGAAGTAGAAAGAAACCAGGTTCTGAGTAGAGTTGAATCATCTAGTAAGTTTCATCTAAGTGTTTCAGAGAAGAGGTAGAAAATGTGTCAATGGTTCTTCTTCACCTGCAGAAGGGCGGAATCCATCTGAAGGAAAATGTGGTTTTATATTCAATTAATCTGTCCTTTTAGATGTTGTTGGGAAGCTCCTAATGACTAAATTCTCACATAAACAATCATAACAAACAAAAGTATTATATGCGACGACCTCTCTTCGACATTCTCACATGATTTTCATCATTATGAAGACTGGCTTTTATGCTATCCATATGAATTTGACCTGAACCAACAAAAGCCAGGAAAGTCGATTAGAGAAGAAAATTCAACCTTAAATCTTGTGTTCCTATGGGGGATGGCTGTAGCCTCTGGGCAGCCAGGAGCTGGCATGTGGCTCATCTCTGACACAATTCTGAAATAAAATGAGGTAAATGCTGCAGCTCAATCCATCAAAAAAAAAAAAAAAAACACAAACCACCTAAGCTACTGCTTTCATGCCGTTTAAGTCCTGAATGGAAGCTAATTTTAATGAGGCAAATATCTGACATGGAAAATGAGACAGTTGGTCTGATTCCTAGGTTAGAAATTTTTTTTAAGTAATAATTTGCACATCTCGTGCTGATGGATTTATTCTCTTGCATTCTCTGGCAGGCAAAGAAAAGTTAGCTCAAGTTTTGCTCCCTCTGCCATTAACAGATGGCACGCAGATCTAAGCATAAGCTGTAGCTCCCGGGCCACAGGCAAAGGGTGAGGGCTGCTCCCCTGTGGACACCCTCAAAAGGCCCTAAGCTTGAGTAGCACAAATGAAAAGGTCTAGTGCTGGTGTTAATTACGCAGAAACCACACAGAAAGTGCTGGCTGTTACTGAGTTGAGAGGTTGGGCATCTCTTCTTCCCCAGATAAAAGGCTTGATATGAAAACATTTTGCAGAGGACAATGAAGTGAAGATTAGCATAATCTTCTGCAGTATCCTCAGTAAGCTATCCGTGAGTGAGTTGCTTTTTTCTCATTCCTTCGGCTCTAATGTCTGGATTTAAGGAATGGTATTGTTAAAAGTCGGCTTTGTCTTTGGAGCCTGACAGTTGTGTTTTTCCCGCCTTCATGTGATCATCCCAGTGGCTGGTCTCCTGCTCTTTGGGTAGGCAGACAATGGCAAGAAAAATGAAGTGTCAGTGCATGGACAAGGACCTCTCTGGGCGATGTTATTCTTAATCCAGACTCTTTTGGTTTTTTTCTTTTCTTTTCTGTCTGTCTCTCTCTTTTAAAAATCATTCTCTCATGCATGCTCCCTGTTTGAATAAGGAAAAGTCCATTTATATCATCTTGAGAAAAATGTAGAGCAAGTTATCACTGAACTTTGGTGCCGTAGGCAGCTTTAAATAAAAAGAAAATCAAATTGTATGTGTTCTCTGTACTCGAATCAGAGCATTAAAATGCCATTCTTACATTTTATATCAAAATATAGGTAGCTGTTAAAATGGTTATTCAGATGTATGCAACAAAAAGCCTATGGTGTGAAGTTTTTTCATGAGGAGAATTTAACCACTTGCACAATGCAGCTTAATGCAGTTCTCTTGGGGGCTGGTCCAGTGGCTAATGCACTAGTTTGTTGGCCACTTTGATCCTGGTTGCCCTGTTTTAAGTCTTGCTATGACTGGTTAAGCTAGTGCTCTGTAACCCCGGGGATAACTTAAGGGTTCTGAAAGTCATGAGGCATGGTCCCTAAGATCAAAATATAAAAACAGATCTGGGGTCAGGCAACTCAACAGGCCCCAGAAGCTCTTTACTTTTACAGCTGGAGACCTTCTCTTATGTATTTAGAATTATCATTAGGATTCTGACAAAGAGGTGCAGTATGGGATTGCTGCAGGGCAGACTCTTTGAATCTTATTCCTGATTAAAAAAAAAACAACTTCTGGCTGCTGACAGGAGACAAGGCGAGTACAAGGAATGCATTAAAAAGCAGCTTATGTCTACTGATGGCTGAAGAAGGGTTAGAACGGCTAAGTTTGGGGTTTGGGTGAAACCTCTAGAGTTTATTTGTTATACCCATTGAGTTTAGGGAGTTACTGGTGGTTTTTGAAGGAGTGGATATCTTAAAAGCCCATGTCAGACAATTTGTTTATCTTTCCAAAATTCCACTGAGGCCAATTTGGCATGGATTCCATTCCAGACCTAGACTGCCTACCTGTTTAACTGTCCAGGTCACCCAAAATTTCAGTGTTTGACCCATCAGACTTGGCTAAGATTTTCTTTCTTTATATGCATCATGTGAATAAATCTGATTATCTTTCTTTGAGGTAAATTATTCCATGCCAGACTATAATTCAAACCCAGATCAGCCACTTGATGCAGCCAACTGGGCTTGGATGGGTGGTCTGAGGTCACCATGTTGCTATGGTATGACATTGTTGAAAAGGTCTTTATAGTCACCTGATAGATACTGTGTCATGACACCAAACTATGACTTGGAGCCAAAGGCCAAATCAAGTTACCCACCATAAGATCTGATGATTTCCTGTGGCAGAGTGGAAGGGACCCGACATACCGCAAGTTCCAAAGTTCCAGCTCGGCCTTTAGCTGTTTGGTGTATGAATTTCTGAGTTCATGTGGTCCATGATCTGGGCAATGGTCATCTCAGTGGCAACTCCACAATTTTGCTGAGAGGATTAAAGGACATCATGCATTTTAGAGCAATTTGTAAACTGTAAATCCCTATACCTAAGAAAGGTGTCATTATGATGTTTCCCATTAAACATTGATTCAGTCAGCACACATTTATTCAACACCAACTATGCATCAAACTACCTGGGTTTAGGGGGATTACAAAGACCAATAAAACACAGTTCCTACTTTTAAGGAAGGAAAATTCTAGCAGAAGGCTGGCACCAGGGATTACTATAAATTTAAGGCACTCTATCTTTCCTAAAATGTATTGGTTGAGAACTTACTGTGTACACTGCACTGTGCTGAGTGTTTTGGTGATGGTGGAAAATTACTGAGAAATATAATGTAGTAATAAATACTTTATAGTCTACCTGGGGAGATAAGACAGCTATACTATGAATTCCCCTGCCGAGTAATACAAGTCAGTAAAAGGTAAGTGCCAAATGAACAAAGTGCAGAATAAATTCAAAGGAGATAGCCATAATTTCTAGAGAAGGTGGAATTTGAGTTGGCTAAGTATGAGAACCTTCTGAACTCTCATTAAGCCTCATTTTATCTCCTTAAAGTACTAGTGTGGTCTACTGTCTACTTACTGTAATTAATGCTCTCATTATTACTGCTCTTAGTAAGCTCCCTGAGAGCAGGTTTTTATCTTATTCATTTTTTATCTTCTATAATACTCAGCCTATGCTTTGCACAGAATCAGCACTCAATATTTATTTAACAAATGAATATAGGTAGAGGAGTGATTTAATAATGTATAGATAGGGATAGTTGGAGACTTTATTTCCATTTGTGTACCCTCAAGTCATATTCTCATTCATCTCTGTATCTTTCATTCTATCCAGCAGCTTTGAATGAATAAGTACATGCATTTTGAATGAACACACCTGCATCCTTCTCCTCATGGCCTAAGCAAAGGCCTACCCACACCATTTTTATATCTTTCAAAATCTCACTATCTCAGTAAAACTTTTGTCTCTGGATCAAGAAACTGCTCACATGTCTCTCTCACTTCCTTCCCCATTCTTCATAGAAAGAACAAGAAGAATTGAGTTCTGTTGCCCTTTCCTGTTTTCCATTTCTCAAAGAGAAGGTTTTCAAGGTTATTGTCTCTGATCTCGATTACAATAACCCACCTTTTCTTGTTCCATCTCTAAAACACTCTGAGCACTGGTTTACTCGACCTAAGTAGATATTTGTATAGTGAGTCAATGTCTCCATCTTTGAGCTCTCTGTATTGTATTGACTGGGGATTCTAAGCTCCTAGAAGTCATTGGGGCTGTACAATTTACATGTGGCAACATAAGCTCAGTGTTTGGTGCACTTAGAAACTTAATAAATGTGAGGTTTTTTTTATAATAACATCAGTCATTTAATTATTTCTTCCTGAACATTTTTGAGAATGTTAAACTAATGACATGTGGTAGCTTCAAAAGCTGGACATTATGTCTGGTTCCTTTTTATTGGAAATATGCTATGGCATTAGTTGTGTAAACAATTGACTGCACTATACCATTTTTTTTTTCAAAACCTAATTTATCAATGGAAATGGAAAGTTGCTGGGTTATACAAGGTATGGGTGGTATGTTAGTGGCACAGTAGCTTATGGAATTATTCTGGAATTGTTTGTTGAGATGGTTTATTATTCCCTTATTTATTTAGTCCTTCAAGCTACTCTATATGATCAACCTAAAGCAGGAAGACAGGCTGGAAATGACTAATATAAGTAAATCATGCCAGTTAGTAGCCTGCACGGGCTGTTGGCTTAGAACTCAGTAAATACTTTCTTTGAGTGCCAGAACTGCTCTGCTATAGCAAAGTTGGCTTCAGCTCAGCCTTTGTTATTTCTGTAATATAAAAATGTCTCTTTGTATTTCTGTTTTTATTTCTGTTGACTTGTGTTTAAGTCATATTCTGTCAGGTTTTATTCTCTAAAAAAATCCTAAGTTATCAGTAATACATGTTAATATTAAGGCTAAATAATGGTCACTGAAGTTTGAAATAGTAAACAGTATTTTGGGAGGGATCCTTAAACAGTGGTGATCAGGGAGTGGGGGTGGCCATGAAAGTTTAGGGACACTAGTGGAAAACCTACCTATAAATTTTTTAATTGATTTTTTTTTTAGAGAGAGAGAGAGAGAGAGAGAGCAAGGAACATTGATTTATTGTTTCACTTATTTATGCATTCATTGGTTGATTCTTGTTTGTGCCCTGACCGGGGATTGAACCTGCAACTTTGGTGTATGGACACAATGCTCTAACCAACTGAGCACTTGGCCAGGGTCTCCACCTCTAACTTTTGACTCCCTCAAAACTTAATTAGAGTCAACCCTTCACAACTGTAGATGGAAAACAGTGTTTTCCAACCGAGGTTGGGAATCAGCAATTAGGAATCTGTGGTTGGGAATATGAAACCACTGTTTTTCTAGCCCTAGTAGCCTGAATCTGTGGATGTAAAACTCAGGGATAGGAAGGGCCCACTGTATTCATCAACAAAAATCCATGTATGAGTGGACCCACATAGTTCAAACTCATGTCATCTTAGAGTCGATTGTATCTGTACTGGATAACAGATAGCACAACTGATTCCAGTTTTCCTGGCTCATAGGAGGACTGTGTGAAGTTGTAAGGAAGCCCTTGGGACAGGCTCTGCAATCTCAGGCCTGCTTTGGAGACTCACTGTGGGTAAGTGGAAAGCAGCCCTGAGACACACAGACGATAGCAAGATGGTTGAGAAAGAAAGGCAAAATTAAGCACTAGATAAAAAAAAAGGGGGGGGGGAAGAATGCTGCAAAAAGAGAGCGTAGAGCACCCAGAAATCACTTAGACACTAAGAAGCTACATAGACTCATTATTGATGCAGGTAACGAAGACTGTTGTGTGCCTTCATTGTCACTGTGGGACTCCTGGTTTTGGACTCCAGGCAATGGGGACTACTGGCCCACAGGAATTTTGGATGCTATTAAAAAGAAGTGAAAGCAGGATCAAAGCAACACCCTCTCATAGTTAATAGGCACTTGCTACTTACCTAGTTTGGGTAGTGTGGAAATCTGACTTTTGGGGACTGCTCAGCACAGACATGTTATAAACCCATGTACATCATCAGCTATGCCTTTGCCACGTGTGATCCCTTGGGATTAAGTTGATCATACAAAATGAGGGTGAGCTCATTAATTTGGTTGGAATTAGGAGGCCTAGAGTAAGTTGATAATGTTTTATGGTTCTTAATTTTTAATAAAGAATTCAGACAATATAATAACTTTTAAAGGACTTATAGTTAGAAGGTGAATTGGATGAGTTTTTAGTTCCAAAAACTAACCTCTGTGGGCAGAAGCTGACCCTCATCTGTTTTAGTACCCTTAGCATGGTGCACTAGCCCACAGTGCCCAATTAATACTCAATGATTTACATTAAATTTGCCCACTTTGACATTAATAGAAAAGTACTCAGAAGAAAAAAATTATATACAGTGTGTCTGTAAAGTCATGATGTGCTTTTGACCAGTCACAGGAAAGCAACAAAAGACGATAGAAATGTGAAATCTGCACCAAATAAAAGGAAAACTCTCCCAGTTTCATACCTACTCAATGCAGTTCGATGTGGGCTCATGCACAGATTTTTTAAGGCTCCTTAGGTAGCTATCCCGTATAGCCTCTACAGACTCGTCACTGACTGATGGCCTAACCAGAACAGGGTTTTTCCACCAAACTGCCGGTTTCCTTCAACTGCTTATCCCACCGAGTAATGTTATTCCTATGTGGTGGCACTTCGTTATAAACGCGCCGATATTCATGTTGCACTTTGGTCACGGATTTGAATTTAGTGAGCCACAGAACACACTGAACTTCCCTCTGTACCATCCACATCTCGACTGGCATGGCCGTGGGCTGCTCTGTAACACCGTGGGGTGTTTCGTCATCATCTGCGTATGCGCACATGCTGCCACATCATCCTACAGAAACTGGGAGGATTTTTCTTTTATTTGGTGCAGATTTCACATTTCTATCGTCTTTTGTTGCTTTCGTGTGACTGGTCAAAAGTGCACCATGACTTTACGGACACACTGTATATGACTACCATTTGACCTAAAGTGACTTCTTTTGGAAAACATATTAGCAATTAAATAATTTGGAGCTTTTGGCAGTGATGGTGGAAGAGGTTTTAAAAGCATGATGTGATTGGAGGCTCCCCTGCCCTATTGTTTGAAATTTTCACTGTTAAATACATGCCTGTAGCAAAGACATGGATTTTAGAAAGCTTTATTAAACTGCACCTGTGTTACCTGGGATGCAGAATGAATAAACCTGTGAATACCCTGTACAAAATTATACCTTAGCGTTTTTCAGATGAAGTAGCTCAGAACAATTTCTTAAGCAGGACCCAGAACAGACAGGTTTTTATTGGAGACCATGAGTGAGGAAAGGAGCCATGACATGTGTGGTAGCATGCACCTTGAAATCCACCGCATTAGGTAACCAGGATATTGAACTGATTGGCACAAGCGGTAGGTAGGCTTCAGATGCCACATACCTCATGCTGCACAATTGTGATGTTGGCCTTGTAACATGAATTCTAAGAGCCTAACAAGAATTGTCCTTAATCATGCTCCACCACTTGTTGATCTTGTTTGTGTTAAATTAAACAGCTTTGACTTTTCTGATGGAATTAAGGGGCATGAGTCAGACCAGTGGTCAACCAACATTATTCCAGTCAGGTTTATTGTGTCTTGTTCTCAGTGACTTTATGTCTTGTTGTTTTGGTGAAATGCCATGGAAAAAAGCTGTTATAACACCTATTACAATATTTTCAGAGTGACCCAGCAGGAGAAAAAACATTCAGGAGAGAGATTGGAATGTAGAGACCAAATAGCTGGGTCTAAGGAAGGCTGTGGAAAAATGGGGGGACCAGGAGCTAAATGTAGCAGTTACATGGAAATTCTGCATAGCATACAGAATAGATGCCTGTACTGGACTTTGGATTTCCCACCCGTGATGAATTATCACCATTTATGGTCCATTAACCTATGTGAGCAGGCAGCAAGACAGGATACAGTTGAACCTCTGACACATGAACAGCTAAAAAGGTTCAGTTGCTGAAGATGTCGAATTCTGAATAGTCACTATAGTGCCTGGAAGCTGATAAGTTGTCCTTTCTTCCAGATCCACCTACTCTTTAGATCTAATGGGCTCTTTTTTTTATTGAGATATAACTGACATAACTTTATATTAGTTTCAGATGTACAACATAATAATTTGAGATATGTATATATTGCAAAATGATCACCACAATAAGTCCAATTCACAACTCACCACACATAGCTACAAATTTTTCTAATGGACTTCTAGCATAATTTAAAGTGCCCACCTCTTCTGCCACAGGTTGCTTTACCTCCAGAGGAGCAGAGGTAGGAGTCACACAAGCAAGCATTTATAGACCATCTTTCCAGCTCTGTGTAGTAAGGAGAACCAGAAGTCTCACAACTGTCAAATTCAGTTGGTATGATACCAGGAAAAGGGAGCCTTGGAGATTGCCTTTGATTCCCAGCACTCTGCTTAAAGAATACTGTTGTGTAAATGATGGCTTCAGCCTCTGTTTTCTCATCTGTGAAATCAAGATAATTCTACATGTCTACATAGGATGTCTACCTCAATGTGCCATCATGAAGATAAAGTGGATTAGCATGTATGAAAGTACTGAAATATCAGATTACAAATATATATCATTTTATTTGTAAGACTGATTGATGTGAATGAAACAGAAAACCAATACTTTGTATACAGTGTATATAATTAAATATTTAATGTACTTGTAAGTGCAGTAGGAGGTCAGACTAGGGAGAGGTTGGTGTGAATTGCAGCAGCCAGTGAAGTTTTTGGTTTATTTCCATCATGCTACCTGCGTTTATTCATTCCTCTTTGTTCTGAATGTCTTCTTACCCTTGAACAAAGCAGGTGTAGTCAGCACTAGCTGCCTTTGTTCCCTGACAGTAGTTAAACCTTCAATTAGGCTAGTATCCATTGAAAGTTGACATACCCATTTCTTTTACGTATTTGTACAGACATAGAAGCAAGCCTGTATTTGGGTTGTGTTTTGGCAGGGTTTGAAGTCATGTTCAAAGATCTAAAAGAATTGAGTGACTGAGGACACAGACTAGAATTCTAACCTTCAGTTTGTGTGCAAAATCAAAAACATGCAAAGTTTATGGTATCTGAGCTTCATCTGATCGTTAGTACATAAAAGTATAAAAAAGAAGGCCCAGAAATAAGAGTCTTGTCAGTTTGAATGTTAGTTAAATAAGTACATAAAATAAACAGTTCGTGGAAGGTTATGCAGCTGAATTTTCAATCAGAACGTACACGAGACTATTGCATATAATCTCCAGATAACCGAGTGTGTAGAATTTGTTGCTTATTTTACTTATGGAGATACGGCTGTGAGTTTTAAAGCTGTGAGCTTCAATATGCCCACATTTCCCCCTCTCTGAAACTCTGTTAGACCTGCCAATTCAAACCCCACTTTTCCAGCCTGAACATGGTCAGGAAGTAGTTAAGAACATCTGATTGAGCCAGCCCTCTGCTCCTTTGATATCGTTTCTGTGACAGATTTTCCTCCTTGAGTGCTGGAATTGGTTGGACTTCTGGGACAGCTCCTGTCTTCTCAGGAAGAAGAGGGAATTAATCCTGAAGTGAAGGCACCTGGTAGTCTTGGAGAAGTAAAGGAAGCTGGGCACTGGGGTATATATGTGCTAAATTTGGGAAGTTCTGAGAATTGTCCCAAATAGCAGATTGTGTATCTATCTGAATGTTCTCCATAATAAGGACCTAGATCACACCTATAACGGTGTACTTAAGTCCACTGATTTGTAGACAATAGATGCTCTGCAAATAATTGTGGAGTGGTGCAATATGTGTTCTGGATAAAAGTAATGAGAGTCACCAATGGCAAGAGAAGTGAAGGCAAAGATAAATGAATGGGACTACATCAGAATAAAAAGTTTTTGCTCAGCAAGAGAAACTGATATCAAAATAAACAGACAGCCAATTAAATGGGAAGTGTTATTTTCAAACAACAGCTCAGATAAGGGCCTAATATCCAAAATTTACCAAGAACTCATAAAACTCAACAACAAACAAATAAACAATCCAATAAAAAAATGGGAAGAGGACATGAACAGACACTTCTCCCAGGAAGAGATACAAATGGCCAACAGATATATGAAAAGATGCTCAGCTTCATTAGTTATTAGAGAAATGCAAATCAAAACTACAATGAGATACCACCTCACCCCTGTTAGATTAGCTATTATCAACAAGACGGGTAATAGCAAATGTTGGAGAGGCTGCGGAGAAAAGGGAACTCTCATCCACTGTTGGTGGGACTGTAAAGTAGTACAACCATTATGGAGGAAAGTATGGTGGTTCCTCAAAAAACTGCAAATAGAACTACCTTATGACCCAGCAATCCCTCTACTGGGTATATACCCCCAAACCTCAGAAACATTGATACGTAAAGACACATGTAGCCCCATGTTCATTGCAGCACTGTTCACAGTGGCCAAGACATGGAAACAACCAAAAAACCCTACAATAGAAGACTGGATAAAGAAGATGTGGCACATATACACTATGGAATACTACTCAGCCATAAGAAATGATGACATCAGATCATTTACAGCAAAATGGTGGGATCTTGATAACATTATACGGAGTGAAATAAGTAAATCAGAAAAAAACAAGAACTACATGATTCCATACATTGGTGGAACATAAAAACGAGACTAAGAGACATGGACAAGAGTGTGATGGTTACCAGGGGTGGGGGGAGGGAGGACATAGGAGGGAGGGAGGGAGAGAGTTAGGGGGAGGGGGAGGGGCACAGAGAACTAGATAGAGGGTGACGGAGGACAATCTGACTATGGGCGAGGGGTATGCAACATAATTTAATGACAAGATAACCTAGACATGTTTTCTTTGAATATATGCACCCTGATTTATTAATGTCATCCCATTAACATTAATAAAAATTTATTTAAAAAAAAAAAAAAGTAATGAGAGTCAGAGAGACCTGAATTTGAATTCTATTTCTTCTACAGTCCCATGGCATGACCCTGGGAAAGTTATTTTACCTCTATGAGATTATTTCATTTTATAGAGGAAGCAATTAAGAATACCATTTATGATTTTTATGAAAGTTAAATAGCATGATGTTGGTAAAAAAGTCTGAGGAGTCACTGCGTGTCACAGAATTAGCGCTCACTAAATAGCCATTCATCACCATCATCTTTACTGTCATAGTCATGAATGAATGGAAAACCCAGCCTGCCACACTTTCTCAATCTTAATTTGAGGTCTTCACCTTTGCCCTGCCGATGTTCGGCCCAGGCAGACCACTCCCAGGGAATGAGAGTGCTGATTGCAGAGGACCTGGGCTGAGCTTCTCCCCTGTAGCTCTGGACTCTGGCTCTGACAGCGGCCTCTTTGTGATTCAATCCTCTTCCCTATGTCTGGCCTTTTCCACTCTTCATCTTTATCCTCATTTTTGTTTCCATTGATTCTCTTCACCCTTCCCTCTTTACTTAGGTGCTCTATTAACTCAAATAGACTGCAAAGAAAAGGCATACATAGTCAAATAATATATAAAAAAATGATGAAATAATCACAACAAAACAAAACTTCTTAAACAACAAAGTGTTTAATAAAAGATCACATAAACTATCTGTTTCTTTTCCTGTGTTCAGTTGTTCATGCCTTTGATATTTAAAAGTAATCATCTGCTTCAAAATTTTCTGCTCTGGCTGGATAGCTCAGTTGGTTGGAGCAGTGTCCTGAAGCATGGAGGTTGCCAGTTCAATCTCCAGTCAAAGCACATACAAGAACAGACTGATGTTTCTGTCTCTCTTTCTGTCTAAAATCAATCAATAAAATTTATACTTCTTCTTTTTTTTTTTTTCTGTATTTTCCTGAAGCTGGAAACGGGGAGAGACAGTCAGACAGACTCCCGCATGCACCTGACTGGGATCCACCCGGCACGCCCACCAGGGGCAACGCTCTGCCCACTAGGGGACGATGCTCTGCCCCTTCAGGGTGTCGCTCTGTTGCGACCAGAGCCACTCTAGCGCCTGGGGCAGAGGCCAAGGAGCCATCCCCAGCACCTGGGCCATCTTTGCTCCAGTGGAGCCTCGGCTGCAGGAGGGGAAGAGAGAGACAGAGAGGAAAGAGAGGGGGAGGGGTGGAGAAGCAGATGGGCGCCTCTCCTGTGTGCCCTGGCCGGGAATCGAACCCAGGACTTCTGCACGTCAGGCCAACGCTCTACCACTGAGCCAACCGGCTAGGGCTCAATCAATAAAATTAAAAAAAAAATTCTGTGCTGCTTGATGTCCTAAATAATCGTAATAAATTTTATCATTATACACATCCATGTATAAACTCACAAACATGTAAAAAAGAGATGAAAGGAAAGCAGAATAAGAAACTATCATTAAAAGAATAGAAAAAAGTGGGCTGAATCACACCTAATTGCTGGAACCCAGGGGTTGAATCTGCTTCTAATTCTGCCCCGACTGTGAAGGGACTGCCCAGTCCTTGGGCATGTACAAAAACCAACAAATTGGTAGAACACCTGCCTAACCAAGACATTATTTAAATAACGGAATTTTATTTATTCATTTAGATAAATTAAAAAAAAATTTAATTGGAGACTAAGAGAGAAAGAGAGGGAAGAGAGAGAGGAGACACATCAACTCCTAGTTGCTTCACTTTTAGTTGTTCATTGTTTGCTTTTCATATATGCCTTGACCAGGGGGCTCAAGCCAGTGACCCTTTGCTCAATCTAGTGACATTGGGCTCAATCCAGTGACCTTGGGCTTCAAACCAGCAACCTTGGAATCATGTCAATGATCCATGCTCAATCCAGTGGCCCTGCACTCAAGCTGACAAGCTCATGCTTAAGCTGGCTACCTTGGGTTTTCGAACCAGGGACCTCAGTGTCCCAGGTCGACACTCTGTTCACTGTGCCACCACCACCAGGCAGTCTAAATAGTGGAGTTTTAAAGAGTTTTAATAATTGTCAGCAATAAATGAGAGATTTGAGTTGCAAATACTAGATTCAAATATTTTAGAATATAAAAGTTGCAAGAGATCTTAAATCTGTTTTGGTTTAAACCATTCTGTCTGAATCACCATTGTGGTTATATTCCTGTTGTATGGTTGGCTAGCTAGCCCACGCTGGCATACCTTTAGTGATGGGGAACTTCCAAAGCAGCTCATTTCATTCTCAGACAAATGTGACTATTAAAGATCTCTTCCTTACATACTGAGACAATATTTATTTCTCTTGTTAGAAGGTATTGTCATTCTAACAGAGATGAACTTTTCATCTTTCCAGATTATTGAGATATAATTTATAAACCATAAAATTTATTCATTGTAGGTGTTATAATTTGATGATTTTAGTAAATATATACAGTTGTACAGCCATCATGATGATCACAGTTTGTTTGTTTTTAACAATTTCTTCTTCCCCCAAAACTAACCACATACCTGTTTGAGGTCAATCCCTGTTTCTACCTTGAGCTGTGTAGGCAGCCGCTGATCTGCTTCCTATCTCTCTTGCCATTACTAAACATTTTGCATAAACAGAATCAAACACATTTTTGTGTGTGTGTGTGTCTGGCTGTTGTTATTTAGCATAACGTTTATGAGATCAATCTATGTTACTACATTTATTTTGTATTTTATTGATTTTAGAGAGAGAGGAAGAGAGAAACAGAGGGAATGTTATTACATTTAACAGTAGTTCATTCCTTTATATTACTGAGTAGTATTTGATTCTATGGCTATAGCACATTTTGTTTATCCATTCACCAATTGATGGACATTTGGGTTGTTTCTAGTGTTTGCCTATTATAAATAATGCTGCTATGAACATTTATGTGGAAGGCTTTGTGTGCACATTCATTTTGATTTATTTGTTAATGCCTAAGAATGGAATTGCTGGGTCATAAGATACATTTATTTTTTAACTTAAGAAATAAAATGATAAAAACACAGCCCTGGCTGGATGGCTCAGTTGGTTAGAGCATCATCCTGAAGTGCAGAGATCCCCAGTTTGATACCACCCCCCTAGCCCATCAGGGCACACATAGGAACAGATGGAAATTCCTGTCTCTCTCTTTCCCTCTCTCCCTCCTTTCCTCTCTCTCTAAATTCAATAAAATAAACATTTAAAAAATTAAAAAAAAAAAAACGCAGAAAACAACTTCCAAAATATTTTCCAAAGTGGTTGCACCATTTTTATACCCAGCAGCAATGTTATGAAGGCTCCAATTTCATCACATGCTTGCTAATGTTTGGCATTGTTATACTTCTGACTGCAGCAATTCTAATAGATGTGTGGTGATATCTCATTGTGGTTTTAATTTGTATTTGTCTAATGGTTAGGGATGTTCAGCATATTTTCATGTGCTTATTAACCATCCATATATCTTCTTTTTAAAAAAAATATTTTAAAATTACAGTTGATGTTCAATATTATTTTATATTAGTTTCAGGTGTACAATACAGTGGTTAGACATTTATATAATTTACAAAGTGATTCCTTTGTTATGTTTAGTATCCATCTGGCACCATGCATAGTTATTACAATATTATTGACTATATTCCTTACGCTGAATCTTATATCCTGTAACTATTTTGTAACTACCAATTTGCACTTATTAATCCCTTCACTTTTTTCACCCAGCCTTCAACTCCCTCCCCTTTGGCAACCATCAGTTTGTTCTCTGTATTTATGAATCTGTTTCCATATATCTTCAGCAAAATGTCTGTTTAAATCTTATAACCATTAAAAAAAAATTTTTTTTTACTGAGTTGTTAGAATTCTCTATATAGTCTGAATGAAATGTCTTTTATTGGCTATAGCATTTATAAATATCTGCCTATGTGTGGTTTGATTTTTTTCATTTTATTAATGGTGTCTGTTGAGGAGCAAACATTTTCACTTTTGATGAGGTCTAACATACCTATTTTTTTCTTAAATAGATTTTGCTTTTGTGTTATATTTATATTTTGTGTTATATTTATATTTTGCCTATACTAAGGTTGCAAACATTAGTTTCTATATTTTCTTCAAGAAGTTTTAGTTTCAACTAATATTTACATCTACAATCCATTTAAATTAATTTTGATGTATGGTGTGAGGTAAAGGTCTCAGCTCTCTTTCTCTTCATTTTCATGCTTCTTCTTCAAAAACATCAAAGTTATTTCCTTACATATAGATATTCAATTGTTCCAGCACTACTTTTTGAAAAACCTACTTTTAAAGTGCTTTTTATGTGTTAATTTAAGCAACCATATGTTTTTATGTGCTTTATTTTATTGATATGGTATGTTACATTAATTGATTTTTTTTGATAACAGGAGGGTAGATATTGAGGCAGACTCCCACATATGCCCTGACCAGGATCCACCTGGCAACCCCATCTAGAGCTGATGCTCAAGTACCAAGCTATTTTTAGCACCTGAGACTGATGCACTCCAATGGAGCTATCCTCAGTGCCCAATGCCATGCTTGAACCAACTGAGCCACTGGCTGCAGGAAAGGAAGAGAGAGGGGAGGGAGAGGCAGATGGTTGCTTCTCCTGTGTGCCCTGACTGGGAATTAAACCGAGGACATCCATACACCAAACCAGTGCTCTATCCACTGAGCCATGAGCCAGGGCAAAATTTAAATCTCAAACTAATCTTATCTTGGATAAGTTCTATTTGGTCATGGTGTATAACCTATTTTATGTGTTGCTGGATTTAGTGTGCTAATATTTTTTGAAGAAATTTTGGAGTGATGTCACAGAAATGGCGCCATAAGGAGCGATACCAATAAATCTCCCCAAAATTTCACCAAGATCTTCAACCAGAGACAGAAAAATCTATCCTTGGAGCCTCCAGAAGTCCCGCACTGAGTGCAAAGGTACAATCAAGCAAAAAATTGACTAAATATATAATCAACCCCGAAGGAAAAGACAGAGAAAGGAACACTCTGCCTTCCTCACTACCTAAATAAGGGCTGCTTTCACTGGGAACTGAGAGAATAGGAACTAAAGTAGGCATAGAGTGTGAATAGAACCAGACTGCAGCACAAATGTCCGAACCAGGCTGTGGCATGGACATCCAAGCCGAGGAAAAACTGTGCTTGTGGCAACCCAGTCAACACAAGCTAACACTTGCGCCAAACCCAGACAAAGAAAGGCAAGTGCGGCAGCCACCAGCCCCGATCACCCGGCGTGAGAGGTGGCCAGCCCGATATCCTGGTTGGCGAGCGCGGATAGTGGGCGAGAGATTCCTCAAGCACCCTGGGAGTGGCCGCCCATGTTTCTGGACAGAGGGGCAGGGGCAGAGTCAGAGGCCTTTCCATGGGCTGAGACTGGAGTCTCATTGTCACCCCTGCACCCTGAAGAGCGGCGTGCGAAAGCAAGATTCCCTACGCTCCAACTTCTCTGGGTGAGTGGGGCACCTCACCCAGCCCTACAAGCTAACAGACCCATGAATGATTAGCTAAACCCACAGTCTGCTCACCTCCCGACTGACCTACATGACCCTAACTGACAAGATCTCTCTCAGGTCAGTGATCTAAGACAAGAGGCGTGATATTTTTTAGTGCCTCTTGTTATGCTATGCACGTAGGGGTGGGGGAAACCTCTGATTGCCAGAGCTTTCATACTCAGGGCTATATGTTAAAAAGGGGAATTAACAGCTTGTCAGTCCTCCTGCTTTGCAAACAGGGACTAGGGCATCTTCTACCCAGCCAAAACAGGTTACAAAGTGCCAAAAGCCTGGGGAAAGTGGTCCCACAGAGTGCTGAGGCATTCGGGACATGCCTAGAGGTGCATAGAAAGGCACTTTGAAAACAAGTGGCTCCCAGCCCCGCCTGATTATGCTAGCGGCTCTGACTGATTGAGCCTTACCCAGAGCTCTGCGCTGAGTGGGGATAGAGTAGGGATTTGCCAGCTCTTTGAGCCTCTTACTCTCCAGGCAGAGGCAGCAGCAACCCCATAGCTGGATCATCAGGCTACTAATTGAGGAAGGAAAGACTAGGAGAGAAGATATGGGAAAACGAACCCTCTCATTGTCAGAGCCTACAAATGCTAATGAGCCTTGACTGCCAACGAGACTGAAGCCTAATATATGACATTGCCATAGAGACTTATCAACTTCATACCCCTACCTAAGCATGCCACAGGGGCAGAACCCGGGGTACAGAGTCACCAACCAGGAAGAGGGAGAGAAAAGAAAAACCAAGAAGATAACCTCTCAAATTCAAGAATAATTCACAGACTTTATAACATATCCCATTTTGTTATATTTGTTCTCTTGTTTCTCTTATCTTCTTGTCTGGATTATTTTCTTCCTCTTCCAATTTGGTCATTTAATTCTCTGCAGGTTTTACTCTTTCCTCTCCTTGAACTACACTACACATAAGTGTTACATTTCCCAATATCTTTCCTTTCTTCTTCCTTTCTCCCTATGAGGGTTGCACTACAAAACCCTTAACTCTTTCTCTCTCTCCTTTTGTTCTTTTTTCTCTTTTCTTCTTTTTGTATTTTCCTCATTCTGTTTTTCTCCCTCTATATTAGTTTCTTCTTTTCTCCTTTACTTTTCCTCTCATTCAATCCTCAATCACAAACAAATTATTTTATTTGGGACTCAAATTTTTCTTTGTGGTGCTTTGGGTGTTTTTTACTTCACTTTTTTTTAACTCACTAGCAGTGCTCCCAATCCTGGTTCTTTATTTTATCTAGTTTTTGCTACACTAAATACAATAGTAAATTTTTAATTTATTTTTTATTTTTTTCTTTATCCTGTTTCCCTCTTATTCCTCTCATTATATTTCTTAGTCAACCATCACCTAAGAGCAAATCATTTTATTCTTGACCCCAATTTTTTCCTTTTTTGCATTTTGTGGGTACATACCCCCTTTTTTGCCCCTTTATCACTTCTCCCCAACTCAGGCCCTCCATTATAGGTAATTTTTGTTCAGTTTAGCAGAATATAATTCATAGTTCCCCATAATTTTTTCTCAAGAAGGAGGGGATAGGAGAGGAGAGGGGAAAAAAAAGGGAAATAATTATTTTTAGCTTTTTATTCTTTATTAATTCTCATTAGTACTATCAACAAAACCACCCTAAGATGCCATTAAGGAAAAGAAAATTGAATATCATGGATACAAAAGACAGAGAGGTAGCACAGATAAATGAGGAAAAATCTATGGAGAAAAAATTTAATATATTGGAAACCTTGGAGCTAAATGACAGAGAATTTAAAATAGAAATCCTAAAAATACTCAGAGATATACAAAAAAACACAGAAAGGCAAGTTGCTCAGAAAACAACTCCACAAACACCAAGAATATATCACCAAGGAAATTGAAACTATAAAAACAAATCAGAGATGAAAAGCTTAATTCATGAGCTGAATAATGGGGTAACAAGCTTATCTAATACAATAGGCCAGATAGAAGGTAAGATTAGTGAAATAGAAGACAAGTAACTTGAGGCACAACGGAGAGAAGAAAAAAGAGACTTAAAAATTAACAAAAAAAAATGAGAAAGCCCTTCAGGAATTGTCTGCCTCCATAAAAAAGACTAACATAAGATAATAGGTATATCAGAGGGAGAAGAGAGAGAAAATTGAATGGAGAACATATTCAAACAAATAATAGATGAGAACTTCCCAAGCTTGTGGAAAGAACTAAAGCCTCAAATTCAAGAAGCGAAGAAGAACATTGAGTTTTCTTAACCCCAACAAACCTACTCCAAGGCACATCATAATAAAATAGGCACAAACCAACAACAAAGAAAAAATTCTCAAGGCAGCCAGGAAAAAGAAGAATACAACATATAAAGAAAGGCCTATTAGATTATCATCAAATTTCTCAACAGAAACTCTACAAGCTAAAAGAAAGTGGACCCCAATATTAAAGTCCTGAAAGAGAAGAAATTTAAGCCAAGAATACTATACCCATCAACTATCCTTCAAATACGAAGGAGAAATAAAAACATTCACAGATACAGAAAAGATGAGTAAATTTGTCATCAGAAAATCCCCACTCCAGAAATTACTAAAGGGGGTTTTCCAACCAGATACAAAGAACAAAACAAAACAAAACCACAAGGAAAAGCTCCACCAAGAACACAATAAAACCAAATTTAAACTGTGACCAAAAAAAAAACAAAAAAAGGGGGGGGGAGAGGATGGAGATTAACAGTAGCAAAGGACGATAGAGTGCAGAAGTACTCAAAAGATAGTGTACTACAATGAACAGGGTAGGAACCCTTTTCATTACTTAATGGTAACCACCCTTGAAAAAAACCACCACAGAAGCACATGACTTAGAAAAGATAGCAACAGCCCTGGCCAGTTGGCTCAGTGGTAGAGTGTCGGCCTGGCGTGCAGGAGTCCCAAGTTCAATTCCCAGCCAGGGCATACAGGAGAGGTGTTCATCTGCTTCTCCACCCCTCTCTCTCTCCTTCCTCTCTGTCTCTCTCTTCCCCTCCCGCAGCCAAGACTCCAGTGGAGCAAAGTTGGCCCGGGTATTGTGGATGGCTCCGTGGCCACTACGTCAGGCACTAGAATGGCTCTGGTTGCAACAGAGCAACACCCTAGGTGGGCAGAGCATCACCCCCTTGTGGGCATGCCGGGTGGATCCAGTCAGGCGCATGAGGGAGTCTGTCTGACTGCATCCCCGTTTCCAACTTCAGAAAATACAAAAAAAAAACAAACCCATAGCAACAGAGGAAAGAAGTATGGAATATAACCAAACAAAAACAAAGCATAGAAAAACAAAAGACAAGAATCAAACAAGACACAAAACTAACAGAAAGCAATGTATAAAATGGCAATAGGAAACACACAAGTGTCATAATTACTCTAAATGTAAACAGATTAAACTCACCAATAAAAAGGCACAGAGTAGCAGATGGATTAAAAAAGAAAATCCAACTGTATGCTGCCAACAAGAAACTCATCTAAGCAACAACAATACAAACAAATTCAAAGTGAAAGGCTGGAAAACAATACTCCAAGCAAACAACATCCAAAAAAAAGGCATAGCAATACTCATATCTGATAATGCTGACTACAAGACAGCAAAAGTACTCAGAGATAAAAATAGTCATTTCATAATGATTAAGGGGACACTGAATCAAGACGACATAACAATTCTTAATATATATGCACCAAACCAAGGAGCACCAAAATATATAAGACAGCTACTTATTGACCTTAAAACAAAAACTGACAAAAATACAATCATACTTGGAGACCTCAATACACCTCTGACAGCTCTAGATCGGTCATCCAAACAGAGAATCAATAAAGACATATTGGCCTTAAACAAAACACTAGAGCACCTGGATATGATAGACATCTACAGGACATTTCATCCCAAAGTGACAGAGTATACATTTTTCTCCAGTGTACATGGATCATTCTCAAGAATTGACCATATGTTGGGCCACAAAAACAACATCAGCAAATTCAGAAAAATCAAAGTTGTACCAAGCATGTTTTCTGATAATAAAGCCTTGAAACTAGAATTCAACTGCAAAAAAGAGGAAAAAAATCCCACAAAAATGTGGAAACTTAACAACATACTTTTAAAAAATGAGTGGGTCAAAGAAGAAATAAGTGCAGAGATCAAAACATATATACAGACAAATGAAAATGACAATACGACGTATCAGAATATATGGAATGCAGCAAAAGCAGTGATAAGAGGGAAGTTCATATCATTTCAGGCATATATGAACAAACAAGGGAAAGCCCAAGTGAACCACTTAAATTCACAACTTAAGGAACTGGAAAAAGAAGAACAAAGACTAACCAAAACCAGCTGAAGAAAGGAGATAATAAAAATCAGAGCAGAAATAAATGAAGTAGAGAACACAAAAACTATAGAAAAAATTAACAGAACAAGGAGCTGGTTCTTTGAAAAGATCAACAAAATTGACAAACCCTTGGCAAGACTTACCAAGGAAAAAGAGAAAAGACTCATATAAACAAAATCCAAAATGAAAGAGGAGAAATCACCATATACATACAAAGAATTATTGTAGAATACTATGAAAAAGTTTATGCCACTAAATTCAACAACCTAGAAGAAATGGATAAATTCCTAGAACAATACAACCTTCCTAGACTGAGTCAAGAAGAAGCAGAAAGCCTAAACAGACCTATTAGTAGAGAAGAAATAGAAAAAAACATTAAAAACCTTCCCAAAAATAAAAGTCCAGGCCCTGACGGCTATACCAGCGAATTTTATCAAACATTCAAAGAAGACTTGGTTCCTATTCTACTCAAAGTCTTCAAAAAAATTGAAGAAGAAGCAGTACTTCCAAACACATTTTATGAGGCCAACATAACCCTCATACCAAAACCAGGCAAGGATGGCACAAAAAAAGAAAACTACAGACCAATATCTCTAATGAATACAGATCCTAAAATACTAAACAAAATACTAGCAAATTGAATACAACAACATATTAAAAAAATAATACATCATGATCAAGTGGGATTCATCCCAGAATCTCAAGGATGGTTCAACATACATAAAACGGTTAATGTAATACACCATATCAACAAAACAAAGAACAAAAACCACATGATCTTATTATCAATAGATGCAGAAAAGGCATTTGATAAAATACAACACAATTTTATGTTTAAGACTCTCAACAAAATGGGTATAGAAGGAAAATATCTCAACATGATAAAGGCCATATATAATAAACCATCAGCTAACATAATATTAAATGGCACAAAACTGAAGGCTTTCCCCTTAAATCAAGAACAAGACAGGGTTGTCCACTCTCTCCACTCTTATTTAATGTGGTGCTAGAGATTCTACCCAGAACAATCAGACAAGACAAAGAAATAATAGGCATCCATATCGGAAAAGAAGAAGTGAAGGTATCACTTTTTGCAGATGATATGATCCTATACATTGAAAACACCAAAGAATCTATAAAAAGACGACTAGAAACAATAAGCCAATACAGTAAGGTCACAGGATACAAAATTAACATACAAAAGTCCATAGCCTTTCTATATGCCAACAATGAATATTTGAGAACCAACTCAAAAAAATAATCCCCTTCAAGATTGCAACAACAACAAAAAAATACCTAGAAATAAACATAACAAAGAATGGAAAGGACCTATATAATGAAACCTACAAAGCACTGTTAAGGGAAATCGAAAAAAGTATAATGAGATGGAAGAATATTCCTTGTTCTTGGATAGGAAGAATAAATATAATCAAGATGGCCATATTACCCAAAGCAATATACAAATTTAGTGCAATTCACATCAAAATTCCAATGACATTTCTTAAAGAAATGGAACAAAAATCATCAGATTTATATGGAACTTTAAAAAACCCCGAATAGCCAAAGCAATCCTAAAGAAAAAGAATGAAGCTGGGGGCATTACAATACCTGACTTCAAACTATATTATAGAGCCATGACAATCAAGATGGCATGGTATTGGCAGAAAAATAGACACTGAGACCAATGGAACAGAATAGAAAGTCCAGAAATGAAACCACATATATATGGTGAAATAATTTTTGAAAAAGGGGCCAACAACACACAATGGAGAAAAGAAAGCCTCTTCAACAAATGTTGCTGGGAAAACTGGAAAGCTACATGCAAAAGAATGAAACTCGACTACAGATTGTCCACTTGTACCAAAATTAGTTCAAAATGGATCAAAGGCCTAAATATAAGACCTGAAACAATAAAGTACATAGAAGAAGACATAGGTTCTAAACTCATGGACCTTGGTTTTAAAGAGCATTTTATGAATTTGACTCAAAAGGCAAGGGAAATGAAGGCAAAAATAAATAAATGAGACTACATCAGACTAAGAAGTTTTTGCTCAGCAAGAGAAACTGACAACAAAATAAACAGAGAGCCAACTTAATGGGAAATGGTATTTTCAAACAACAGCTCAGATAAGGGCCTAATATCTAAAATATATAAAGAACTCATAAAACTCAACCACAAACAAACAAACAATCCAATAAAAAAATGGGAAGAGGACATGAACAGACTCTCCTCCCAGGAAGAAATACAAATGGTCAACAGATATATGAAAAGATGCTCATCTTCTTTAGTTATTAGAAAAATGCAAATCAAAACTGCAATGAGATACCACCTCACACCTGTTAAATTAGCTATTATTAACAAGACAGGTAATAGCAAATGTTGGAGAGGCTGTGAAGAAAAAGGAACCCTCATTCACTGTTGGTGGGAATGTAAAGTAGTACAACCATTATGGAAGAAAATATGGTGGTTCCTCAAATAGCTGAAAATAGAACTACCTTATGACCCAGCAATCCCTCTACTGGTATATACCCCCAAAACTCAGAGACATTGATACGTAAAGACACATGCAGCCCCATGTTCATTGCAGCATTGTTCACAGTGGTCAAGACATGGAAACAACCAAAAGTCCTTCAATAGAGGACTGGATAAAGAAGATGTGGCACATATACACTATGGAATACTACTCAGCCATAAGAAGTGATGACATCGGATCATTTACAACAAATTGGTGGGTTGTTTTTTTGGGTTTTTTTTACAGGGACAGAGAGTCAGAGAGAGGGATAGATAGGGACAGACAGACAGGAACAGAGAGAGATGAGAAGCATCAATCATCAGTTTTTTGTTGCGACACCTTAGTTGTTCATTGATTGTTCTCTCCTATGTGCCTTGACCACGGGCCTTCAGCAGACCGTGTAACCCCTTGTTCAAGCCAGCAACCTTGGGTCCAAGCTGATGAGCTTTTTGCTCAAGTCAGATGAGCCCGCGCTCAAGCTGGCAACCTTGGGTTCTCGAACCTGGGTCCTCCGCATCTCAGTTCGACGCTCTATCCACTGCGCCACCGCCTGGTCAGGCCAAATGGTGGGATCTTGATAACATTATACAGAGTGAAATAAGTAAATCAGAAAAAAACAAGAACTGCATTATTCTATACGTAGGTGGGACATAAAAACGAGACTAAGAGACATTGACAAGAGTGTGGTGGTTATGGGGGGAGAAGGGGGAAGGGGAGGGGCACAAAGAAAACTAGATAGAAGGTGACGGAGGACCATCTGACTTTGGGTGATGGGTGTACAATATAATTGATTGACAAGATAACCTGGACATGTTTTCTTTGAACATATGTACCCTGATTTATTGATGACACCTCAGTAAAATTAATAATAATAAAAAGAAATTTTGCGTCTATAGTCTTGAAAGTTATCAGTCTGTAGTTTACTTTTCTTGTGATGTAGTTGTCTGGTTTTGGCATAAGGATAATATTAGCCTCATAAAATGAGTTCAGGTTTTTCCTCTATTTTCTGAAAGTATTGATATTACTTCTTCTTTAAACATTTTTAGAACAATCTGATTTTTTTTGTGTATGTGTGTGAGGAATTTTGTTTTGTTGGAAATTTTTTAAATTCCTTATTTATGTTCTTTTTTTGGGTATATGCTGATTCAGATGTTCTATCTCTTATTTCCCCCCCCCCAACATTATTGGGATATAACTGACAGGCAAAAATTGTGTGTATTTAAGATGTCCATTGTGATGGCTTGATACACATAAACATTATGAAGTGATTACTGCAATCAAGTTTATTAACACATCCATCACCTCAAATAGTTACCTTTTATTATGTGTGGTGAAAACACTTAAGAATTACTCTCCTAGCAATTGATTTCTTAACAGAGACAGTTTTGCTAAGTTTTATTTTTCTAGAAATTTGTTTATTTCATCTTGTTTATGTAATCTGTCAGCATAAAATTGTTCTACTATAATACTTTTTCATTTGTCATGTCTGTAATGGTTTCACAGCTTTATCAACAACTTGCTTTTGCTTCATTAGAAACAGCCATTAAGAAGAAAATTCTAATCTTTAAAGAATTGACATGTGACTCATTTTACTGGGGTTAGATCTTGTCATGGAGAAGTTTACCAGATGGTTAAGTTATTCTTACTAATCAGAGAGGAAAAGGCTTTGAACAGAAGACAATTTAGGAAAAATCTGTTCTCTAAACTAACACTCAGATTGAAGATTTCAAAGGCACTGCAATAAGAGGGGGAAAGGTAAATAAAAAGAACTTGCAGATCTTTGCTATTGTGAAACAGCCCAAGTGTCCATCAGAGGACGAGTGGATTAAAAAACTTTGGTACATATATACTATGGAATACTACTCAGCCATAAGAAATGATGACATCGGATCATTTACAATAACATGGATGGACCTTGATAACATTATACGGAGTGAAATAAGTAAATCAGAAAAAAAACTGAGATGAATCCATACATAGAAGGGACATAAAAATGAGACTCAGAGACATGAACAAGAAACAGGGGCGGGGGGTTGGGGGAGGGGGGATGGGGTGAAGAAGGAGAGAGGGGTTAGGGGAGGGGAGGGGCACAAAGAAAACCAGATAGAAGGTGACAGAAGACAATTTAACTTTGGGGGAGGGGTATACAGCACAATCAAATGTCAAAATAATCTAGAGATATTTTCTCTCAACATATGTACCCTGATTTATCAATGTCACTGCATTAAATTTAATTAAAAAAAAAAAAAAAAAAGAGGAAGGCAAAAAAAAAAAAAAAAAAAAGAAGTTGCATTGCCTGATAGTATTATAAATTGGGGAGAAAATTTTTTCCAATGCTTTGTTTTGAATTTAAATCCCAAGTTGTATTGAAGAAGCCTTCTGTATCCTAGACTTACACTGTTATGGGAGCTACAAGCACAACTTTTCACCTGTATAATATTTTTCTCTTATGAGCTCTATGACAAAAATGAGTTTCATGAAATTTTATTAGATTATTGTATAAGTGAAAAGTTGCATTACAGATTTGTCTCTTTTATTATAATTTAAATATAACTTAAAATAAGAAATACAATAATACTCCTGACCTTTCAAGAGATCTGGGTGACAAATTCATTTCGTGAATTTTAAAGTCTGACTGGGACTGTGAATAGAAGGAACAGAACAGAACATATGTAACCCTCTGGGGGAAGGCTCTTCTCCTTTTCTGTTCAGTGCAGTATCTCCAGGCCTGAAACATTGCCTGGCCTACATATAAATGAATGAATTGTTTATGCAAATAATAAACACAGGGGTGAACAAAGGGCTACAGAGGAAAGAGCAATTTATTCATCCTAGAATGGTGGAAGAAGGTATCCAAAGAGGCATTGGTAAAACATTTTACTTAGGGTTTGAGTGGTAAAACCTTCATGGGGAAGAGATACACTGTTCACAAAAATTAGGGGATATTTTATCACTTCATATTCATTTTTATATATCCCCTAATTTTTGTGAGCAGTATATTTAGACACATCAAGTCTGTGAAAAGACACATGGTGTCACCATTCTAGGCCCCCTCTGATGTGCACCCACAGCAAACTGAGCATTTTTTGTCACTGCATGTAATTCTCTTTACTTGTGTAGAGGAATGGCCCAGTGATGGCACCTGGGTGACCTTGCGCATTTTCACTTCAGTCAAGTAGGTAAGGCTTGACCATACTCTAGCTTGAGTCTTGGTGAAGTGCCCTGGGAATCCTCTGGGAATAATGGGAGATGGGCCTGGTGATTAGGTGCCACAGGTAGTTTCTTCTGTCCTGCAGGGGACTACCATGAGGCAGTTTGTACTCATCTCACGGAGTTTCAGCTGAGCACAGGACTTTCCACCTCTTTTTTTGCCTTCCTCCCCTTTCAGCAGAGCTGCTGGCTTCTGTGAAAGTCATTCAGACTGTCTCGAGTCTAGTTGGCCCCTCCATGGCAGAGCAGTCTCCCCTCCTGCCTTCTGCTGTCAGCCCCTCTAGCTTAGTGTTATCCTGGGGGTTAGGGATGGCATCATGTTGTGCTTTTCTTTTTTTAATTAGTTTATTTTTAGTGGTAAATTTACAGAAAATCTGGGAAGATAGTTAGAGATTTCTCATATAGCCCTCATCCAATTTTTCTTATAATGAATATCTTATACCAGTGTAGAACATTTGTTATAATTACATGATTATGAACAAACAATACTTTACTTATATTTTCTTAGTTTTTACCGAATGTCTTTTTTATCTCCCAGGATCTTATCCAAGGAACCACATTATATTTAATATCCTGTCATCTTAGGTTCCTTTTAGTTGTAATTATTTCCTCAAACTTTCCTTGTTTTCAATAACCTTCACAGTTTGAAGATTACTAGTCAGATATTTTGTAGTATGACTTTCTATTTTTTATTTCTTCTTTTCCAAGTGAGAGGAGGGGAGATAGACTCTCACAGGCTCCCTGACTGGGATCTACCCAGCAACCCCATCTGGGGCTTATGATCTGCCCATCTGGGAACATGCTCACAACCAAGCTATTTTTAGCACCTGAGGTGGAAGCTCCATGGAGCCATTCTCAGTGCTCGGGGCTAATGCGCTCAAACCAACTGAGCCATGGCTGTGGGAGGAGAAGGGAAAGAAAAGAAGAAGGGGAATGGGGAGAGAAGTAGATGGTCGTTTCTCCTGTGAGCCCTGACCAGGAATCGAACCTGGGACATCCATCCACCAGAACAATGCTCTACCACTGAACCAACCAGCTAGGGCCATAGTATGACTTTCTTTTTTTTTTTTTTTTTATTAATTGTACTAGGGTGACTTCAATAAATCAAGGTACATATGTTCAAAGAAAACATGTCCAGGTTATCTTGTCAATCAATTATGTTGCACACTGATCACCCAGTCAGATTGTCCTCCGTCACCCTCTATCTGGTTTTCTTTGTGCCCCTCCTCCTCCCCCTTTCCCTCTCCCTCTATCCCCACCCCTCGTAACCACCACACTCTTATCAATGTCTCTAAGTCTCACTTTAATATCCCACCTACGTATGGAATAATGCAGTTCTTGTTTTTTTCTGATTTACTTATTTCACTTCGTATAATGTTATCAAGATCCCACCATTTTGCTGTAAATAATCCGATGTCATCATTTTTAATGGCTGAATAGTATTCCATAGTGTATATGTGCCACATCTTCTTTATCCAGTCATCTATTGAAGGGCTTTTTGGTTGTTTCCATGTCCTGGCCACTGTGAGCAATGCTGCAATGAACATGGGGCTGCATGTGTCTTTACATATCAGTGTTTCTGAGTTTTTGGGGTATATACCAGTAGAGGGATTGCTGGGTCATAAGGTAGTTCTATTTTCAGCTATTTGAGGAACCACCATACTTTCTTCCATAATGGTTGTACTACTTTACATTCCCACCAACAGTAAATGAGGGTTCCTTTTTCTCCACAGCCTCTCCAACATTTGCTATTGCCTATCTTGTTAATAATAGCTAATTTAACAGGTGTGAGGTGGTATCTCATTGCAGTTTTGATTTGCATTTCTCTAATAACTAAAGAAGATGAGCATCTTTTCATATATCTGTTGGCCATTTGTATTTCTTCCTGGGAGAAGTGTTTGTTCATGTCCTCTTCCCATTTTTTATTGGATTGTTTGTTTGTTGTTGAGTTTTATGAATTCTTTGTATATTTTGGATATTAGGCCTTTATCTGAGCTGTTGTTTGAAAATACCATTTCCCATTAAGTTGGCTCTCTGTTTATTTTGTTGTCAGTTTCTCTTGCTGAACAAAAACTTCTTAGTCTGATGCAATCCCATTCATTTATTTTTGCCGTCACTTCTCTTGCCTTCTGAGTCAAATTCATAAAATGCTCTTTAAAACCAAGGTCCATGAGTTTAGAACCTATGTCTTCTTCTATGTACTTTATTGTTTCAGGTCTTATATTTAGGCCTTTGATCCATTTTGAATTAATTTTAGTAAAAGGGGAAAAACTATAGTCCAGTTTCATTTTTTTGCATGTGGCTTTCCAGTTTTCCCAGCACCATTTGTTGAAGAGGCTTTATTTTCTCCATTGTGTGTTGTTGGCCTCCTTTATGAAAAATTATTTGACCATATATATGGGGTTTTATTTCTGGGCTTTCTGTTCTGTTCCATTCGTCTGAGCATCTATTTTTCTGCCAATACCATGCTGTTTTGATTATCATGGCCCTATAATATAGTTTGAAGTCAGGTATTGTAATGTCCCCAGCTTTATTCTTTTTCTTTAGGATTGCTTTGACTATTCGGGGTTATTTGTAGTTCCATATAAATGTGATGATGTTTTGTTCCATTTCTTTAAAAAATGTCATTGGAATTTTGATGGGAATTGCATTAAATTTGTATATTGCTTTGGGTAATATGGCCATCTTGATTATATTTATTCTTCCTAACCAAGAGCAAGGAATATTCTTCCATCTCATTGTATCTTTTTTGATTTCCCTTAACAATGGTTTATAGTTTTCATTATATAAGTCCTTTACATTCTTTGTTATGTTTATTTCTAGGTATTTTATTGTTTTTGTTGCAATTGTGAAGAAGATTATTTTTTTGAGTTGATTCTCAAATGTTTCATTGTTGGCATATAGAAAGGCTATGGACTTTTGTATGTTAATTTTGTATCCTGTGACCTTACTGTATTGGCTTATTGTTTTTAGTAGTATTTTTGTAGATTCTTTGGTGTTTTCGATGTGTAGGATCATATCATCTGCAAAAAGTGATACCTTCACTTCTTCTTTTCTGATATGGATGACTTTCATTTCTTTGTCTTGTCTGATTGTTCTGGCTAGAATCTCTAGTACAACATTAAATAAGAGTGGAGAGAGTGGACAACCCTGTCTTGTTCCTGATTTAAGTGGGAAAGCCTTCAGTTTTGTGCCATTTAATATGATGTTAGCTGATGGTTTATTATATATGGCCTTTATCATGTTGAGATATTTTCCTTCTATACCCATTTTGTTGAGAGTCTTAAACATAAAATTGTGTTGTATTTTTATCAAAAGCCTTTTCTGCATCTATTGATAAGATCATGTGGTTTTGTTTTTTGTTTTGTTGATATGGTGTATTACGTTAACCGTTTTACGTATGTTGAACCATTCTTGAGATTCTGGGATGAATCCCACTTCATCATGATGTATTATTTTTTAAATATATTGTTGTATTCGATTTGCTAGTATTTTATTTAGTATTTTAGCATCTGTATTCATTAGAGATATTGGTCTGTAGTTTTCTTTTTTTGTGCCATCCTTGCCTGATTTCGGTATGAGGGTTATGTTGGCCTCATAAAATGTGTTTGGAAGTACTGCTTCTTCTTCAATTTTTTGGAAAACTTTGAGTAGAATAGGAACCAAGTCTTCTTTGAATGTTTGATAGAATTCGCTACGATAACCATCTGTGCCTGGACTTTTATTTTGGGGGAAGTTTTTAATAGTTTTTTCTATTTCTTCTTTACTAATAGGTATGTTTAGGCTTTCTGCTTCTTCTTGATTCAGTCTAGGAAGGTTGTATTGTTCTAGGAATTTATCCATTTCTTCTAGGTTGTTGAATTTAGTGGCATAAAGTTTTTCATAGTATTCTACAATAAATTTTTTGTATATCTATGATATCCATGGTGATTTCTCCTCTTTTATTTTGGATTTTCTTTATATGAGTTCTTTCTCTTTTTTCCTTGGTAAGTCTTGCCAGGGGTTTGTCAATTTTGTTGATCTTTTCAAAGAACCAGCTCCTTGTTCTGTTAATTTTTTCTATAGTTTTTCTGTTCTCTTTCATTTATTTCTGCTCTGAGTTTTATTATTTCTTTTCTTTGGCTGGTTTTGGGTTGTCTTTGTTCTTCTTTTTCTAGTTCCTTAAGGTGTGAAGTTAAGTGGTTCACTTGGGCTCTCTCTTGTTTGTTCATATATGCCTGAAGTGATATGAACTTCCCTCTTATCACTGCTTTTGCTGCATTCCATAGATTCTGATATGTCGTATTGTCATTTTCATTTGTCTGTATATATCTTTTGATCTCTGCACTTATTTCTTCTTTGACCCAATCATTTTAAAAGTATGTTGTTTAGTTTTCACATTTTTGTAGGGGTTTTTTCCTCTTTTTTGCAGTTGAATTCTAGTTTCAAGGCTTTATTATCAGAAAACATGCTTGGTACAACTTTGATTTTTCTGAATTTGCTGATGTTGTTTTTGTGGCCCAACATATGGTCAATTCTTGAGAATGAACCATGTACTCTGGAGAAAAATGTATACTCAGTCACTTTGGGATGAAATGTCCTGTAGATGTCTATCATATCCAGGTGCTCTAGTGTTTTGTTTAAGGCCACTATATCTTTGTTGATTCTCTGTTTGGATGACCGATCTCGAGCTGTCAGCGGTGTATTGAGGCCTCCAAGTATGATTGTATTTTTGTCAGTTTTTGTTTTAAGGTCAATAAGTAGCTGTCTTATATATTTTGGTGCTCCTTGGTTTGGTGCATATATATTAATAATTCTTATGTCTTCGTGATTCAGTGTCCCCTTAATCATTTTGAAATGACCATTTTTGTCTCTGAGTACTTTTGCTGTCTTGTAGTCAGCATTATCAGATATGAGTATTGCTATGCCTGCTTTTTCTTTTTTTGGATGTTATTTGCTTGGAGTATTGTTTTTTAGACTTTCACTTTGAATTTGATTTTATCCTTGTTGCTTAGATGAGATTTTTGTAGGCAGCATACAGTTGGATTTTCTTTTTTAATTCATTCTGCTACTCTGCCTTTTTATTGGTGAGTTTAATTTGTTTACATTTAGTGTAATTATTGACATTTGTGAGTTCCCTATTGCCATTTTATACATTGCTTTCTGTTAGTTTTGTGTCTTGTTTGATTCTTTTCTTTTGTTTTTCTATCTTTTGTTTTTATTTGGTTGTATTCTATACATCTTTCCTCTGTTGCTATCTATTTTAAATCATGTGCTTTTGTGGTGTTTTTTTTTTCAATGGTGGTTACCATTAATAAATGAAAAGGGTTCCTACCCTGTTCATTGTAGTGCACTATCTTGTGAGTACCTTTGCACTCCATCATCCTTTGCTACTGTTAATCTCCATCCTCTCCACCCCCTTTTTTTTGGTGTTGTCACAGTTTAAATTTGGTTTTATTGTGTTCTTGGTGGAGTTTTTACTTGTGGTTTTGTTTTGTTTTGTTCTTTGTATCTGATTGGAGAATTTCCTTCAGTAATTCCTGGAGTGGGGGTTTTCTGAGGATAAATTCCCTCATCATTTCTGTATCTGTGAATGTTTCTATTTCTCCTTCATATCTGAAGCATAGCTTTGATGGGTATAGTTTCATGGCTAAAAGTTCCTCTCTTTCAGGACTTTAAATATTGGGGTCCACTCTCTTCTAGCTTGAAGAGTTTCTGCTGAGAAATCTGATGATAATCTAATGGGCCTTTCTTTATATGTTGTATTCTTCTTTTCCCTGGCTGCCTTGAGATTTTTTTGTTTGTCGTTTGTTTGTGCCAATTTCATTATTATGTGGCTTGGAGTAGGTTTGTTGGGGTTAAGAAAACTCGGAGTTCTGTTTGCTTCTTAAATTTGATCTTTAGTTCTTTCCACAGGCTTGGGAAGTTCTCATCTATTATTTGTTTGAATATGTTCTCCATTCCATTTTCTCTCTCTTCTCCCTCTGATATACCTATTATTTTTATGTTATTCCTTTTGATGGAATCAGACAATTCCTGTAGGGCTATCTCATTTTTTTTTAATTTTTGAGTCTCTTTCTTCTTCTCTCTGTTATGCCTCAAGTTGCTTGTCCTCTATGTCACTAATTCTACCATCTATCATGCCTGTCGTATTAGCTAAGCTTGTCACCTCGTTTTTCAGCCTGTGGATTGAGTTTTTCATCTCTGTTTGATTTGTTTTTATATATTCAATTTTCTTGGTAATATATTCTTTGTGTCCATTGAGTTGTTTTCTGAGCTGCCTAAATTGCCTTTCTGTGTTTTTTTTTATGTCTCTGAGTATTTTTAGGATTTCTATTTTAAATTCTCTGTCATTTAACTCCAAGCTTTCCAATATATTAGATTTCTTCTTCATAGATTTTTTTCTCATCTATCTGTGTTACCTCTCTTTCTTTTGTATCCATGATATTCAATTTCCTTTTCCTTAATGGCATATGAAGGTGGTTTTGTTGATATTATGAATAAGAATTAATAAAGAATAAGAAGTTAAAAAAAATAAAAATAAAAAAGAATTAAAAAAAATTAAAAGAAAAAAAAATTATTCTCCCCCCCTTTTATTCCTCTCCTTTCCTCTCCTCTCCTTCTTGAGAAAATCTTGTGTTGAACTGTAAATTATACTGTGCTAAATAGAACAAACAATACCTATAATGGAGGGCTTGAGTTTGAGAGAAGTAATACAGGGGCAATAAAGGGGGTATGGACCCAGAAAATGCAAATAAGGAAAAATTTTGGGTCAAGATAAAATGATTTGCTTTTAGGTGTTGGTTGACTAAGAGATATGATGAGAGAAATAAGAGGAAAACAGGAAAAAGGGGGAAAAATTAAAAATTACTATTGTATTTAGTGGCGCAAGAACTAGATAAAATGGATAGCCAGGGTTAGGAGCACTGCTAGTGAGTTAAAAAAGCAAAATAAAAAACCCCCAAAGCACCACAAAAATGAATTTGAGTCCCAGATCAAATAATTTGTTCATTATTGAGGATTGAATGAGAGGAGATATAAAGGAGAAAGAAAGAAACTAATATAGAGGGAGAAAAGAAAGAAAAAAAAAGAGGAAGCCACAAAAAGAAGAAAAAAGAATAAAAGTAGAGAGAGAGAGAGAGAGAGAGAGAGTTAAGGGTTTTGGAGTGCAACCCTCATAGAGAGAAAGAAAGAGGAAAGAAAAGATAATGAGAGATGTAACACTTATGGGTAGTGTAGTTCAAGGTGAGGAGAGAGTAAGACCAGCAGAGAATTAAACAACCAAATTGGAAGAGGAAAAAAATAATCAAGACAAGAAAATAAGAGAAACAAATGAACAAATATAATAAAATTGGATAGGTTATAAAGTCCGTGGATTATTCTTGATTTTGAGAGGTTATCTTCTTGCTTTTTCTGTTCTCTCCCTCTTCCTGGTCGGTGACTCTGTACCCCTAGTTCTGCCCCTGTGGCACGCTTAGGTAGAGGTTTGCAGTTGATAGGTCTCTATGGTGATTTCATATATTGGGCTTCAGTTTTGTTGGCAGTCGAGGCTCATTAGCATTTGTAGGCTCCGACAATGAGAGAGCCTTTGTTCCCAGATTCTCTCTCCTAGTCTTTCCTTCCTGAATTAGTAGCCTGATGATCCAGCTATGGGGTTGCTGCTGCCTTTGCCTGGAGAGCAAGAGGCTCAAAGAGCTGGCAAATCCCCACTCTATTCCCACTCCATGCAGGGCTCTGGGTAAGGCTCAATCAGTCAGAGCTGCTAGCATAATCAGGTGGGGCTTCCACCCACACAAAGACCTCTGACTCTGCCCCTCTGTTCGGTAATACAGGTGCCCACTCCCGAGGCGCTCGGAGGAATCTCTCTCGCCCACTGTCCGTGCGTGCTGACCAGGATGTGAAGCAGGTCAGCCGCCACTTTCTCTGAGTGAGACTCCCGCCCTCACAGAAAAGTTTTAGCATTGGAATTAGCTCTTGCTCCCTCCTTGTGCGTGGCTTTTTCAGGGCACAGGGATGACCCCGAGATTCTGCTTTCAGCCCATACTAAGGCCTCTGATTCTGCCCCTCTGTCGGGTAGCACAGGCGCCCACTCCAGGGGCTCTAGGAGGAATCTCTCCCACTATCTGCGTGCGCCGACTAGGAGATTGGGGTGAATGGCTGTCTTGAGTGCCTTTCTTTATCTGTGTTTGGCATGAGCGTTAGCTTGTGTTGACTGGGTTGCCACAAGCACGGTTTATCCTCGGCTTGGATGTCTGTGCCACAGCCGGGTTCGGCTGTTTGTGCTGCAGCCTGGATCTATTCACCCCTTTTGCCTGCCTTAATTCCTATACTCTCAATTCCCAGTGAAAGCAGCCCTTATTTAGGTTAGTGAGGAAGGCGGAGTGTTTCTTCCTCCTTATTTCCTTCGGGGTTGATTATATATTTATCTGATTTTTCACTCAATCATACCTTTGCGTGTAGTGCGGAACGTCTGGGGGCTCCAAGGATAGATTTTTCTGTTTCTGGTTGAAGATCTTGTTGAATTTTTGGGGAGATTTATTGGTAACACTCCTTACGGTGCCATTACTCTGATATCATCTAGTATGACTTTCAATTGAGATTTATCTGACATTCTCTCATGATTAAACTGGAGTCATGAGTTTTTGAGAAGAAAACCACAACAGTGAAAGTGCCATTTTCATCACATCATAGCAAGGGGACATAGCAAGCATGACATATAACTCATTTTTTTAATGTGTAACATTTTATAAATTTAAGGTATATATCATATTACTTTTATACATTTATAATAATATTTATCACATTATATATGTATAATACAATATTATTATTTATGTTCAATAAACTGTACATCAAATCTCTATGGCTGTTTTAGTACTTGTTATAAGTTTATGCCTTTAAGCTCCATCAATCTTATTCCCCATGCTTGGTAACTACCACTTTACTCTTCTTTTTTGTTGTTGTTGTATTTTTTTAACATGTTTTGTTATTTTATATTCAACATATAAGTGATATCATGAAGTGATTGTCTTTCTCTGGTTTATCTCATTTGGCATCATGTGCTTAAGATCCATTCATTTTGTTGCATATGGCAGATATCTTTATTTCTCAAGGCTGAATGATATTTCATTGCATATAGATACACACATTTTTTATCCATTCATCTGTTGATGGGCATTTGGGTTGTTTCCATGTCTTGGCTGTTGTAAATAATATGCAGAAAACATGGGAGTGCAGATATCTCATCAGGTTCCTGTTTTCATTTCCTTTGGGTAGGTTCCCAGAATTGGAATTCCTGGATCCTATTGTAGGATTTTTGATCCTATTTGCAATTGTTTTTTTTTTAGTATTTTGCTATAAACCTTATTTTGCTATTTATTCTTTCCCCCATGCACTTAGAAGATGTGAATCCACACTTTGGACTTATCCCTGCCCCCGGAGGCAGACATTGTGGTTTGCCTTCATTTCTGGCCATTGCACACAATATGACAACTCAGTGAGCCTCAGCACCCTCGTGCCCTGGGAGCTGCACCAAGATGTATCTGCCCATTCTATTTTTTTAAATAAATTTTTATTAATGTTAATGGGGTGACATTAATAAATCAGGGTACATATATTCAAAGAAAACATGTCCAGGTTATCTTGTCATTCAATTATGTTGCATACCGATCACCCAGAGTCAGATTGTCCTCTGTCACCCTCTATCTAGTTTTCTTTGTGCCCCTCCCATGTCCTCCAACCCTCCACCCCTGGTAACCACCACACTCTTGTCCATGTCTCTTAGTCTCATTTTTTTTGTTCTGTTTTGTTTTTTGTATTTTTTTTCTGAAGCTAGAAATGGGGAGAGACAGTCAGACAGACTCCCACATGCGCCCGACCGGGATCCACCCAGCACGCCCACCAGGGGCGACGCTCTGCCCACCAGGGGGCGATGTTCTGCCCCTCCGGGGCGTTGCTCTGTGGCAACCAGAGCCACTCTAGCGCCTGGGGCAGAGGCCAAGGAGCCATCCCCAGCACCCGGGCCATCTTTGCTCCAATGGAGCCTTGGCTGTGGGAGGGGAAGAGAGAGACAGAGAGGAAGGAGGGGGGGTGGAGAAGCAAATGGGCGCTTCTCCTATGTGCCCTGGCCGGGAATCGACCCAGGTCCTCCACACGCCAGGCCGATGCTTTACCACTGAGCCAACCAGCTAGGGCTCTTAGTCTCGTTTTTATGTCCCACCAATGTATGGAATCATGTAGTTCTTGTTTTTTTCTGATTTACTTGTTTCACTTCGTATAATGTTATCAAGTTCCCACCATTTTGTTGTAAATGATCCAATGTCATCATTTCTTATGGCTGAGTAGTATTCCATAGTGTATATGTGCCACATCTTCTTTATCCAGTTCTCTATTGAAGGACTTTTTGGTTGTTTCCATGTCTTGACCTCTGTGAACAATGCTGCAATGAACATGGGGCTACATGTGTCTTTACATATCAATGTTTCTGAGTTTTGGGGGTATATACCCAGTAGAGGGATTGCTGGGTCATAAGGTAGTTCTATTTTCAGTTTTTTGAGGAACTACCATACTTTCTTCATAATGGTTGTACTACTTTACATTCCCACCAACAGTGAATGAGGGTTCCTTTTTCTTCACAGCCTCTCCAACACTTGCTATTACCCGTCTTGTTGATAATAGCTAATCTAACAGGTGTGAGGTGGTATCTCATTGTAGTTTTGATTTGCATTTCTCTAATAGCTAAAGAAGATGAGCATTTTTTCATATATCTGTTGGCCATTTGTATTTCTTCCTGGGAGAAATGTCTGTTCATGTCCTCTTCCCATTTTTTTATTGAATTGTTTGTTTGTTTGTAGTTGAGTTTTATGAGTTCTTTGTAAATTTCAAATATTAGGCCCTTATATGAGCTGTTGTTTGAAAATAACATTTCCCATTTAGTGAGCTGTCTGTTTATTTTATTGTCAGTTTCTCTTGCTAAGCAAAAACTTCTTAGTCTGATGTAGTCCCATTCATTTATCTTTGCCTTCACTTCTCTTGCCTTTGGAGTCAAATTCATAAAATGTTCTTTAAAACCTAGGTCCATGAGTTTAGAACCTATGTCTTCTTCTATGTACTTTATTGTTTCAGGTCTTATATTTAGGTCTTTGATCCATTTTGAATTAATTTTAGTACATAGGGACAAGCTGTAGTCAAGTTTTATTCTTTCGCATGTGGCTTTCCAGTTTTCCCAGCACCATTTGTTGAAGAGGCTTTCTTTTCTCCATTGTGTGTTGTTGGCCCCTTTATCAAAAATTATTTGACCATATATATGGGGTTTTATTTCTGGGCTTTCTATTCTGTTCCATTCATCTTGGTGTCTATTTTTCTGCCAACACCATGCTGTTTTGATTGTCATGGCCCTATAATATAGTTTGAAGTCAGGTATTGTAATACCCCCAGCTTCATTCTTTTTTTTTCTTTAGGATTGCTTTGGCTATTCGGGGTTATTTGTAGTTCCATATAAATCTGATGATTTTTTGTTCTACTTCTTTAAAAAATGACATAGGAATTTTGATGGGAATTGCATTAAATTTATAAATTGCTTTGGGTAATATGGCCATCTTGATTATATTTATTCTTCCTATCCAAGAACAAGTAATATTTTACCATCTCACTGTGTCTTTTTTGATTTCTCTTAACAATGGTTTATAGTTTTCATTATCTAAGTCCTTTACATTCTTTGTTATGTTTATTCCCAGGTATTTTATTTTATTTTTTTGTTGCAATCGTGAAGGGGATTATTTTTTTGAGTTCGTTTTCTAATATTTCATTGTTGCCATATAGAAAGGCTATGGACTTTTGTATGTTAATTTTGTATCCTGCAACCTTACTGTATTGGTTTATTGTTTCTAGTAGTCTTTTTGTGGAGTCCTTTGGGTTTTTGATGTATAGGATCATATCATCTGCAAAAAGTGATACCTTTACTTCTTCTTTTCCGATATGGATGCCTTTTATTTCTTTCTCTTTTGATTTTTCTGGCCAGAATTTCTAGCACCACTTTAAATAAGAGTGGAGAGAGTGGACAACCCTGTCTTGTTCCTGATTTAAGGTGGAAAGCCCTCAGTTTTATGCCATTTAATATGATGTTGGCTGATGGTTTATCATATATGGCCTTTATCATGTTGAGATATTTTCCTTCTATACCCATTTTGTTGAGTGTCTTAAACATAAAGTTGTGTTGTATTTTATCAAATGCCTTTTCTGCGTCTATTGATAAGATCATGTGGTTTTTGTTCTTTGTTTTCTTGATATGGTGTATTACGTTAACTGTTTTACGTATGTTGAACCATCCTTGAGATTCTGGGATGATTCCCACTTGATCATGATGTATTTTTTTTAATATGTTGTTGTATTTGATTTGCCAGTATTTTGTTTAGTATTTTAGCATCTGTATTCATTAGAGATATTGGTCTGTAGTTTTCTTTTTTTGTGCCGTCCTTGCCAGGTTTTGGTATGAGTGTTATGTTGGCCTCATAAAATATGTTTGGAAGTATTGCTTCTTCAATTTTTTTGAAGACTTTGAGTAGAATAGGAACCAAGTCTTCTTTGAATGTTTGATAGAATTTGCTACTATAACCGTGTGGGCCTGAACTTTTATTTTTGGGGAGGTTTTTAATAGTTTTTTCTATTTCCTCCCTGCTAATTGGTCTGTTTAGGCTTTCTGCTTCTTCTTGACTTAGTCTAGGAAGGTTGTATTGTTCTAGGAATTTATCCATTTTTTTCTAGATTGTTGAATTTAGTGGCATATAGTTTTTTATAGTATTCTACAATAATTCTTTGTATATCTATGATGTCTGTGGTGATTTCTCCTCTTTAATTTTGGATTTTATTTATATGAGTCTTTTCCCTTTTTTCCTTTGTGAGTCTTGCCAAGGGTTTGTCAATTTTGTTGATCTTTTCCAAGAGCCAGCTCCTTGTTTTATTAATTTTTTCTATAATTTTTCTTTTCTCTATTTCATTTATTTCTGCTCTGATTTTTATTATCTCCTTTCTTCGGCTGGTTTTGGATTGTCTTTGTTCTGCTTTTTTCAGTTCCTAAAGGTGTGAAGTTAAGTGGTTCATTTGGGCTCTCTCTTGTTTGTTCATATAGGCCTGAAGTGATATGAACTTTCCTCTTATTACTGCTTTTGCTGCATTCCATAGATTCTGATATGTCGTATTGTCATTTTCATTTGTCTGTATATATCTTTTGATCTCTGCACTTATTTCTTCTTTGACTCGTTCATTTTTTAAAAGTATGTTGTTTAGTTTCCACATTTTTGTAGGTTTTTTTCCCCTCTATTTTGCAGTTGAATTCTAGTTTCAAGGCTTTATGATCAGAAAATATGCTTGGTACAACTTTGATTTTTCTGAATTTATTGATGTTATCTTTGTGGCCCAACATATGATCAATTCTTGAGAATGTTCCATGTACACTAGAGAAAAATATATACTCTGTCGCTTTGGGATGAAGTGTCCTGTAGATGTTTATCATATCCAAGTGCTCTAGTGTTTCATTTAAGGCCAATATGTCTTTATTGATTCTCTGTTTGGATGACTGATCTTGAGCCATCAGTGGTGTACTGAGGTCTCCAAGTATGATTGTATTTTTGTCAGTTTTTGTTTTAAGGTCAATAAGTAGCTGTTTTATATATTTTGGAGCTCCTTGGTTTGGTGCATATATATTAAGAATTGTTATGTCTTCTTGATTCAGTGTCCCCTTAATCATTATGAAATGACCATTTTTGTCTCTGAGTACTTTTGCTGTCTTGTAGTCAGCATTATTAGATATGAGTATTGCTACACATGCTTTTTTTGGATGTTATTTGCTTTAAGTATTGTTTTTTAGACTTTCACTTTGAATTTGTTTTGATCCTTGTTGCTTAGATGTGTTTCGTGTAGGCGGCATATAGTTGGATTTTCTTTTTTAATCTATTCTGCTACTCTGTGTCTTTTTATTGGTAAGTTTAATCAATTTACATTTAGTGTAATTATTGACACTTGTGGGTTCCCTATTGCCATTTTATAAATTGCTTTTTGTTAGTTTTGTATGTTGTTTGATTCTTCTCTTTTGTTTTTCTATGATTTGTTTTTGTTTTTTGTATTCCATACTTCTTTCTTCTGTTGCTACCTTTTTAAAGTCATGTGGTTCTGTGGTGATTTTTTCAAGTGTGGTTACCATTACATATTGAAAAGGGTACCTACCATATTCATTGTAGTACCCTATCTTATGAGTGTTTCTGCACTTCATCGACCTTTGCTACTGTTAATCTCCCTCCTCTTCCCCTTTTTTTTTCTTTTGTTGTCACAGTTTAAATTTGGTTTTATTGTGTTCTTGGTGGAGCTGTTACTTGTGATTTTGTTTTGTTTTGTTCTTTGAATCTGGTTGGAAACCCACCTTTAGTATTTCCTGGAGTGGGGGCTTTCTGGTGATAAATTCCCTCATCTTTTCTGTATTTGTGAATGTTTTTATTTCTTCTTTGTACTTGAAGGATAGCTTTGATGGGTATAGTATTCTTGGCTGAAAGTTTCTCTCTTTCAGGGCTTTAAATATTGGGGTCCACTCTCTTCTAGCTTGTAGAGTTTCTGCTGAGAAATCTGATGATAATCTAATAGGCCTTCCTTTATATGTTGTTTTCTTTTTTTCCCTGGCTGCCTTGAGAATTTTTTCTTTGTCATTGGTTTGTGCTATCTTTATTATGATGTGCCTTGGAGTAGGTTTGTTGTGGTTAAGAAAACTCGGTGTTTTGTTTGCTTTTTGAATTTGAGCTTTTAGTTCTTTCCACAGGCTTGGGAAGTTCTTGTCTATTATTTGTTTCAGTATATTCTCCATTCCATTTTCTCTCTCTTCTCCCTCTGATATACCTATTATTCTTATGTTATTCTTTTTGATGGAGTCAGACAATTCCTGTAGGGCTTTCTTGGTTTTTTTGATTTTTGAGTCTCTTTCTTCTTCTCTCTGTTGTGCCTCAAGTTGCTTGTCTTCTATGTCACTAATCCTACCTTCTATCTGGCCTGTTCTATTAGCTAAGCTTGTTACCTTGTTTTTTAGCTTGTGAATTGAGTTTTTCATTTCTGTTTGATTTTTTTATATATTCAATTTCTTTGGTAATATATTCTTTGTGTTCATTGAGTTGTTTTCTGAGCTTCCTAAATTGCCTTTCTGTGTTTTCTTGTATATCTCTGAGTATTTTTAGGATTTCTATTTTAAATTCTCTGTCATTTAGCTCCAAGGTTTCCAATATATTAAATTTTTTTCCATAGATTTTTCCACATCTATCTGTGTTACTTCTCTATCTTTTGTATCCATGATATTCGATTTCCTTTTTCTTAATGGCATCTGAAAGTGGTCTTTTTGATAGCACTATTGAGAATTAATAAAGAATAAAAAGTAAAAAAATGGAAAAAATTTTGGAAAAAAAGGAAAGAAAAGAAAAAAACCACAAAAACCCCAATTATAATTTATTATTTCCCCCCCCTTTCTTTCTTTTCTTCCCCTCCTCCCTCCTCCTCCTTACAAAAATGTCGCGATGACCTGTGAATTATATTATGCTAAATGGAACAAAGACTGCCTATAATGGAGGGACTGAGTTGAGGGGAAGTGTTCAAGGGGCAAAAAAGGAAGTAGGGACCTACAAAATGCAAAAAAGGAAAAAATCTTGGTCAAGTATAAAATTATTTGCTTGTAAGTGATGATCAACTAAGAGATATAATGAGAGGGATAAGAGGGAAACAGGAAAAAGGAGAAAAAAAACTATTGTATTAAGTGGAACAAAGTCTAAATAGAATGGAGATCCTGGGTTGGGAGGAATGCTAATGAGTTAAAAAGCAAAGTAAAAAGCACCCAAAATGCCACAAAAAAAATTTTGAGTCCCAAATTAAATAATTTGTTTGTGTATGCGGATTAAATGAGAGGAAAAGTAAAAGGAGAAAAGAAGAAACTAATAGAAAGGGAGAAATAAGAAAAAGGGGAAAAATAAAGGAAGAAAAAAAAGAAAAGAAAAAAACAAAAAGAGAGAGAGAGAGAGTTAAGGGTTTTGGAGTGTAGCTCTCATGGAGAGTGAGGAAGAAGAAAAGAAATAAAATGTAACAGTTATGGGTAGTGTAGTTTAAGAAAAGGGAAGAATAAGATGGGCAGAGAATAAAAAGACCAAGATGGAGGAAATAGAAATAATAATAATAAAGGCAAGATGATAAAAGTAACAAAAAAAAATAGTTGAACAAGTTATAAAGTCTGTGGATTTTTCTTGATTTTGAGAGGTTAACTTCTTCCTTTTTCTTTCCTTTCCCTCTTCCTGGTTAGTGACTCTGTACCCCAGGTTCTGCCCCTGTGTCACGCTTAGGTAGGGATTTGCAGTTGATGAGATTCTATGGCAATGTCATATAGTTGGCTTCAGTCTTGTTGGTAGTCAAGGCTTGTTAGCATTTGCAGGCTCTGACAATGAGAGAATCTGTTTCCCCAGAGCCTCTCTCCTAGTCTTCCCTTCCTGAATTAGCAGCCTGGTGATTCAGCTGTGAGGCTGCCGCTTCCTTTGCCTGGGGAGTAAGAGGCTCCAAGAGCTGGCAAATCTCCACTCTAACCCCACTCAACATAGGGCTCTGGGTAAGGCTTTGGCAGTTAGAGCCGCCAGCATAATCAGGCAGGGCTGGGAGCCAATTGCTCTCAAGGTGACTTTCAATGAGCCTCCAGGCCTGTTCAGCATGCCTAGCACTCTGTGGGACCACTCTCCCCAGGCTTTTTGCACTTTGTAACCTGTTTTGGCTGGGAAGAAGATGCCCTATTTACTGCCTGCAGTACAGGTCTTAACATCTGCCAAGTCCCTCTTTTTAGCATATATCCCTGAGTATGAAAGCTCTGTCAATCAAAAGTTTCTCCCACCCCTTTTGCAAGAGGCAGTAAAGAATATCACACCTCTTGTCTTGGATCCTGAACTGAGAGAGATCTTGTCAATTAGAGCCCCATAGGTCAGTTGGGAGGTGAGCAGACTGTGGGTTAAGCTAATTTCAGTGATTTTATCCACAGATGTGCTCCAGGATGGACTGCAAGCTGCCCACATGCCTCTCCCCCGATGCTTGATTGTTAGCTTGAATGGCTGGGTGAGGTGCCCTGCCCGCAGAGAGAAGCTTGGGCATAGGGAAGTTTGCTTTGGCGCACTCCCTGCTTGCCGCTGGCGGTTGGGGTGCTCTGGGTGCATGGGCGAGTGGGGGGCTGCTTGCGGCGCGTGGGCTGTTGCTCCCAGAGTGTGGGCGGGCAGTTGCTCGCGTGGATTGACTCACCACAGGCACACTCCCTCCTTGGCTTGAACGAACGTCTGTGCCGCAGTTAGCTTCCTCCACACCCTCAGCTCCCTCCTGACTCAGTTTCAAGTGAAAGCAGCCCTTTTGCCTTCAGTGTGTGTGGAACTCCCAGATGCTCCAAGGATAGATTTTTCTGTCTCTAGTTGATGAATTTGTTGAAATTTTGGGGAGATCTGTCGGATGCGCTGCTCACAGCGCCATTTCCGTGACGTCACTATTTGCAATTTTTTGAGAAACCTCCATATTGTTTTCTGTAGTGGTTGGACTAATTTACATTCCCACCAACAGTGTATAAGGACTCTCTTTTACCACATCACATTCTTACCAGCACCTCTTGTCTCTTATCTTCTTGATGATAACCACTCCAAATGAACACCATGCTGTTCTTGGTTTGGCTTCTAAGTAATAAAGTGTATAAATCTATCCGGGCTAATAATTTCTTTACCATATGAATCTAGGGAAGTGAGCGAGCCAAACTAGCAGCAGCATTGTCACTGCAGCTAATGACCCCTTGCCCAAATGACACTCTACTACTAGAGTATGAGCTATATTCCCAGGGCTTAGCAAAAGGTTTCCACAATTACATAATATGTGTGTTTTGACAGAATGCATCAAGAAGTGAGTACACCAGCAAGTTTCCTGTGTCTGAACTAGAGAAGGAATGTGGGGGTTGGTAGTGGAAAAAAGTGCACAAACTGAGGCCAGACTCTGACTGGTCATGTATGCTGTGCTGTGGATTGGGTGAGGGGGAACCCTGAAGACTTTAAAGTAAGAGAACATGATTACATCTGGCAGTTTAGAAACTTCTGTAGTAATGATAATATTGGAGATAGGAAGACCAATTAAGAAACTATAAATTCAGGTAAGAAATGGTAAGGTTCTAAATTAATAATATAGCAGTGAGATTGAAAATAAGGAACTAAATTGCAGAGGGTTTTATTTGTTTTTGTTTGTTTGTTTTGGTATAAGCAACAGAACTGGTGTTAATTTGATATGAAAGAAAAACCAAAAAGATTAGTGAATGAAATTTTTTAAAGGTGTTTTGTTTTATCAGTTTTACTCCAAGCAGTGCTTACTGTTTATTTACATGGTTTTAATATAATATTTAAAACATACTTTTATGTTTGAATATTTATGTATTCAGCAACCTGAACTGTTATGTTTTAAAATCTGAATTATACATTTCTGACGTGACCAAGAAGTTTAATCATTCCACTAACTGTGCCTGATCGCATCTGATGGTTACAAACCTGCCATTAACTACTACTAGATTATAAGCACCTTGAGAATAAGAGCCATGTATTAGTTATAATTTCATATTATTTGTAGCACCTAGCAGACACTGGACTCATAGATTTTTAAAAATTGGTGTGACATTGATTAATAAAATTGTATAGGTTTCAGGTGTTAATTATATCATATATCATCTATATACTGTATTGTGTGTTCACCACCCCAAGTCAAGTCTCTTTCTGTCACCATTTATCCCCCTCTTTATCTTCTTCTACCTCCCCCACCCCCCTTTCTATTTGGTAATCACTATACTGTCTGTGAGGTTTTTTTGCTTTATCCTGTCACCTTTTTCACCCAGCCCCTCAACTCCTCTCCCCTCTGATAGCTGTCAGTTTTCTGTATCTGAGTCTGTTTCTATTTTGTTTCTTTGTTTTGTTCATTGGATTCCACATATACATGAAATCACATGGTACTTGTCTTTCTCTGACTGGCTTATTTCACTTAGCATAATAACCACTAGGTGTATCCATGGTATCACAAAAGGTAAGATTTCCTTTTCTTTTATGGCTGAATAGTATTCAATTGTGTAAGTGTATCACAACTTTTTTTATCCACTCATTTACTGATGGGTTGACTACTCCTGATCTAGTGTGTCCTTTAAATTTGCTGTTTTTTTTTTTTTTTTTTTTTGTATTTTTCTGAAGCTGGAAACAGGGAGGCAGTCAGACAGACTCCCACATGCACCTGACCGGGATCCACCCGGCACGTCCACCAGGGGGTGATGCTCTGCCCATCCGGGGTGTTGCTCTGCCATGACCAGAGCCACTCTAGTGCCTGGGGCAGAGGCCACGGAGCCATCCCCAGTGCCCGGGCCATCCTTTGCTCCAACGGAGCCTCAGCTGCAGGAGGAGAAGAGAGAGACAGAGAGGAAGGAAAGGGGGAGGGGTGGAGAAGCAGATGGGTGCTTCTCCTGTGTGCCCTGGCTGAGAATCGAACCCGGGACTTCTGCACGCCAGGCCGACGCTCTACCACTGAGCCAACTGGCCAGGGCCAAAGTTTGCTGTTTCTTTGTTAATTTTCTTTCTTGAGGATCTAGCTAATGATGTTAGTGGGGTATTGAAATCCCCTACTATTATAGTATTGCTGTTGATTTTGCCCTTTATATCCATCAAGGTCTGCTTTATATATTCAAGTGCTCCTATATTAGGTACGTAGATATTTATAATGGTTATATCTTCCTGTTGGACTGCTCCCTTTATCATTATGTAGTGTCCTTTTTTATCTCTTACTATAGCCTTTGTTTAAAGTCCATTTTGTCTGATATAAGTATTGCTACCCCAGCTTTTATTTCATTTCCATTTGCATGAAATATTTTTTTCATCCTTTTACCTTCAGTCTATGTGCATCTTTTGTTTTAAGGTGTGTCTCTTGTAAACAGGGTTCTATTTTCTTATCCACGCAGCTACCCTATGTCTTTTGATTGGATCATTTAATTCATTTACATTTAAGGTTATTATTGATATGTAGTTGTTTATTGCCATTTTATTCTTTAAAGCTGTATTCTTCTTTTGCTATATTCTTTTCCCCCTTTGATCTGTTTACAACAGGCCTCTTAACATTTCTTGCAGCATTGGTTTGGTTGTAGTAAATTCCTTGAGTTTTTTTGTCTGGGAAGCTTTTTATTTCTCCTTCAATTTTAAATGATAGCCTTGCTGGATAAAGTAGTCTTGGCTGTAGGTTCTTGTTCTGCATTACTTTGAATATTTCTTGCCATTTCCTTCTGGCCTCAAGTGTTTCTGTTGAGAAGTTGGATGTCATCCTTATGGGGGCTCCTTTGTAGGTGATAACCTTTTTTTCTCTAGCAGCTTTTAATATTTTCTCTTTATCACTTAGCTTTGGTATTTTAATTATGAGGTGTCTTGGTGTAGATTTCTTTGGGTTTCTTTTTAATGAAGTTCTCTGTGTTTCTTGAACATGTGAGACTTTTTTTTGCCTCAATATAGGGAAGTTTTCAGCTATGATTTGATTGAACAAAGTTTTTATCCCTTGTTCTTTCTCTTCTTCTTCAGGAAACCCTATGATTCGGATATTTCTCTTCATGTTGTCACAGAGCTCTCTTAGAGTTTCCTCAGATTTTTTGAGTCTCTTTTCTTTTTTCTGCTCTGCTTCTGTGCCTTTGTTTATCTTGTCTTATAACTCACTGATTCAATCTTTAGCTTCATCCATCCTGCTTTTAATTCCTTCTATTGTGGTCTTCAATTCTGATATTGTATTCATCATTTCTGACTGATTCTTTTTTATTATTTCAATTTCCTTTTTTATATTTGCTATCTCTTTATTTAGGTGTTTGTAATGACCATATATTGTTGTTCTAAGCTCTTTGAACATCCTAACAATCATTATTTTAAACTCTGCATCCAGTAATTTGGTTATATCTGACTCATTCAGGTTCTTCTCTGGGGATTTCTCTTGATTCATTTGGGTTGCATTTCTCTGCCTGCCCATTTTGTCTTTGTATAAGAAAGGTTTGGCCACTGGAGTCCAATGGGCGTTGCCTCTGTGTTCCCTAGGTGTGGTCTGTCTGCAGGCCCGCCACCCCCTCTGCCGCTTCCTAGGGCGTATGGGTATGGGCGTTGCTGGTGCCAGCCTGCTGGGGCTGTCGCTACTGTTTCCACCTCTCCTCCACAGGAGGGACTGTGTTCATGTGCCAGCTCCACAAGCCTCAGCCAGTCTCGGCCTTTGCTCCATGCCCCTGTAGGTGGGGTTGTACTCTGCGCACCAGCCACAAGCCCCAGCACCGAGGGCAGGGGTGAGCACCTTTGCCCAGCTGCTGGTCTCTGCCTGTTCCCAGGCTTCCTCCCACCCCTGCGGTTAGAGCCAGCTTGTGCATTGGGTCACAAGCCTTGGTTCTGCAGGTCGGGCTAGGCTGCGTGCCCGCAGGCACTTGCTCAGCTGTGGATCTCCACCTGTTCTCAGGCTCCCACCCTTCCCCTGCAGGTGGGGTTTCAGTTGGGCCTGCAGCCAGGTCTAACCACTTTCACGGGTCCCCTCCATCTCTGCCGGGCTAGACTGAGCATTTCCGCTTTCCTACCAGTCTCAGTGTGGCTTCTTCATTGTTCCTTGGTTGAAGAGTCCTCTTAGATTAGTTCAAAGTTGGTTTTTCCAGATGATGGTTTTTAAAATTAAGTTGTAATCCACTTTGGTTCTGGGAGTTGGAAGTTGGTACGTCCACCTACTCCATTGTCATCTTTCCGCCTCTATTTCCCCATTTTGTCTGCCATTTTGTATTTATTTCTGTGTATTAGGTTGATCTGCTATGTCTCTCATTCTTGGTAGTGTAGCCTTATGTAGTAGGTGCTCCATGGGACCCAATGATACAGTCTTCTTGATCACCTGAGTGTGGTGCTTTAGGAATTTCCCTTGTGTCGGTTATGTGGGCTCCCTGTTTTAATTTGTTCTTGATTGCTATTGGCCCATTCATGCATGAAACCAACACTCAGGCTGGCTAACTGTGAGGATAAGCCCTGACCACAATATATGAGAGCTGCCATACCAGTGCTGACTACATGTAGCCAAATTTGCCTCAGCAGAGTCTTGTGCCTTCCCAGATCTCCCTTTGGATATGTCACTAGAGAAATTAATTGGATCTGATTTTGATGTTGTTAAAGCTGGGCGCTGGATGTGCTGGCTCTGGGGCCTCTTGGAAGGGTCTCTGGTGCAAACCAATGTCAGATGTCACATATGAGTAGCCCTTAGCAACCTTTTTGGAGCTACAAAGCAATTCAGTTTGTGGTGGCCTCCGCTGAGCTTAAGTATGTGAAGGAAGGACAAAGCTACATACTAAGGCCAACCTTTACCAATACTGGGCCTAGGGCAGGTCAGCAAAAGTCTCAAGGAACCTTAAAATCCATCTCTTCCTGCCTCGGCCTGCTGGCTACCTGTTAGGCTCAGTCACTGAAAGAGTTTTTGGCAATTTTTAACTTGCATGAGGTAGGTTCTCAGTGAATCACTAGGTAGGGGTGAGTGATATTCAACAGGTTGTTACAGGTTCAAATTAGGTGCCAGTGCTGGGTCTGAGGCCACTCAGCAAATGTCCCATGGTATACCAAATTTAACTTCCACTTGCTGGATGGTTGCACACCTTTGTGGTGGGGTGAGGTCTCAGGGATTCGTCAGGGTGAGACCAGATCAGAGTTAATCAGGCTTAAAGAGACCAAGATTGGACCATGTGAATGGAGGGCTCTATAATGGTTGGGCATTCAAGGGAAAAATGTCTGCTATTCTAAAGCCACACAACTCAGTCTGTCCTAGATTTTTCCAAGAGCTCAATCTCAGCCAGGCAGGGCACCAAAAATTGGGAAGATGGAGCTAACAGATCTCCCATGAGGGAGAGGTGTGTGTCAGATTTGTGGAAATTGGGGGATGTGGCCTTTATTCCAGAGCCACACAACTCAGTCTGTCTGGATTCTACCTAGACCTTGGCAGGGTGGAGCCACCAGGAGTTGGGAGTGTAGAGCCCACTGGTGGCCTGGAGAGTGAGGCTAACAGATACCTTGTGAAAGAACAGTACCAGTCGGTTTCATGGGAAAGTGGAGGAATTGGCCCCTGTGCCAAAGCTACTCAACTCAGTCACTGACACCCCTAGAATCTGCCCATACCTTTATACTCTGGCCCAGGCAGCTAACTCCTTAGCAGGGCATGAACTTTGCAAGGTGGGGCAACATGTAATCCAGAGAGAGGGCCTATTGCATTCCCTTAGGCTGATGCCATTTGAATGGGAGTGCTTGACCAAGAAAGATGGTATCTGTAATATAGGAAAGGAATTTAGCACAAGGATCCTGCTGGCTGTCCCCTCATCACTTTCTCCAGAACCACAAAACCCAGTCTTTTCTCAAATCACTCTAGTCTACTCTGCCCTTTCTTTGCCTGAGCCCGTGGTGAGTGGTTATGAATGAGATTTTGTTCAGTGGCTTTTTAAGAGACTACCTGTGTCTCTAGCAGACTCCTTTCTCTCCCTGGTGGACAAAATTCCTGCTGCTTTTCACAGCCAGTTGTTATGTGGGTGCTCCTTCTTAACTCTGATCTCTGGGCTGTGGAGACTGCTTGAGGTTGAGACCCTACAAGCTCCTCAGTGAGAATCTTTTCAGCTGAGATATCCCTCCAGAGTCTCAGCTGCTGCTGGAGAGAGCAGAGCCATTCCTTTTCTTATATCTTCTCTTTCTACCAGTCTTGTGGCTTCTTCTGTAAATCTTTAGTTATAAGATGTTTCTTCAGCTAGTCTTTAGTTTTTTTGATCAGGTTGATTGTTCTATATTTTAGTTGTAATTCCAGTTTGGTCTTGGGAGGAGGTGAGTGTAACATCTACCTACTCTGTCATCATCTTTTACCCTGATAGTAGATATTTAATAAATATTTATTGGATGGCTAAGTTCACCTTTTTAATCACGTAAAAGACTTATCTAAAAATATCAGTTTTTTAAACAAACCACAATTATAAAAGTAACTTAAGTACAGATGTCACAATCACCAAGACTGTCATCTTTATTTTTAATCTTCTTAGAAACAGTTATAACATTCTTAATCTATTCTCAAACATATCATAGGCAAGCAGATATAAGTGAAATAAAAAATCTTTCTTTCCTTTAGAAACATGGCATTTAGTTAGTGAGGCAAGACATATCCTCATGTGTAGCTGTTGCATGACAATGCAGAACAAATTGTACTACATGCTGAAGGATCTCAAAGGGAAAAAGATCATTGTGGAAAGCTTCTTAGGAATAGATTTTGTAAAAAAGTTAAATTTTTACAATATTTTAAGTAAGCTGAACTTAGAAAAAAGGAGATTTTTCCATTTTACCTTAGAGAAAAGAAAAAAGGCTTTTAGGTCAGGGAACATCTGAGCAAAATATCCACAGAAGGTAAGAAGAGGAAAAGTAGTGGTCACATACTATACTGAGAGAAGCTAAACCACTGTCGGGAGGAACTATTTGAAAGCTATGCACAGTGGTGGGATTCAAATAATTTTAACAACTGGTCCTCTGCCCTAATGACCATTTTAAGTATGGTGGTACCTTGACACATGAGTTTAATTCGTTTCATGGCTGAGCTTGTTACTCAATTTGCTTGTGTGTCAAATTGAATTTCCCCATTTAAATTAATGAAAATGCAATTAATCCATTCTGGCCCCCAAAAACCACACGGATTTTTTGTTTTATATGCTTTTAAATAAGAAAATATACTTTGTAAATAACAAATACACACACACACACCTAATAAGAGAGAATGTAAAGAAATAAACTAGTTTATAAAGTATATTTACTTTCAAAGTCCGGTGAAGATGCTGGCAGAGGGGGAGGAGACTGGTGGAGGTTTTCATTTTATGTGCTATTGCTTAACATAACTTACTCTCTACACACTTAATGCTACATTTAATTGCAAAATTTAATTTACACACTACGTATGATATGTTTATTGCTAAACTTAATTGCTATTTTTTTTTTTTTACTTTGCTTAATCATCATCATTTTCTTCACTGACTTTTGGCTTTTTTGCCACAGTTTCTTTCCTTGCTTTCACTTAGAGGCTGTTTCAACAAAAACTTTGCCATGGAAGTTTGTTTCTTCCTCCTTTTCTGAATGTTCAGCAGGCAATCTAGTGGAGGGTGGCGGAAGTTTGGGATTCAAATTTCCACTCATGACTTAAAGCAAAAATCCCACGAGTGACTGCTCGTCTCTCAAATTGCACATGATTTGAAGTGCTTGTGTGTCAAGGTACCACTGTATAAAAAAAGGATATACCGAAAGGTAGTTTATTATTTCATGCATTTACTATTTAAATAAGAACAATAAAAGAGGTACACAAAACTAGATTATGATGTATTATAAGAGTTTTAAAACGTTAATAAAAATATTATATAATAGCTGATAAAAAACAATAAAACTGTTAAAGATATTTTCATATTGCTGCTTCTATTTTTTTTTAATTCAGTGAAAAGAGGTGCGGCAGAGACAGATTCCCACATGCGCCTGGACCAGGATCCACCCGAGAAGCCTACTAGGGGGTGATGATCTGCCCATTTGGGGCATTGCTCCATTGTTTAGCAACCAAGCTCTTCTTAGCACCTGAGGTGGAGGCCATGGGGCCATTTTCAGCACCCAGGACCAACTTGCTCTGATAGAGTCATGACTGCAGGAGGGGAAGAGAGAGAGAGAAAGAGAGAGAGAGGTGAGAGGGGGAGAGGTGGAGAAACAGATGGGCATTTCTCTTGTGTGCCCTGACTGGGAATTGAACCTGGGACATCCATATTCTGGGCCAATGCTCTACCACTGTGCTAACCAGTCAGGCCCATATTGCTTCTTGATTGGCATCCTCACTTGTAATTTTTTTCACCTATGGATGCAATGAACATTACTACAGATGCTTAGAATATGCTGTTGCACAGATGAGCATTAAAAAAGAGTAAGGAATGTAAATTTGTGATTTGCATATTGGGCAGCTGTCCAGGTGCCCATCTTAGTGAGAACCTTGATTACAAGTGCCATTTTAATAACTGGTTCACTGAACTCATCAAAAAATTATGTATTGGTTCTGTTGAACCAGTAGAAACTGCCTGAATCCCACCACTGGCTATGCATTTAAAAACTACCACAAAAAATAAGTGCATTGTCTTTATTGATTCATAGTACATTTGCAATTATTATGGAAATTACTGAGGAGAACTCAAATTGTGTCTGTCTTCAACATCTCAAGAAAACAGAATGTTCTTGAAGAATCATTGAAACATTTAGAACCTCTTAGTAGGGAATATTCAACTCACTCATTGGGCTTTAAGTAAGTGAAAGCTAATTCTGCTAACAAATAGTTTTCTAGTAATTATAATGTACTATTAATAGTATCAGGATGTTTTATTTCATATTCTAGGGGTCAAAATTTTTCATATATGTACCTCAGCTATAGAAAAGCAGTTTTAATAAAGACAGTCATTTTGGGAAATATGTTCAAGCAGTAGCCATTCATGTTACTTAACTTCCCAGGGCTTATTTTCTTATCTTTATAATGAACTATTACCAATACGATTCCCTGTTTCTAGGGTTTTCCCAAACCCAGTGATCGTTTTCCCCTTATTTAATTGTGTAGCCTGACCAAAAATCATTAGATTGTTCTTGGATACATAAGACAGAAATGTGTTATATGTTTATGTGTTGCCAACACAGTTTAGGTGTCTTATAAATTCAACTGATTCACCAAAAAGCCTACTCTTTTCTATTCTTTCTTCATAGAGGGCAGCTACGGATATGTCTTAGTGTTAAAATGGTTTGTACTCTTTGTAGAAAGACAGCATACAAGGTGTTATTGAAATTGTGTGATTCTTTAGGGATTCTAGTTTTATATTTGACATGTTTGTTAATATTTAGGATTATTACCTATCCTACTACATACAATATGTCAGGCTTCATAGTAAAATATGGAACAATTAAATAAAAATAAATAAAAAAATGAGGTAATGGTAGCAGAGAACTTGAAATTTCTAGTTCTCATTCTATTCAATGAGAGGGTCAAAATGTATATCTCCTGAACTGTACCAATAAACAGAAATATAGGGCATTGTAAAATTGACCTGTGATGCATTTAAATTCTGAGATGGCTGGAAGGGGCTGAGGTGGAAGAAGCAGACATTTTCTTGTCAGCCCTTTCTTTTTGATTGTGACCACTCTCCCTGGGGAAATGGATACTGGCCTGAAGGTGGCACGTGCCTGCAGTTTTCACACGAAGAATGTTTGTTGTTTCAAATTCCTATTAGACTAAGTTCCAAATTTCCTCATTACTAGATCAGAATTATAAAAATGAACTTAATGCTTATTGTGGTAGACTAGATAAGTTATATTTTATTGCTATTTAAAATGCTCCAAAAAAAAAAAAAAAGATTAAAAATGCCTTAAGTTGGGTTGGTTGCTCTAGCAACAAAGCCAAGCTTCTGAAGATTATTCTCAGTGACTGCAGCTTTGGTGGTAGAGCAGCAAATAGGAAAGGTAATTAATCCTGGAACTTTGCTTTTAAAACTTGGCCTTAAGTAACTAGACAATCAGGAAATAGCAATCTTATATGCACTGAAATAAAGTTTGGAAATTATTTTAATTTTCAATAGAAATGTAGAACATGTTTTTTAAAAATATGATTTCTATTTATAGAAAGAAAAAATTCACTAGTATTCAGCCCAAAAAGAAAAGTAGCTATAAACACTAGATTACTGTATTGGGTATCAAATGAAATAGACATGAACTTGTTGAAGTGGGTATGAGTTTGGACATATCCAGTATTTTTGTATAAAGTAGAATTGTATTTTTCTTTCCTATAAACAACTTGTTTGTGCTTTTTTGAACAAAGAACATCTTCATGCAATTATGTTATAACAATGGTACTTTTATTGATTATACTCTAAATGATATATAAAAATATATAATTATGGGCAATATAAGGAGAGAGCTAATTATTGGGGGTAGGAGAAATAAAGGAAAAAAAATCATTGCCTCATCTCACAGGTTTAATTTAGCTAGACTTTGATGAGAAAACTGGAATGTCTAGGGCTTGTTAGAGCTATCCTATCTTCTTTCCCAAAATAGATTTATGGCATTGAAACAATAGAACAGACATCTTAGTTCATGGATTTAAATAAAGCACCCAGAGACTGATTACAATCTGGCTTTTTAACTGTGCCAGTGAGCTTAAGAAATTCTGATTGAGGTGACAAATTATGCCTTAGCATCATACTCACTGAGAGACACGGATGAATTGGTGTTTAAGTTCTAGAACTATTTAGGCGTTAACATCATAATGGCAATCCTGTGACTTTTGTTGTTCTTTTGTTTGGTAAGATAGGACAGGACAGTAACCCATTCTGTGATACTTTTAGTAGTTTCAGTGGGTCCTCAAAAATATTCTCTGAGAACATGCCCCTCGGTACAAAAACTAATATTTGAACTTTAGAAATGATTTGAGATATATCTACTACAGAATCCAAATGTCAACAGGAGAGACTGATACCATTTGATCTGGACTTGGTAATGTTGAGACTAGTTTAATAAATAAACTTTCAGTCTTGGGAGCTTTAAATAATATGAAAGAGGCTCCAGGTGTTTCTTCTTGGGACCTGGACTTTTACCATTCTGCTTGCTGCTTTTTCCTTTTCTAGTCACAATTATCTAGTAATCAGTTCTCAGTGGTGGATTTTTTTAGTTCAGCTCATCTTAAGAGAATCACTTCTGTGTCCAGAAGTGTATTAGATGCTGTGGGAGTACAAAGATGAATAAAATACCCGGTAAGGAGTTTATAATATAGTATAGGAAAATTAATATCTATGTAACTAACTATAAGTAATACAAAATAGAAAACTTAGTAGGGGTAGTATTTTGAGGTATGCCTTGGCAAAGATCAGGCATTATGGCTGAGGGAACAGCAGAAACAAAGGTATGGAGGCTAGATGTGTCTGAGACACTTTGTAAATTGTATGGTCCTCTTCCTTACCTGATATAACACAATATAATATGCGATTTCACCTGTTATATCACCGGATAGTACTCTGTCTCACCTACTGTAACACACATAGTCAGGCACTGTGCTTATGGTGGGATATAGTTTTAGACCAAGCCGGAAGAATAGGTTGAGATCAGATCATGGAGAACCTTGGTGAGAAAAGTCAGATTTTTTAGTAACATAATAATAATAATTTTTTTTTTATGAGAGTGCTTTACAACTTGTAAAGTACTTCCACATTCTTGTGCTTTAGGATGACAATCCTAGATGCAAAGTGAAGAAATGGCAGATAGGAAACCAGATAGGAATCTATTTTTATTTATAAACTAGCCCATGCTGTCTCTCCAGCCTCATCTCTTACTGCTTCCTTTACTTATTCGCTAAACAATGATCATGTGTTCACTTGGAGCCAGGTGCTGTGTTAGGCACAGAGGCTGCTCTGGTCAGGAAAGAGGGCCCAGTCTTTGATCCGTTGGAGCTGATAGAAAAATGAGGGGAGGTTTAGAAATTAATCAAACAATAACACACATGAATATATCATTTCTAACTTTGAAGCATTTGAAGAAGAAAACACACAAGGAGCTCACAGAATGAACACAGAACCCTGGCTCAGTCTGCAGTGGCCTGGAGTCAAGTAGGAGAGAGATGGCCAGGGAAATTTTCTTCATGGATGTGATGCTTGAATTGGACTCTAAAGGATACGCAGAAATAAAGAAAATAAAAGGGCAAGCTGGGGAAATAGTCTAGGCGGAGAGAGTAGTGTGTCCACTGTTCTAAGCTGGCTGGGCAGGGAGAGCATCCGATCTGTAAGGAACTGACAGTTGATTGGAGAGCAGAGTGGGGCAGAAACCGGCAGGAGGTGAGGCTGGAGAGAAAGCCGCAGGTGAGCCGCAGGATCTTGTTAAGGAATTTAGCCTTTATCCCAAGAGCAATAGGAAGCCTTTGAAGAGTTTTAAGTGGGAGATTAACAAATGAGATTTGCATTTTAAAATATTATTTTACTTCACGATAGGAAATGTATTGGGGAAACTAGTTATGAGAATACTGCAGAAATTCAGGGAGAGACTGTGGAAATGGTGGTGGAAATGGTCATAGCGGACTGATATCAAAGAGTAAAAGTATCCTACCTTGAGATAGACTGGGTATTAGAGGTAAGAATAATTGAGGTTTCAAAGGCATCTGCTAGGAAGGCTGTCTTTGGTTTGTTCAACTGGAAGGATGCAGCTGGGATAGGGAACTGAGGGGTTGGAATTAGGGCTCTTTGGGGATTTTAGACATGTGAATTGTAAAACTGTCAAGGGAAAGAATGTGTATCTGGAGTTCCAAGCAAATATACTACTTTTGGGGAGTTATTAGATGTAACTAAAATAATGGAATTGGATATAGTTAGCTAGTGAGAGAATGTACTAAGCAAAGGTCCAATTACTAAACCTTGGTTGAAGCCCAATATTTTAGGGTGTTTAGCTGAGGATAGGCTTGCAAAGAAAACTGAGAAAGGGCTGACAAAAAAGAGCAAGATTAAAGGAATTTGGAGCATTCTGGAAATCAAAGGAATATAATCATCTAGAGGAGAGGGTGATGTGTTTGATTCTTAAAAGGAGACAGTGTGCTGTGAAGCCACTTCTCCACAGTTAGTGCTTCTCCAGTGTTAGAGAAGCACTCTCCCAGTATCACCCAGCCAGCCATTGCCTACAGAAATTCAGGTAGGAAATTTATGGAGCAATAAGCAGAATTTATCTGAAAAAATTTTACACAACATTAGTATTATTTTTAAAGCAAAATGCTTAGGGATCAGTGTAATTTTGGTAGATTTATGTGTTAATATCTTTTGACATGAGACATATGTGACTTGGAGAGGAGATTAAAACTGAGCTCTGATTGAGAATAAACATTATGAGTTTTAAGTCAAAGTATAACCAGGAAACTTCCATTATTGGCTGTTGAATGTATATAAGCAGTGGTTTTCTTATTAAGAAATATGATTGTTCAGTTGTAAAAAAGAAGGAAATTTTACCTTTTACAACAGCATGGATAGATCTGGAGATTATTATGCTAAATGAAACAAGCCAGTCAGAGAAAGACAAATACCATATGATTTCACTTATATGTGGAATCTAATGAACAAAATAAACAGATAAAATAAAAACAGACTCAGATACAGAAAACAGAATGACAGCTATCAGAGGGGATGAGGGTTGGGGGCTGGGTAAAAGAAGTGAAGGGTATAAGCAAAGAAAAAAACTCATAGACACAGACAACAGTGTGGGTCTTACCGGAGGGAAAGGTGAAGGAGGGTAAGGTGTGATAAACATGATGAAAGGAGATTTGACTTGGGGTGGTGAACACACAATACAGTGTACAGATGAGGTATTGTAGAACTGTGTACCTGAAACCTGTATAATTTTATTATCTATGTCACCCTAATAAATTCAATTAAATTTTCAAAAAATTAAATAAAGAAATACAATGCTTAGTAAAATATTTTAGAACACAAATCTAAATCTTCAACTCAATGCTATAAAAAAATATATATTCTAGTAATATTTCAGGAGTTCCAGGAGATTTTATAATGTGTTTTCTTTAACTGCCTCTATTACTGTGTGGAATTACAGTTTGTGGTGGCAGCAACATACGAATGTGCATGTGTATTTTCCCCATTTCCCTTACTTACCATGTACAACTTTCATCCTTTTCACAGAAATGTGCCTGGAGGATGGTTGCACTCATCTACCTTGCCATATAATTTTTGCAGCTGTTTCTCAGTTGTTAATATATTTCTGTGGAATATGTGTAAATAGACATGAGCAAACTGTCTAAAAGTTATTCAGCTAGTCAGTGAACCATGTAATCTGCTGGTTCAGAGACAACAGATAATAGAGTGAGATATTTGCTTTACTATCCACACATGCCATCTAGCATCGAGGCTCCAAAAGTCAATTTGTGTTCTGTTGGGGCATGTCTGATCATGCTATATTATCACATCAAGGATAGAAAATTTGGATAATGACTATTTGATTTAGAAAAATGAAGACTTTTAGTGAATTGAGTATCTGTGAGGTGGGAATTTTGAACTAGAATTTGGTTTTGTCTTTGGTTAATTTAATGCCCCATATGTGTTTCATCACTTTTTTCCTCTCCTTTAACAATGTAAGTTAGAAATAACCTTGTTAATTAGCATCTATTTTTAGGTTGATGACATGATACAGCCAAGACAAAGTGGGAATGTTCTAGTATTACCAGAGCACAAGAAATAAAACTCCTCACTAAAGGGAAGACAGACTACAGAAATTAATATTAAAGGAGCCCCTTGTAGGCATGCTTAGAGGATATATCTGTTTTGAATAGTCAAAATTAAAGAATTGTTAGCTAAGAGATTCATTTGTTAGGCATTCCTCTTATATAGCAAATACAGCTAAAAATTGGGTGGTAGCATGTCACTTATTCTCCTTTAGAAACCTTCATTGGCTCCCTACATCCCCAAAACAAAGTCCAATTCCTTCTGCACTATGCTCTAAGTTTACATTTATATCTTTAACTCCAGCTCTCTGTCTTCCTACCAACTTGAGCTTTTCTAACTCTTTTCTCTGTGTGTATGTGTGTATAACATTTTTATCTTGTTTGATAATGTTGTTTCCCTGTTTTATTTTTCAATTTCTACCTGTTTCATTCCTCTCTATCTCATAAGGGTCAGATCACATTCCTTCTTGTTGATGGAGCTCTTATTGACTTCTCCTGGCTAGAAGTGATCACATAGCACTTCATCTGCACTTCTCATAAGGCAATTAACACCTTTTTATTTTGATTATGTATACACATGTTTTATTTCTCCTTCTAGACAGATATATCCTATTTGTGGAATTGGCGGCTGCTTAACTGAATCAATGAAAGAAAAAAATAAGGAGAAATCCTCAAACAAAGAGGGGGGGATCTGCCCAAGCTCTAATTCATGGTAGATTTGAATTTTTGGAATAACTTGGTCTCCCATCAGTCTTCTCTCTAGAGCCACCTCTGAATTCAGTAGCCTTAGATAAATATGAATATAGGATGTGTTCTGCTTTCTTCTCCCTTATTGTATAAATACAGCTTTCCTTGTGCAGAAACAATGATGTATATGGGCTTAATAGAATGGTTGCTAAATGGATTGAACTGGAGCAGTACCTGTCAGATTGGCTGGGCGGAATTGAGGAGAAGAATTAGGGGTTGCCCTTGAGGGCATGGTCTCTGGTTAGAGAGACAATCCTATTTTAGAGTTGCTTTGTATTCTTGGTTAGGCTCATCTTTTTCTTCTCTGATTTTCTATTTCTGTTATACCAGTATGGCCCAATTTAGCACTTAATTGGCTCACATGCAATAGCTTTGCCTTCCTATATGGTTGGAAGTTCTTGAAAGCAGAGACACTATACCTTTAGTTTGTTGTTGTTGTTAAGACAGGATTTAGCACATTTTCTGGGACATATTGATACTAAAAAATTAGTTTATCTGTTAATTATTAATTTATTAAATTGGCATATCACTCATATTCAATTAAGGAGGTATTTATTGAGTATCTACTATATTCAAGGCACTGTGCCACCTGACTCAGCAGATACAAAAATACCTTACTTGTGAACTCTGTAATCTAGTAGCAATCTATTAGCTATGATTCAAATAGTATGATGTGTATCATAAGAAAGGTACAATGAGGGAGCCATTAGAGCACAGGTTTTTTTTTTAATTAAATTTGAAAGTGTGAATTGTGATTAAATTTCAGGCCCTGAATTTTTTCAAGCTGGTATTGTCTACAGCACCACAGTAAACCAGCAGCTAGGTAGAAGTTAAGTGCTGCAAAATGTGCTCTTGAATATGAGTGTGACCAGAGAACTGGGGTGGATTGAAGTGTACTGTGAGACTGTTTGAAAACGGTACAGAAATATTTAGGTGTAATGTTTTCAAGGAGCAGTCACTTGCATATTTTATGCTTTTACTTGTTTTCTAAGTAAATTCATTCTAATTGTCAAAGTAGTATGCATTCAATTGTATAATTTGGAAATGAGATAAAAGTCTAAAAGAATGAAATGAAAATCTTCTGTTCTCTTACTCTTCATAAATAGCCATTGTTGACATTTTTGTGTAAAGTATTCTAGTTCATTTTTTATGCATATTTATTTATATATTATAATGTAAGGCCATACTTGTACCTAGATTTTGATAATCTCCTTTACTTATCAATTTCTTGTGATATTGTGAACAAGTCTCCATATCATTAATATTCTACAGTATGATTTAAATAAGTGCTTTATATTATAATTTATTAAAATATAAAATAATATAATCATAATGAATAATGAAAATATATAATATAAAATAAAATACTTTGTATAATATAAAATAATAATATGTTATAAAATATAATTATTGAACTAATACCTTTTTGACACTTTATTTATTAAAAATTTTTTCTTAAATACTATTTTTACTTTTTAGGATAGAAATTGCTTCATATTTTCTATTTCTATAAATTTTGTACAATTATAGAATAGTGGGCATGACCTCTAAATTGGAAAACAGAGCCATTTTGAAATTGCAGCTCTATTTCTTACCTTTTGTGAGTTCCAGCTTTCTCATTTGCAAATGAGAGTAACAAATACCTCTCCAGTTCACAAGGTTGTTGGGAGGAGTAAGGAAGAACATATGTGAATGTCTTCAGCTTGGTTATTAGTCAAATTTGATGTAACATGATAGAAGATGGCTTATCCAAATTCTCTTTCTTTGTCATTTAAGAGTCATCATATGACTTTAGCTAGATGAACTAGTTGATATAGGTGTTGCTTCTATTTCCATTGGGACACTGAATGAATATATATGGTTGGTTCAGTAGTAAGAGAACCTTGTCTATGGGGTCTGGGCTATGAGGAAATCAGTTGATCCACAGATCTGGTAATTAGAATTAATTGTACTTTTGGTATGGTTTATATAAATGCTAGGACACAATACAGGGCTGACTGCTGCAAAGGAACTTGTCTTACAGCAGATTGGAGGGGGAGCCAGAGCTATGCACTCTTTGCCCTTCTAAAAGCAAATTCATTTATTTATTTTTTCAGCAATTATTTATTGCAACTACTGTTTGCCAGGAACAATGTTCAGGACTGAGATTATAGGAAACTGCCCTGCTGTAGTTGGAGATACAGAGAAATGAACAGACAATTACAGTATTGTGAGATCAGTGACACCACAGGGATATCTCTCAGAGCACAGGGAGAATCGAGACGAGGGGGATCAGGCAAGCCTTTTTGGATGAGGAACTATCTAAGCAAAAGAACAAATAGAAGTTTTGGAGGCAAAGAAAGAAAAGTTTTACAGTGGAAGCACCATGTACAAAGGTCTTGAGGCTAGATAAAGCAAGTCAGGTTCTTGGAAATATAGGTAATTCAGGGAAGTCCAAGCATGGAGCATGACGTTTGGCAGAAGAGGGGACCCGGGACAGAAGAGTGGTGGCAGGAAAGGATATTGTAGAGGTGAGCAGGGCCCACTTTTAGGAGTTGAATGTTATTCCAAGCATGATGAAGAGCCACTAACTAAGCAGTGAATTGACAAATTTCAATTTGCATTTAAAAACATTTTCATTTTCTAAAACAGTCTTATTGCTTGTGGGCATTATGTGAGTATGTGTACAAGGGATCCTTGGGTTAAGACAGTCTTGACATACGATGTTTTGGTTTATGATGCTCACTCCCATAAAAACTTTAAAAAATTGAGACATGAGTGTTTGAGCTAACACTGTTAGTGTTGTACTTATGGACTATGTGGGCAAACTAGTTTGGTTGCGTGCAGCAGAAGAATACGCAGTAACGTGGAGTATGAGTGAGGGAGAAGGCGACCACCAGTACGCTTACCTACACCATTTTGGACTGTTAAAAGTGAAAGTGTTCCATTTGCATTAGGCTAGGGTGTGTTTCAACTTACACCAAAATTTGTGTTATGTCACTGTCATAGAAACAGAACTGTGTTGTAACTTGAGGACCCCCTGTATTTTGGCTGGGTAATGAGCAGATCAGGTCAAATTGGCCAAAAATCTTAAGGCCTTCAGCCACCTGGCAATATAATAGCATGAAAATTGACCCATTATAGTTTTAATTTTTTTATGGTGATCTGCATTTGAATCTTCTCTATGCATAGTCTGGCCTCCCTATGACTTAGCTGCTGGGAGCTGTCATTGTTTTAACCTGAGATAGATTACTTTTCTAGGTCCATAAAAAAAGCAAAACTTTTTGCGAATTTTATGGAAAGAGTAGTGTCTGAGGAAAGGATGTGTAGCTTCAAAATAGACTAGTTCTCAAAGAAACATTTGTTTCTTTGTGTGAATGTGTCTAAATGATGTTTGGCTTGGGGACTGTTCAGGGCTCAGCTTTCTTTTTTACATTACTATAGAAAACAGTGTTGGCTGCCCACCTCAAATGCATCCACTTTTCAGCACTGGTTGAAATGGCCCTTGACTCCAGTTCCAGTGGGGCTTATCTTGATTGATCCAGGCCAATCATGACAAATCCACTCCCAAGCAAGTGACTTGTTGAAGGGTAGCTGTTTAACCTTGTTCTAGACAATGAAAATAATATAACAGAAAATCTGCTCAATACTTCTGTACATTGATACATGAAGATTGGATACTTGGCCCTGGACTGTTGGCTCAATGGTAGAGTATTGGCCTCGGCATGTGGATGTCCTGGATTCCACTAAAAAATGACTCCAGTTGCAACAGAGCAAGGGCCCCAGATGGGCAGAACATCACTCCCTAGTGAGCTTGCTGGGTGGCTCCCAGTCAGGGCTCATACAGGAGTCTGTCTCTGCCTCCCCTCCTTTCACTAAATAAATAAATAAATAAATAAATAAATAAAAGACTTGATATTTGCAAATATGAGGGCTTGAGGGTTGCTTTTCAAGATGCTAAGGATGAAAAAACAGAAAGAAAAGCCTAGGTCTTTGATAGCAAAATATGGCCTCTGCTTTAACCGACTCTGGAGCCCCCTACTGCAGGACTTCCTGGTATGTGTAAGCATTTTTCAGTTGAATTGTATGTTACTTATAGGCAAAACCACCCTATCTGATACCATCACCATGTTTTTTTTTTTCTAATCTTGTGCAAGACTGACAACCCACAGTAGTTGTAAGCCATGTAGTTCTAATGCTTCTTTAGTGCTTGCTATAATGTCACAGTGATAAAATCTGACATTTGTATAGCAATCATTAGTTTGCACAATGCCTTTATTTCATTTGGTTCTTACAAAAACCTTGTGTAGTGGACTGTTAATACACTATCAGGTATCAAGGGCCACAGAACAGGTACTGATCTTATGTTCAATTTGCGGAATCTGAGGTTGACAGCTTGCTGTTTATTGCAACACTGATAGAGCTCCTGGTTGTCAAGGAAAAGTTAGATTGGAACTAATGATTTTTTTTAAACTTTTTAAAATTTATTCATTTTAAAGAGGGGAGAGAGCGGGGGGAGAGAGAGAGAGAAGGGGGAAGGAGCAGGAAGTATCAACTCCAACATGTGCCTTGACCAGGCAAGCCCAGGGTTTTGAACCAGCAACCTCAGCATTACAGGTTGACACTTTATCCACTGCACCACCACAGGTCAGGTGGAACTAATGATTGATCCTTCATACCAATCCGTGACAACAAAGAGGATGAGAAGAAAAGCCACTTTCAGTTTTTTGTGGAAGGTCTTTAGTTGGTAAGGCACTCACCTTGACTCAATGAGGTGCCTGATTGCTTTTCCTGGGGTGGGGTCCTTCAGGAGGTAAGAAACTAAGTGTGTTTGATAAAAGAGTCTTTACAGACAGAAAGTGCTGTAAAATATCAAACATACTGGGCTCCTTTGTGGGCTTCTTGATAGAAGAGTTTCAGTATTGGTACAAAGGGAGATCTTCTCTACTTCAGGGAGAACAGTGAGGGCTGTCATACAGGCACTGGGTATGTTGCTGGCTAAAAAATTAAGTGACATGAATTAATTAATTCAACATTTACTGAACAGTGCTAAACCAAACAAATATGGCTCTTGTCTTAAAGGTGAAAGGTATAGGTATGTGCACTCTAGTAGTAAAGACAGATAATAGGAAGTAAATAAATAAATAAATAAATAAATAAATAAATATATATATATATATATTTGCAAATTGTGATAGCTGCTATCAAGGAGGAAGACTAGTACACGTGCAAGAAAAGTGGGGCGAAGGGGTTGCTTTATACTGGGTGATCAATTTAGGCTTCTGTGGTTAGAGTATACTCCAGTTGATCCAGAAGGGTGGGAAAGGGCCAGCCAATTCAAAGAGTGTATAAGAGAGAGTGAGGGGAGGAGGTGCTGAGAGAATGTGCCAGGCATAAGGAACAGTATATGCAACGGTCCTCATGCAGGAAATAGTTGGTATATTCAAGGAACTAATTTTCTAGGCAGGGTTCTTTTACCACCTCATGCTATCAAAGTTTATTGAACTTTTACCCTGTGTCTAGTATTATCCTAGGAATTGTGTGGAATAAATACATGTGTGTGTAAGTATGTATAGTATATATAAGCTATATTGTTACAGAGTATTTGATAGAGGAGCTGGGTGGAACTAAAATTGGAATACAAAGAAAGGAATGGGATTTAAATGGGTAGAGGGGAGAAGGTGTGAAATTTTGTAAAGGCGAGGAGGAGAACTGAGCATGGTGTGGTTGTGGGGCTGGCTGTTAAGAAAATATATTCCCAAGGGTGAGAATAGCACAATCTTGTATTAATTTTTCCTAATTGAGGATTAATAAACAACCACCTAAGATTCACAAGATACTACAACTTCAACTACTTCTCTTAAAACTTGACTATTATTCCTGTCCACTCAAATTAATTAGATCAGCCCAGTGATTTATAAAGAGCAAATAAAGTAAATATCCTGTCACTGAGACTCGCTCTCAAAACAAATGACTACTAGATTTTCAATGGCAAGTGCTCCTGACCTCCATGTTTCCCTGTCTTATAGTCTATTCTTATTTTCATTGTGTGTGTTATAACACTGCAGGGCTTTTACCATGTTTTACACTGTTTGAATCTGGCACCAACGAATGGCGTTTTCAAGCGCTTTGCAGACCTAGCTCATTCACTCTCGCCGCTCCATGGAGGTGGGGAGGGGCAGGTAGCATTGTATCTGTGGAATGATTGAGGAAGCAGGAGGGCAGAGAGGTTAAGTGACTCATATAAATCACACAAGGGTCAGGGGCTGTGTGTGAATAGGACTCTGCCTCCAAACTTTTAGTCCAGGGCTCTGTCCACTAAGCCCCCTTTCCTTGCAGGCAGCTCTGAATGTTAGGGAGGAAAAAAAAAAAGTAGTGTTTCAGCATTCCAAATGGAGAAGTAGAGAAGGGAGATGATTTATAAAGATGATTCATATCATTTTGGGTGAATGTTGCTGAATGTAACTATTTATGTGTTTTAGAGCATCATTCATCTTCAAGTGCCCAAATTTTAGTACATCACAGGGAGTAGTTAGATGGAAGTAGTTAGAACTTTCACAAGTTTGAAGGCCAAGAAATGAGTGACTTGTCTCACTTTGCCACACTTGTCTTCCAGTTTGGTCTCTTTATTCCTCCTTCCAAAGAACAGATGTCCTTGGGGTGCTTCCCTCCAGATACGGCACGGCGCCCAGTCCCTCGCTCCCATCCCCTTCCGTTGTATCCTGGTAGTTCTCCTGCTTCTAGATCAATGCTGCTTATAACATGCTACAACTTTCTCAGGACCAGAAACTGTAGAAAATGCCAAGTTTGAAGTTTTAACCCTGGGTGGAAAGTTTTATTTAGATGCAAATAAAAGTTTTATTTGGATGTGAAAGTGACATCTGCAGATCCTGCCAGCTGTCTCTGCTGCCATTTCTCCTGCTTCTCTCCCAACACTCAAAACCCAGCAAGATTTGTGTTCGCAAAACCTTTTCTAACAATTTAGTCTTGGAGTTAAATCTTGAGGACAAGTTTCTCTGAAATAATAACTTTTCCAGCAAGTTGTAAGAGTCTGAAAAGTAATTACAAATAAAAACTGTCATTTCAGCCCGTGCTTATTATCCTACAGTTGTACCACTTTACAGTTGGATTCTTTTTTTTTAATCTTGACCCTGCATTTTCTTTCAATCTTGACCCTAAGGACGAGTTCTAATGAAATGGTGAATTGGTTTCTACACCACTAGAGAGGGACAATTAAATATCAGTTGTATGAAATTCAGACAATCGAAGACCTATCCTATGTGGGGTTTCCTAGATAAATCTGCCTCCTATAGATTTTTAATGACAATGTGTTTTCAAACTTAGTGTTATTCAATATCAAATCAAAGCTGACTCATGGAGAAAAATACTGTTTGATTCTATTTAGTCCACATTTTCCTCCCCACTTTAGGGTGTCTGCCTGTGCAATTGGGGGTGGGGCTGCATATAATACGGTCTGAATACATTCTTATAAGTATTAGAAGTATGGAAACACAGAGCCCTCCATGACCTCCGAAGCCCTCTGTTGATCACGGGTGTTTGTTGTAGAAGGAAGGCAAACATAAGCATAGAAGTGTTATTGAACAGAAACCCCTTCAAAAATGTCTCTGGGCTTTTGTTCTAGAGTTGCAAAGCAGTGGGGGGCCCCCCTCCTCAGAAAGCATACTTATGCAAGTATTAAGAACTGGCTGAGATAAGAAGTAAAGCTTAAGAGACCTTCATCATTAGCTGCTAGTGGTAGAGATTAGCGATCCTACTACAGGATTACAGAGGGAAAGAGTGCCAGTGTTGGTTAATTGTTCATTAATGCTTGTAAAATAAGCCAGCTGGAGGAAAACTGACCATTGTCTGCTGGCTCAGAGTGAAACGAAATTGGATCTGCTCATCAATGGCAGTATTGATGTCAGAAAAAAAATACACATGTAAACTTCTTCCCTAAGATTCCCCCTCAATTTAATTAAAAACTGATATCTTAATAAGCAATGATGAAGCTGTCAATGCATCTTTCCATGTGTGGTTGACCTTTACATCAACTAAGAACACCTTCCTTCACACGCATTTGTTCTTTTAGTTTTTCTCTGAAACAGAAATTAAAACTGATCTGTTAAAAACAGCCTGTAGATACAAATAAACCTAATGGTTTGTAGTGATAATTTGAGACACAGTGGACATGCTACTTAAAAATCTCAGAGAATTTTAGTGACTTTTTCTTGCTTCCTCCGTCCTTCTTCTCTTCCCTCCCTACTCAAGCCCTGTCCTGTGGTGGGACTCTCATTCCCAGTTCCCACCCCCAGGCACAGGCACGGCTAACTGAGTGGCCCGAAGTCACAGGCTATTCAGGCAGGAAAAGAGCCAAGTACACTTGCCTATTCCAGCAAATGCCATTGTGAAGTCAGAGACTAGACAGTTAACTGTTTCTGAATCCAAAAGCAGGAAATATTTAAACGTGTTTCCTCCACTCCTTTACTTTAAGTGAGGATTAGAGTTTATTTGTTCATTCAGAAAATATTCATTGAGTCCCACTGCAACAGTGATTAACAAGTAGACAGAGTTCCTGGCCACCCTGTGCTTACCGTCTAGTGGGGACAGACAATATCTTACCAGATACAAAGGGAGGTAAGTGTGGTGAAGGGAAAAGCAAAAGGCACAGTGGGGGGACGTGATTATCACCGAGGGATGTGATTGAGATTTGGGGATGATATGTGGCTTCTCTAAGAGAGGGGCCGAGGGGTGAGTACGAGACGGTCAGGCAAACCTGAGGCTAAGACAGATGCTGGAGCTTGTGTGAAGACCCTGACATGAGAAAGATTCCCAATGGGTGGCAGGCACTGCACAAGGAAGAGGATACTCAGAATCTGGAAGCAGGTAGAGCTTAGCCATCTGCAGAGGTAACAGTCTGACCAGCGGTTTGTAAATACACAGTGCTGATGAGCCTGGGTGTGAGTGTCTAATAAGAAACACGGTCTGGCCCTGCTTCCCTCTCCTGCATCACCACCCCGGCCACTTCTTCAGCCTTTCTCTCCCTCTCCAACACCCAGCTCAGTGTCCCGTATTTCCAGCCCCTCTGCTCTTTGCACATTGTGATGACTGTGAATCCTTCTCTCTATTTTTTCACTCGTTCATTAATAAATACTTATTGCATATTTAATAGTTACCAGTTCTAGGCACCATTGGTTAACCAGGAAATAGAAGAATCAAAGTCCCTTCTTTCAGTCCAATGTCACCTCCTCAGAGGCATATCAGAGGCATATTCTCCGCCCCCCCTCCCCGGTCTATTACATTGGCCTGTTTTCTTGTTTTATAGCAAGTTTCACACTCTGAGCTTGTCATAGTTATTTGTTACATGTTTGTTGTATATTTTCCCCCTAAAATGAAAACACCAAAAGGGCATGGACAGATCTATTCATGTTCATCACTGCATCTCCAAGACCTAGAACACTGCGTGGTATACAGTAGACAGTGTATATATTGAATGACCAAATATATGGGGGAAAAACAGATTACAGATTAGACGCAGCTGATGCAAAGTGTGCGGAGGTAAGTTACATTTCCGAAGCACTGACTGTGCCTTAAGAACTGGTCAATTCACTCCTTCACTGAATGCCAGAGCGGCATAACATTGTCACATACTGTAACCACCCTGTTGTGTTGCTTTTAAAAATCCACTTTTATTTGTTTAGATATATTAAAAATATTTACTGATTTGATTAGATACATGTATGATTTACTTTATAAAAGTGCATTTGTGTGATCACTGATCAAAACTTAAAATTTAAGTATCAAAACTCAAAATTTCCTCTGGTTCACTGGTTAAATAGCTGTTACGCAGAATTTAAGGTCACAACCACAGGAACTGATGCTGGTATCTGGTTGTTATTTTGTATTTCATCCAATGCTAGAACAAAATGTATAAAGTCCCTCTTTTTATATCTTGCAATCTAAGAAGTTCATAGGTATGAATTTATTTATCTTTAAAGTATATAATTGTAGAAATTAGAGGCAGACTTTCATAATGATTTTTTTTATCAATTGGAAAATTGTGACACAGAGATCATAAGTGACTCTTTGCTGTTATGCCATTTCAGGATTCACCAGATGTGACCAGTAGAGGTTCAGGGCACAGTGCTACAAGTACATGCTCTGACTACTGAGTTGTATGAGAAATAGAATGAGCATTCTTTGATGAAAAGAAGGCAGAAGGGAAGGGACATGAAGTAGGCTGAGGCCCAGTCACAGAAGCCAGCTGGCCATGGTCTAAAGGAGGCAGGTATCAGACCTGTGTCAGGAATCAGCAGAGGAGGTGGCTTGTTCCATGGTAGACTGGTAATTGTTGGTGTTGCATATTCTAGCAGAAAGTGTATATGATGTTTAAGTAGAAGGTTAATTTGGTATGTAGGACTTCTTGTTATCTTGTAGCTATTCTTCTGGACTATGCTGTGGTTCCTACTAATTCCTCCTTTTGCCTACCTTGCTTCCAACTTAAAAAGCCTTTTACATTCCCCTGCCATTGGTTAGAAGCAAGGCAGCAAATTAAAAACTAGGCAGATATTCACACAGAAATAAGGACCCAATTCTTACTATGTTCTATCTTCATGTTACAGTGCATTTATTTATTGATATAAAAAGGATTCCAGGATATTAGAAAAAAATACAGAATCCTGGTTTCTAGTTGGCCCTGTTTTGAGTCACTGAAACTATACTTTCAGTTGTACTGTCTGCTGGTGGTTGTGAATACAGTATGATTCCAGAGACTCAGAAATGTAAGACACTGTGCTCATACCACAGTTGATTGCGTTTACTGAAATGTACTTTTCACAGTGGTTCTATTAGAATTTAATAATGTTTTCCAGAAAGTCTTTCTCTCTTGGCATTGAGGTTGCAAGATAAAAAAGAGAGATTCTACAATTCCGACCAAAAGAGGTCTGATGGAGAGAAGGGAAAAAAAAGAGTGTGAGAGACCACCAAGTGTTGATCGTAACCACCAGGCTGACATGGCACTGACTTGGAGGCAGAGGCCTGGGCCATGGACAGCATCCACAGACCTTACAAATAGAGGTTTGGGGAGAAAGTTTATCAGCCCTGACCCAGCTCTCATTGCCACTGATGGTGGGTTGCATAAGAGTCCGACAGATGAAAGTGGCACTGTGTATTGTTAGAATCAGTGTTAGCAAGTTATAGGGATGATCTTAACTCCCTACACCTTGCATCTTAAAAACAGTTTTTAAAAAAGCTTTTCCTCACCTCTTTATAGCAGTGATGAGCAAAATTCAGCTTGTGACCATCTAAATATATCAAATTCCCTATTGCATTGTCTAAGTCTTATTTTTATATCTTCATAACACTGGTGAACAGGACCAGAGAGTCTACTTACTACCTGCATTATTCTCCTTTTCACATTAGAATCCTACAGTAGAGAAAAGAGGCCCTAGGGGGAAGGGGGTAGTTTTATAGGTAAATCTGTGGATTCACCTGATCTTTGCCAAGGTGTGTCAGTTAAACCATTTCCTCAAGAGATACTTTCAAGTACAAAGTACTGTCAAGATGCATAAACACATAGAAAAAGAGAGACTCTGAAATCTGAAAGGTAAGATTTCTATATCTTGAAACAAATATGCTCATGAGTCCATTAAGATTGAATGGGCACATTTAATATTTTTAATATTTTTCTGGGTAATTTTCCTGGTTTATTAAAAACTTTTCACCCTACTCTATTCTGGAAATTAGTATGAAGGGGAAGAAATACATTCCTTTTTCACAAAGGCTCCCCATTTTTACCATGTGGGGAAATTGAATGGTACAGTTGAAGTTTATGAAGCTAAGATACATTCTCTCAGTCAATGACACATGATCATAAGGGATATCTGTAAAGCACAAACTGCAGCATAGCATTTTTCCCCCTAAAAACAACCTATTGACTTTCCATCACAGGCAGAAACAGTTCAAACCAACTTACTAGATGGATTGGAACCATCAGGAAATGGCTGTAATTTTTCTGCTACTGCCATCACCCTGGATGATGTTTTGGGCAGATTCTATTACTTTCCTTCACTTTGGGGTATCAGTAGACCTCTTTTTCAGTATTCATAATTTCAGTCAAATATACAGGGTGGGACAAAAACAGATTTACAGTTGTTCATATGGAAAATGATACAGTAATTAATAAATAATAATACAAGATAACCATGCTTTGCATACTCACAACTGTAAATTTGCTTTTGCCCCACCCTGTATATAGAAACTTACATTTTCTATTTACATCAAAACATCTTTCCTCTGGTTAGCTGAAGTCTGGGACTGGTGGTGGAGAAGAGGGTTCTAGCCTTTCATTTTTCTGAGTCCAAATTCTCCCTTTCCCCATCTGGATCCTCCAGGGTGACAGAGGAGAGGAAGGGGGAAGAGAAAGGGTCGGCCTGCAGCTCTCTTGTCTGTTGTGGAAGCATTCCCATGGTAACGTCATCTTCAGGGACATATGTATCCTCCTTGGAAGAATATGGGTGGCCCTGTGTGTTTAATTGCTTCCTGACTCACGGGATGCTTACCTGCCTCAGTTCCTGCTATCCCACGACAGACCCTTGGCCCCTTTTTCCTAGGATCTCATCTCTTGAGCAGAAGTCTCTCATAGGCAGGGTCTGACTGAAGCCAGGTTGCCTTTTTTAGCATCCATGTGACCCAGGGAAAGCTTACATGCCCCATGCTCTTACTTTACTAAATGGGAGGACTGGATTAGGAACTTGCTCCTTTCTTCTTGCCTTGCCTTTGCTGACCGCTCTAGCCAGGCTCAAGTAGACACCAGCCTCTGTCTTCATCATGTGGCCCCCTGGACCTCTGCATACATGTCTGAGGCTTGCCCAAGAATGTGAATTCTGTTCTGATAGAAGCATGAGAAACCCTACCAGTTCCTATCTCTAAATGAGCATCTGATTTGAATTTGAGAATATAATCTGTACTCTCTTAGGTTATTCCAAATCTTGCAGCTGCTTTTTTGGAGTCTCCTTTACTTGCATTGAGGTTGGTGTGGTAGGAAAATAAAATGTCCCACTACTCCTAACTCATTAATTCTTCAATTTCAGAGGATCTTCTCAGCAAATTTCTCACTATTATATAAGCTGTTGATGGTGACAAATTTTTACTAATGATGTCTTACCTCAATGTGTCTAGTACCACACTTTAAATATTTCTTTATTCAATTTTAGAGAAAGACAGAGAGAGAGAGAGAGAGAAAGAGAGAGAGAGAGAGAGAGAGAGAGAGAGAGATTAGGAAGGGGAAGAGGAGAAGGAATCATCAACTCTTATACGTGCCTTGACCAGGCAAGCCCAGGGTTTTGAACTGGCGACCTCAGCATTCCAGGTCGACACTTTATCCACTGCACCACCACAGGTCAGGCAAACACACACTTAAAAATGTGGCATGCTTATTGCATTGATTTTAGCTTAAAGGTTTTAGATGAAACTCAAAGGCAATGAGAAAAGTTTCATTTCACTTTCATTCCACTGGTATTTATAGTTCTTAACAGTCTTATCAGAACATTGTTTCTTACTATGTCTCTGAACACACCTCTCCTCTCTTTTTTCATTTTCCCCACTAGTATGAGATAGCCAGTACTCCACTTCTACGTTTTTTCCTCTGCCCAAATACAAATGTCTCAGGCCCTTTGCCCCATCTTTGCTTCTTGAAATTTTACTCATCCTTGAAGCTCTTGCTCCAATGTCACTTTCACGATGAAGTCTCGGCAGATCTGACTAATCTAACTAAATCCCACCTATAACCTGGCATGTTTTGTTTCTTCTGTTGTAGCATTCGATGGTTAACACTATAATGGTTTTATTACAGTCTTCTTTGTATTAATTTGTGAGTCTGTGTACCATACTAGATTGTAAATTTTCTTCCATTTATTTTTTTCCTTTATTCTTTCAAAACCATTTATCTCCAAAGCACCAGAGAATAGGAGAATGGAGATAAAAAAGATGAGTACATAAAAATCATTGACCATAAGAAAGTTATTCTAGGTGGGCAGACAGAATAGAGACATGAAAATTTAAATGTTGATTGAATAAAATACAGAGTGTCCGTAAAGTCACGGTGCACTTTTGACCGGTCATAGGAAAGCAACAAAAGATGATAGAAATGTGAAATCTGCACCAAATAAAAGGAAAACCCTACCAGTTTCTGTAGGATGATGTGGCAGCATGTACGCAAGCGCAGATGATGACGAACCACCGTGTATACAGTGGAGCAGCCTACAGCCATGCCAGTCGAGATGTGGACAGTACAGAGGAAAGTTCAGTGTGTTCTGTGGCTTGCTAAATTCGAATTCATGACCAAAGTGCAACGTGAACATTGGCGCATTTATAATGAAGCGTCACCACATAGGAATAACATTACTCGGTGGGATAAGCAGTTGAAGGAAACTGGAAGTTTGGTGGAAAAACCCCGTTCTGGTAGGCCATCAGTCAGTGATGAGTCTATAGAGGCTACACGGGATAGCTACCTAAGGAGCCCTAAAAAATCTGTGCATGAGCCCACATCGAACTGTGCTGAATAGGTATGAAACTGGGAGAGTTTTCCTTTTATTTGGTGCAGATTTCACACTTCTATCATCTTTTGTTGCTTTCCTGTGACCGGTCAAAAGTGCACTATGACTTTACGGACACACTGTATATAATGAGAATTGATTAAAAGATCAAGTAGGCAAAAATCTTTCCCCTGAAGGGGCTCACAATTTAACTCAAGATGGAAGGCAACAAACAATTGACACTTAGAAAATATTAATTCATTTATTCCACAAAAATTTATCACACATCTTCTATGCATCAGACACAGGAGATGGCAATGAGAATATAGTAAAGAACAAGAAAAATCCGTTTTCTCACACAGCTTAAATGCTAGCAAAGAAAAGAAGTAACAGTGATTGTGAGTGGTAAGGTTTATCAAAGGGAAAATGCAGGATCTAATAACAGGTTTCATCTAATTTAGAGGTCAGAAGGGTGTTTAAATATGCTGTTAAATTTGCTTTTATGAGATTTCATGAGGAATTTTTTTTTTTTTTGTATTTTTCTGAAGCTGGAAACGGAGAGAGACAGTCAGCCCGACTGGGATCCACCTGGCATGCCCACCAGGGGCGATGCTCTGCCCACCAGGGGGCGATGCTCTGCCCCTCTGGGGCGTCGCTCTGTTGCGACCAGAGCCACTCTAGCGCCTGGGGCAGAGGCCAAGGAGCCATCCCCAGCACCCGGGCCATCTTGGCTCCAATGGAGCCTCGCTGCGGGAGGGGAAGAGAGAGACAGAGAGGAAAGAGAGGGGGAGGGGTGGAGAAGCAGATGGGCGCTTCTCCTGTGTGCCCTGGCCGGGAATCAAACCTGGGACTTCTGCACGCCAGGCCGATGCTCTACCACTGAGCCAACCGGCCAGGGCAGGAATTTTTTTAAGGTGCATTTATTTATTGCCTTTGTTGAGATCTCATTAAGAATTCTAGGAAATTGTTGTAGAGCTAGCAAATGTGTTTAACTTACAGCAGTGAGGTGTACACACATACATTTTTCTCCTAACTCATCAACTTGCCCAGTTGCCTTGAGAAGCTTTCTGAGACTCTGCATTGAATCAGAAAGGGTCATATAACTAATGTCCATAAAGCTTTGATGTAATCTCTTTCCAGCTCAGAAAGTGACTATGTTGATTAGCACGTCAGTCATCACTCAGTCTCCATCCATATTGAACAACCTCATCTGAGACAACACCACATTTTTAAATATATACATAGAATGACCTTAGCTTATAGGCATTGTTGGTAAACAAAAGATAAGCATTCTTAGGAGCCTTTATAGTGTCATACAGAAGCTTGTCAGTAAGTAGCGGGCCCTCAGTAAATATGTTAACTTTAATTTATTCTTAATGGAAATATCACTCCAGTGTTATAAAATTGGAAACATCTCTTCCATTGATGAGGTACTATCACAGAAAGTACAATCTCAAGAATAATTTTGACAAAACAAATGCTAATTTTATTTTATTTATTTAATTTTTAAAGTTTTTCCATTAATTTGAGAGAGAAACAGGGTCTGAGAGAGAAACAGGGAGAGAGAGAAGCAAGAATTTGTTGTTTCACTTAGTTGTGCACTCATTGATTACTTCTCGTATGTGCCCTGACCAGGGATTGAACCTAAGACCTCTGGTGCACCAGATGGCACTTTACCCACTGAGCAACCCAGCCAGGGCTGGAAAATGCTAATTTTAGAGAAAAGGAGAACAAATGTTTGGATATACCAAATTAAACATCCTTAGGTTTCTATTTTAAATTTGATAAATAATTGTAGGTGAATAAAGACATGCATAAGTATGTATATGTGTCTATATTCTTGTGTCCAGTAAACAGGGATGAGTATTATGCCTAACATTTCTGTGTGGAAAGCATGGATATTTTCAGTGGGTGCATTTGACAATAAAGCTGTAAACCCTCACCAAGAATAAATATGTGTCTGATATCGTACCATGAGTAGTAAAAGTGAGGAGCTTCCATTAAATTTAAAATTATTTCCCAGGGGTTTTCAGAACACTTTAACAATGCCTAGGATGTAGTGGTGGGAAACATTAATCACAAAAATAGTGGGGTTTTTTTTCTGAAATTAAAGTCTTTGTCTTTTAGAGAAACTATTCTTTTATATGTCCATAGGCAAATTACAAATCTATTTCAGAAATAATTTCTGTGAATAATAGCTAACAGAATAAGTTAGAGGAGCTCAAATAGTCTCTCAGGAGGAATCTATCTCTGATTTTCCCAGTATGCCTATGAATGACTCTTTAGGAAGACTTTGATAAGTAATCCAGTATTTCTCTAAGTTTTCTCTGAGGAGCACTAATTCTGTGAGATATTAATAGGTGCTAACTTCCCACCCCCAAATAAGAATTCATTAGTTAAATGAATTAATTTTCAAAACATTGAATTAAAGCAAAACAAATTTGAATTCTTAGAGCCTTTTAAATTTAATGTGCTTTGGGAATCTTCGAGTGTATGGATGGTATAAAGCATGTTCCAAACTCATAGGAACATGGAGTCCTGTGACCAAGACCAGTGTTCTGTAGAACACATTTTGGGAAAAACTAATGTGGTAGGTCTTTTCCATTTCTTATATTAAGGGAAACTGCTACGTAGTCTGAATTCAGTCTAGTTAAGAGACTTAAAGGAAGGAAATGCTAGCTAATGAAGTGGAATGCAGGCATCAGTTATTGCAAGTAAATGGGTAGAGCATGTGTTTATCACTTAGAATTGTCCCTGAGGCACCCCCAGTTCACTGTGCAAAGCACTGGGGATAAAAAAATAAATAAGCAAGCCTGACCTGTGGTGGTGCAGTAGATAAAGTGTCAACCTGGAATGCTGAGGTTGCCAGTTCAAAACCCTAGGCTTGCCTGGGCATGGTGCATATGGGAGTTGATGCTTCCTGCTCCTTCACCCCTTCTCTCTCTCTCTCTCTCTCTTTCTCTTTCTCTCTTTTCTAAAATGAATAAATAATAATAATAATAATGAAAATGACAGATTTAATGACAAAAAAAACTTTAGCTTTTTTAAAAAAAGCAAATTTGTGTTTAAAGTGACTATAGTCTAGTTTGGGGGAAAATGCAAAAATCAATAATTTCAGTGTAATGATGTAACTGCCAGGACTGAGGCATACACAAGACAGAATGGAAGCCCAGAGAAGAGACATAGCCCAGCTTGGACATCCAGGGAAGACCTTCTGAAGGAGGTGATACTATAGCTGACCAGTTTAAAGGATCAGGAATTAATTATTTAGGGAGGTGGGGAAATGAGGTTTCCAGGTAGACCATCACGACCATATGCATAGGTGAGAAAGACTGAAAAACTGCAAGCATTTAATTTTTGACACTACAGAGAAGAGATTACTTTTAAAAAGTATCTCTTTGTAAGAAAAGGCTAATATTTGGGGGAAGCGAGGACTGGTCTAGCACTTGGGACATGGCACAACTTCATTCCACTGCACAGGTAACACTCAGGCCATGACCAACATCAGCCTTTGGGGTGACCTTTAGCTGGAGAGTGAAACAAATATAAAAGGGCCTCTACTAACTGAATTTGGGTCTGTGACAAAAAAACAAAAAAAGCAGTGATGGTCTTCCATAGCAAAGAGGGGTTTCTGAAAAACCATGCCTTTCATCCCACCTTGTTATTCTGTTGCTGGCGGATTGAGAGCAGAAATGCTTTCTGTGTAGCAGCTCATCAGCAAGAGAAGAACTCGGACATTAGTTAAAATGTTGATAGATGTGACAGGTGATGTGAAGACAAGATGGTGTTGTCAAATCGGAGATGGAGCCCTCCGGCCTCATGCCTTGCTTTATATAACCAGTTTATGCAGCATATATTAAACTGCTAAAAAAAGAGAGTATTTGATGAGTAAAACATACTTTGAAAGTATAGATTATTATTTTGTAGATTAAATCCAAGCTTTGATACTCTATGTAAAAAAAAATTTTACGCTTACTATAAAGGTTTAAATCTATTATTTGACTTTATCTTAGGCCTTTTTGATTTCTATAACTGATTTCTTTTCATTCTCTCTCATTTTCAAACTCTCCATTTGATCTCTTTTCTCTGCCTAAAAATGTGCCCAGGCTCCTCTATTGGGGAAACATGAAAAAAGCAAAATAAAGTAAAAACATTAGAAAAATCTTTCCCCGATCCAAGAGCCTTTTGAGTTCCCATACAGTCCTCTTCTTTTCATCACCATATGCCTGTATAACTCAGGTTTTTGTTCACTGCTTACCACTTTCAAACCAACTACACATGCTCGAAACACTTGCAGTAGAGTTTGTTTTCAGCCTTGTGATAAGCAACTCTCTCACAGATCCTCAATGACTTTCTAGTCAGAAAATCTAATGGCCATTTAGTTTTATCTTAGTGTTTATTCTCCTAAATCTTTCCATGTATGTAGTACTAATGATACTACAGTATTCTTGAAAGACTACTTCTTTGTCTTTAGTGACATATATACACCTTGTTTTCCTTTTAAAGATTTGGATGGGAATGCCAAGTATGCTACTTATTGTGGGACACATGATTTAACTTTTCTGAGCCTCAGTTTTCTCACTTTTTAAAGAAGGGAAGCGTAATACCTACCTGATAGACTTAATGCAACAATTAAAGCTAGGGACCTATGTAATATCTTTAGTACAGTAGTCAGTACCCAACAAATATTAGTACGTCCTTCTCATGTCTCTGAATAACTTTTCTAACTTATTCTTTGGATCTTCTTCATTCTACTCTTTAGTGTTGTTATTCTAGAAGTTTCAATTCTTGGCCTTCTTCTTTCTGTTCCTTTCCTTAGACATCTCATTAATATTCATTGCTGTAAATGTTACTTCTTTGACCCCTCCCCTCAATGTATATACTCTTAATTTCTCTCCTTCTTGCTATTCATTACTCACCTTCAAGTGGATAACCTACTGTCACCTCACAGTTAGTGCATCTATCTACATGAACTCACATCTTTCCTCCTAAACTTGCCTTTCTTTATGTGTCTTTTTATTTATTTATTTTTATGTCTCTTATTTTTGTTGATAACACTGTCATCTTCCTGATTCCTAGGTTAAAAATCGTAATATTATCTTTGATGTTCCCTCTTCTTTATTTCTCTGAGCAGTGGTCAAATCCCATAGATTTTGACTCTACAACATCTCTCAAACCTCTTAACTTCTTTCCAGCTCACTTGTCATGATCCTGCTGTAGGCCTTCACTCATTGCCAATGTTGTCAGCACTTAGCTAGTCTCCATTCTGTCACTATTGTCCCACTCCATTCAATTTATACACATATAAATAGGTTATATTACTACATGTTGTTTGTTTGTCATCCACTCTCTGTGCAAAACCTTTCTTTGTTCTTCATAGATTAAGGCATCCAGATTCTTTATTTAAAAACATTTTGATCTGACCCCAAATCAGATTTGCAACCTTACTCCAACTTGTATTTTTCCACTTAAGTTTATTTCTTCAGTGTTCTCCTTCTCTTTTGGGCTGTTTGGTTTGTGTTCTCCTCCCCTCTCTACTTTTATATATCTAAACACCACCTTGGGGGATGTCTTTTGCCCTAAAGGGGCACACTGATCCTAATAACTCTGCATTTCCCAGAGTTGAGAAAACTGTTGAAATCTTGTTATAACACCACCATTTCATGTGCTGGGCCTATGTTACCATCCTGAAAGTACAACATTAACAATCAATGTCCTTCTGGATAAGGCTGTGTTTATAAACACAGAGCTACCCTGCTTCCTGACCAAACTGAACATTAAAAAGAATATATCCTAAATCACTGGAAGAAGCAGAGTCTAAGCCCATGTTTTCCTGACCAAAATCATTGCTACCATTTTTTCTGTGTCCTGGAGAGCAATTCCCTTGAAGATCTTCTTTCTGTCCCCTCCCCCCCACTCCCTAGCAAATCCTTTAGATAAAAGTTCTGATGTTGAGTTTGGTCTGAGGCCCAGAATCACATACCATTTCCCTGTACCTGGAAACACTAATTCTTTTTTATTTCTTAGTAGTAAATGTGTACTTGTGGCACTGGGGCCACCTACAGTGTTTATCTTAAAAAACAAAGCAGAATGCCTGACCAGGTGCTTGTGCTGTGGATAAAGCATCAGCCTGGGATGCTGAGGACCCAGGTTCAAAACCCTGAGGTTGCCAGCTTAATTTAAGCTTATCAGCTTGAGCACTTGGTTGCTGGCTTGAGCATGGGATCATAGACATGACTCCATGGTCGCTGGCATGAGCCCAAAGTTTGCTGGCTTGAAGCCCAAGGTTGCTGGCTTGAAGAAAAGGTCATTGGCTTGGCTTGGCTGGAGCCCCCCGATCAAGGATCATATGAGAAAGCAATCAATGAACAACTAAGGTGCTACAATTATGAGTTGATGTTTCTCATCTCTCTCCCTTTATGTCTGTCTGTCCCTGTCTATCCCTCTCTAAAAAACAACGAAAACAAACAAACAACAACAAAAACAGAGGAAGCCTAACAATGAGTAAGGATTATTGGTTGTAAGCTATATAATTCACTCTGTCTACTTAAAGCCAAAAAGTATTTAATAAAAGATATGACATAACTCACAAAATCTCTGAGTGAGCTAGAGGACTGTGTAGCCTGAGAAATCCCCAATACCTTGTGGACCTGTTCTAGCAAATGCCATGGCAGAGCTACTCTCTCTGTAGCATAGGTTGTTCTGAAACTAAACACCAGAAGTTCTGCTCCAGTCACCATAAAAGAGTTAACCCTTTTTTTTTTTTTTTACAGAACTTTCTAGAAGATCATATCTTCTCATGCATAACTGCCTTTTCATATTGCTTGCTTCTGCCTTCAGGTTTCTCACACTGGTGAAACCTACATCACAATCCTGCACCCTAGCTACAAAACAACCTGGGGAAGTGTGCCTTTTAGCTTTCTAGTCATTGGAACAGAAGAATGAAAGCAAAAAAGGAGAATGGTGTGGTTTTATTTTATTTTTTTGAGAGAGAGAATGAGAGGGAAAGACAGGAAGACAGAGAGATGAAAAACATTAATTGTAGTTGCTTTCACTTTAGTTGTGCATTGACTGCTTCTTGTATGTGCCTTGACTAGGACTCTGCCAGTGCCTCCTTGCTCAAGACAGTGACCTTTGGGCTCAAGCCATGAGCCCGCGCTGCGAGCCTATGTTCAGGGCCAGTGACTTTGGGGCTTTGAACCAGCAACCTCAGTGCTCTTGGTCAATGCTTTATCCACTGTTCCAACACCAGTCAGGTGAGGAATGATATGGTTTTAATTAAAGCAATTTACTTACTTGTCACATTTAATATTTGGAATTTATTTTTATGTCATTAGAATATCTAATACATAAGTGATTTTAACCAAATAAAAAAGACTCACACAGCACTAACTATGCTCTCTTGGCACTTTAAATCAAGATGTACACACAATGACTCAGATAAGCACATAAAGAAGCCATATAGACAGAAAGAATATAGATTGTTGATAGATGATCTAACATTGTCAAATATTAAACACATTTGAAAACTAGGTTTAGAGGCAAAATTGGAAGAAAGTTTTTTTTATCTCTTTTTGAAGTGATTCTGTAAGAAAACTATATGGAGGCAGTGGGATAAATGTTTGGCTAAGGGAAGCACATGCTGGAGAACACAAGGGATATATGAAAGAATGGGGCATGTAACAAGGAGGACTCAGAAAACACCTCAGAGGCTAGAGTGGGTGGATTGGGCCAAAAGTGCAATTGGCCTGTGGGGATCAGTGGGAAAAGGCTGAAGAGGTAGAATGGCCTAAGGGAAACCTAGTTCTTTTAAATTTTTCAGAAGCATCCATCCTTCCTATCCTATCTGAGAACTGATCAAGTTGCTTAATTCTGTGGGGGATGAGTTCTGCAGCAGTTGAGAGGTAACATTAATATGTGATGAATATTTCCCCCACACTCCCATTGAAGCAGCTCTGTGGGTTTGGGTTCATTGTGCTGGGAGATGTTTGTGCTTATTATTCAGTTTTGCCAACTGATAAAATAAAGAGACCGTGATCTCATTGCATGCTAGCTATTCTTGTGAACTCTGTTTTTCAGATTTTGCAGCCAGATTATTCAAGTTCTTCTTTGTGTCTTAATCCATCAACACTTTAGCTTATCATGTCTAGTTCAATGGGGGCAGTTTGGGCTTCATCTCCTATTAGTTGAGCCTTTGACATGCTTGTAAGTGAAGCAACAGCAATGAGGTAACTTTAAGGTGACAGGTGCTATAAGTAATTAGTAAAGGCTAGGAAAAAAAAAGAAATTAACAACAGCAAGACCTGCTGTGTTCTGTTTTGTTCTGAGTCTATTCTTTATGTGAACGACAAAAGGCACCCTTTGTAAGTAGCGTCCTAATGAGGATGGGGAGAGTGTATCATTTTATTCCCTGGATATGTAAAATGGAACCCCTTTATTTCTTCTCAATTTCTTATATTTCATGACTTTTTCCCAACAGTAGCTACTGCTCAGTAATTTTTGCTTTTGTTTCTGTTTTCTGACTTTGGCATTTGTTTTGCTTTAGATGATTTTACATCTAAGATGTGTTGTGAAGAGTAGAAAAATTTAAAATATGGTTCATTGACAAGCTCCCAAGCATTACACTGCAGCTGATTTAAAATGAAATAAAGAGCAGGCCCCAGAATGCAAATCCACTACACTACTGATTACTCTGTTGAGCTCTGCTGACATTAGTTTCTGGTAGAACTTTCTCTATGAAGCAAGTATTAATGTATTTCTTGATGCAAGTGCCTTGCCTTATTGCAGACTGGAGTTGGAGTAGCACCAATATAGTGTTTCCCCCAGAATTTTCCACCGAAGTTAGACTACTATGAACATCAAATGACAATTTAGAACTGATATTAGCTATATTAATCACTTTGAACTCTGCAAAGCATATTTTCTTTTAAAAGAGAGTCAACCCCAAAATACTTATTAGTGAGAATGGGATAAAAAGCAAAAGGCATTGCAAAGTATTGAACAAAGCTTTGACTCAAAGGCAGTCTGTTGAAGTCAGGAACTCCTTTCTTTTTCAAAATTTTTGCATGGCCCGCCCAACATAGCATCTCATGGAAGTACCTGCATCAGGTAGACACTCACTAAGAACTTGTTGAATGGAATCTTGTCTTCAGACTAAACTTCTTCTGTGTCTTGCTTAAGGAAGTTTAAACTACCCAAGTTCCTGTCTAGTTTCTGAAGAGTGTCCTTGGTAAGCGTGCAGGGACCTGACTCCCTGATGACACCTTCTCTCCCACTGCTGGAGGGAGCTTGGTGGGTCTTGTGCCCTTTGCAGAGGCATCCTTGTTCCATCAGAAAACTCTGCGGTTTTCTCTTTTTAACATTTAATTTCCAAGCAGGAACCACAGGTGCCCTTAGCCCATGTTTTACACTTTCTCCAATGATTTTTTTTAAATTAAAGTCAATATGCTTGAGATTCTATAAGTCCTTAAAAAACAAACAAAAATACCCAAACCCTAGCAGAATGGGAAAAAAAATCTTGACAAGGAAAATAATCCATTGCAAGTTGGTTAACCTTTAAAGAGCATTAATTCAATTGGATAAACTGCAGTTAAATAACTTTTATCAAGCAAACTGGGTTAGATGGTTAAAAGCAAAAAAAAAAAAAAACATTCTAAAAACATACAGTGGGTAGTAGTTTATGTGTCAAGAAAAACTGAGAGAATTTTTGAAGCTCTGATGTCTAGCAGATAGCACTTAAATCATTTTTCTCCAAACTTCAGTCGTAATACTTCAAAGAGTTATACCATAATACAAATTTTTAGACTAAGAAGTGGTGTTTGAAGTTATTTTATAGGATTTTGCTGTAAGGGCTCCAATTGATTTGTGGTAAGATAAAAGAAGAAAACTTTATTTTCGAAGCTTTGTCGGAAAAAAGCTTACCTTCCATTGGTCGTTCTGCCAATATGCCTACAGGGCATGATGATGTGGACACTGATATTATATGCCCATATGAAATGAGCTTGGTCTACACCTCCTGCTGTTTGTGTTATGCTTAAAGCCTGTCACAAAAGTGCTGATGATTTATTAAATGTTTAATGAAAGAAGACAAAACTTTAATAACAACAAACAGAGAAATAGAACATCACATTAAAATATAATAATTTTCTTATACATTTCTATTTTTCTTCCCAATTTTCACTTGGTGAAAATGATAAGGGCATATTTGGAAATCCAGACAGCACACAGGGAATGCTGAGAAGTACTTACTATGTTAACAAAGGCTATGCTTTAGTTTTAGGCATTGCTTTCTTTTTCTTCTCCATAAGAAAGAGAGAGAAAACACTCCATTCCAGAAAAACAGAGAATATGTGAGAGACTTGCTTAATAATAGCTTCTCTACCAGGTTTTCTATTAATATTATACAAAATATTTCACTATCATGTAAAACTAGGTGACAAATTTGAAGTGTGGAATTAAATGTGCTATATCAATTTTATGACATTCTATTTGAATATTTCTCTAATGAACTTAGTCCAGTCCATATACATGAAACAGTAAGTCATGCCTGAAATTTTGTCTCTTTAAAATATATTCTGTTTGCCTGACCAGGCAGTGGCACAGTGGATAGAGCATCAGACTGGGATGCAGAGTACTCAGGTTCGAGACCCCAAAGTCACCAGCTTGAGCTCAAGCTCATCTGGTTTGAGCAAAAGCTCACCAGCTTGGACCCAAGGTCTCTGGCTCAAGCAAGGGGTTAATTGGTCTGCTGTAGCCCCATCGTCAAGGCACATATGAGAAAGCAATCAATGAACAACTAAGGTGTCACAGTGAAAAACTAAGAATTGATGCTTCTCATCTCTCTCCATTCCTGTCTGTCTGTGCCTATCTATCTATCTCTCTGACTCTGTAAAAAAAAACTCTCTCTCTCTCTCTCTCTCTCTCTCTCTCTCTCTCTCTATATATATATATATATATATATATATATATAGTGGGAAAAACAGAAACAGAAAATTATTACACACTTATATTTGACTATATATATATAGTTTCTGTTTTTCCCACTAGAGAATTTAGGATCCATATTAATTCAGAAAAGAGTGATTTTTAAATTGCTTATCTTACTGCCTTTATGTCCCAAGTTAATGTTCATTTTTTTGTGTATGCATATGTGTATATGCACACACATATATGACCTTTCATTACATTATATGTATATTACTCTCCTTTCATTTAATTATTATCCCTTCCCCTTCTTCTAAACTACTTAATGGCTTTGCAGTATCAAGTGATTCCTTATGTTTGATTCTGATTTACTTAATCTTTCTTTTATTTTATTTTATTTATTTTATTTTATTTTATTTATTTTTAATGGGGTGACATCAGTAAATCAAGATACATATATTCAAAGATAACATGTCCAGGTTATCTTGTCATTCAATTATGTTGCATACCCATCACCCAAAGTCAGATTGTCCTGTCACCCTCTATCTAGTTCTCTTTGTGCCCCTCCCCCTCCCCCTTCCCTCTCCCTCTCCCCCCTCCCCCCATAACCACCACACTCTTATCAATGTCTCTTGGTCTCACTTTTATGTCCCATCTACGTATGGAATAATGCAGTTCCTGTTTTTTTCTGATTTACTTATTTCACTCCATATAATGTTGTCAAGATCCCACCATTTTGCTATAAATGATCCGATGTCATCATTTCTTATGGCTGAGTAGTATTCCATAGTGTATATGTGCCACATCTTCTTTATCCAGTCATCTATTGATGGGCTTTTTGGTTGTTTCCATGTCCTGGCCACTGTGAACAATGCTGCAATGAACATGGGGCTGCATGTGTCTTTACGAGTCAATGTTTCTGACTTTTGGGGGTATATACCCAGTAGAGGGATTGCTGGGTCACAAGGTAGTTCTATTTTCAGCTATTTGAGGAACCACCATACTTTCTTCCATAATGGTTGTACTACTTTACATTCCCACCAACAGTGGATGAGGGTTCCTTTTTCTCCACAGCCTCTCCAACATTTGCTATTACCTGTCTTGTTAATAATAGCTAATCTAACAGGTGTAAGGTGGTATCTCATTGCAGTTTTGATTTGCATTTCTCTAATAACTAATGAAGATGAGCATCTTTTCATATATCTGTTGGCCATTTGTATTTCTTCCTGGGAGAAGTATCTGTTCATATCCTCTTCCCATTTTTTTATTGGATTGTTTGTTTGTTTGTTGTTGAGTTTTATGAGTTCTTTGTATATTTTGGATATTAGGCCCTTATCTGAGCAGGTGTTTAAAAATATCATTTCCCAATTAGTTGGCTGTCTGTTTATCTTGTTATCAGTTTCTCTTGCTGAGCAAAAGCTTCTTAGTCTGATGTAGTCCCATTCATTAATTTTTGCTTTCACTTCTCTTGCCTGTGGAGTCAAATTCATAAAATGCTCTTTAAAGCCCAGGTCCATGAGTTTGGTACCTATGTCTTCTTCTATGTACTTAATTGTTTCAGGTCTTATGTTTAGATCTTTGATCCATTTTGAGTTAATTTTAGTACAGGGGGACAAACTGTATTACAGTTTCATTCTTTTGCATGTGGCTTTCCAGTTTTCCCAGCACCATTTGTTGAAGAGGCTTTCTTTTCTCCATTGTGTGTTGTTGGCCCCTTTATCAAAAATTATTTGACTATATATATGTGGTTTTATTTCTGGGATTTCTATTCTGTTCCATTGGTCTGAGTGTCTATTTTCTGCCAATACCATGCTGTTTTGATTGTCGTGGCCCTATAATATAGTTTGAAGTCAGGTATTGTAATGCTCCCAGCTTCATTTCTTTTCTTTAGGATTGCTTTGGCTATTTGGGGTTTTTTATAGTTCCATATAAATCTGATTATTTTTTGCTCCATTTCTTTAAAAAATGTCATTGGAATTTTGATGGGAATTGCATTAAATTTATATATTGCTTTGGGTAATATGGCCATCTTAATTATATTTATTCTACCTAACCAAGAACAAGGAATATTCTTCCATCTCATAATATCTTTTTCGATTTCCCTTAACAATGGTTTATAGTTTTCATTGTATAAGTCCTTTACATTCTTTGTTATGTTTACTCCTAGATATTTTATTTTTTTTTTGTTGCAATCGTGAAGGGGATTATTCTTTTGAGTTCCTTTTCTAATATTTCATTGTTGGCATATAGAAAGGCTATTGACTTCTGTATGTTAATTTTGTATCCTGCGACCTTACTGTATTGGCTTATTATTTCTAGTTGTCTTTTTGTGGATTCTTTGGGGTTTTCGATGTATAGGATCATATCATCTGCAAAAAGTGATACCTTTACTTCTTCTTTTCCGATATGGATGCCTTTTATTTCTTTGTCTTGTCTGATTGCTGTGGCAAGAACCTCTAGTACCACATTAAATAAGAGGGGAGAGAGTGGACAACCCTGTCTTGTTCCTGATTTAAGGGGGAAAGCCTTCAGTTTTGTGCCATTTAGTATGATGTTAGCTGATGGTTTATCATATATGGCCTTTATCATGTTGAGATATTTTCCTTCTATACCCATTTTGTTGAGAGTCTTAAACATAAAATTGTGTTGTATTTTATCAAAAGCCTTTTCTGCATCTATTGATAATATCATGTGGTTCTTGTTCTTTGTTTTGTTGATATGGTGTATTATGTTAACTGTTTTACGTATGTTGAACCATCCTTGAGATTCTGGGATGAATCCCACTTGATTATGATGTATTATTTTTTTAATATGTTGTTGTATTCGATTTGCTAGTATTTTGTTTAGTATTTTAGCATCTGTATTCATTAGAGATATTGGTCTGTAGTTTTCTTTTTTTGTGCCATCCTTGCCTGGTTTTGGTATAAGGGTTATGTTGGCCTCATAAAATGTGTTTGGAAGTATTGCTTCTTCTTCAATTTTTTGGAAGACTTTCTGTAGAATAGGAACCAAGTCTTCTTTGAATGTTTGATAAAATTCGCTGGTATAGCCGTCAGGGCCTGGACTTTTATTTTTGGGAAGGTTTTTAATGTTTTTTTCTATTTCTTCTCTACTAATAGGTCTGTTTAGGCTTTCTGCTTCTTCTTGACTCAGTCTAGGAAGGTTGTATTGTTCTAGGAATTTATCCATTTCTTCTAGGTTGTTGAATTTAGTGGCATAAACTTTTTCATAGTATTCTACAATAATTCTTTGTATATCTACGATGTCCGTGGTGATTTCTCCTCTTTCATTTTGGATTTTGTTTGTATGAGCTCTTTCTCTTTTTTCCTTGGTAAGTCTTGCCAAGGGTTTGTCAATTTTGTTGATCTTTTCAAAGAACCAGCTCCTTGTTCTATTAATTTTTTCTATAGTTTTTCTGTTCTCTATTTCATTTATTTCTGCTCTGATTTTTATTATCTCCTTTCTTCGGCTGGTTTTGGGTTGTCTTTGTTCTTCTTTTTCTAGTTCCTTAAGGTGTGAAGTTAAGTGGTTCACTTGGTCTCTCTCTTGTTTGTTCATATAGGCCTGAAGTGATATGAACTTCCCTCTTATCATTGCTTTTGCTGCATTCCATAGATTCTGATATGTCGTATTGTCATTTTCATTAGTCTGTATATATCTTTTGATCTCTGCGCTTATTTCTTCTTTGACCCAATCATTTTAAAAGTATGTTGTTTAGTTTTCACATTTTTGTAGGGTTTTTTCCCTCTTTTTTGCTGTTGAATTCTAGTTTCAAGGCTTTATGATCAGAAAATATGCTTGGTACAACTTTGATTTTTCTGAATTTGCTGATGTTGTTTTTGTGGCCCAACATATGGTCAATTCTTGAGAATGATCCATGTACTCTGGAGAAAAATGTATACTCAGTCACTTTGGGAAGAAATGTCCTGTAGATGTCTATCATATCCAGGTGCTCTAGTGTTTTGTTTAAGGCCGCTATATCTTTGTTGATTCTCTGTTTGGATGGCCGATCTAGAGCCGTCAGCCGTGTATTTAGGTCTCCAAGTATGATTGTATTTTTGTCAGTTTTTGTTTTAAGGTCAATAAGTAGCTGTCTTATATATTTTGGTGCTCCTTGGTTTGGTGCATATATATTAAGAATTGTTATGTCTTCTTGATTCAGTGTCCCCTTAGCCATTATGAAATGGCCATTTTTGTCTCTGAGTACTTTTGCTGTCTTGTAGTCAGCATCATCAGATATGAGTATTGCTACACCTGCTTTTTTGTGGATGTTATTTGCTTGGAGTATTGTTTTCCAGCCTTTCACTTTGAATTTGTTTTTATCCTTGTTACTTAGATGAGTTTCTTGTAGGCAGCATACAGTTGGATTTTCTTTTTTGATCCATTCTGCTACTCTGTGCCTTTTTATTGGTGAGTTTAATCCGTTTACATTTAGTGTAATTATTGACACTTGTGAGTTCCTTATTGCCATTTTATAGATTGCTTTCTGTTAGTTTTGTGCCTTGTTTGATTCTTCTCTTTCGTTTTTCTATCTTTTGTTTTTATTTGGTTGTGTTCCATACATCTTTCTTCTGTTGCTATCTTTTTTAAATCATGTGTTTCTGTGGTGGTTTTTTCAATGGTGGTTACCATTAAGTAATGAAAAGGGTTCCTACCCTGTTCATTGTAGTGCGCTATTTTGTGAGTACTTTTGCACTCCATCGGCCTTTGCTACTGTTAATCTGCATCCTCTCCCCCCCTTTCTTATTGTTGTCACAGTTTAAAGTTGGTTTTGTTATGTTCTTCTTGGAGCTTTTACTTGTGGCTTTGTTGTTGTTTTTTTTTTTTATTCTTTGTATCTGATTGGAGAACCCCCTTTAGCATTTCCTGGAGTGGGGGTTTTCTGGTGATAAATTCCCTCATCTTTTCTGTATCTGTGAATGTTTTTATTTCTCCTTCATATTTGAAGGATAGCTTTGATGGGTATAGTATTCATGGCTGAAAGTTCCTCTCTTTCAAGACTTTAAATATTGGGGTCCACTCTCTTCTAGCTTGTAGAATTTCTGTTGAGAAATCTGATGATAATCTAATGGGCCTTCCTTTATATGTTGTATTCTTCTTTTCCCTGGCTGCCTTGAGAATTTTTTCTTTGCAGTTGGTTTGTGCTAATTTTATTATGATGTGCCTTGAAGTAGGTTTGTTGGGGTTAAGAAAACTTGGAGTTCTGTTTGCCTCTAGAATTTGAGGTTTTAGTTCTTTCCACAGGCTTGGGAAGTTCTCATCTATTATTTGTTTGAGTATGTTCTCCATTCCATTTTCTCTCTCTTCTCCCTGTGATATACCTATTATTCTTATGTTATTCTTTTTGATGGAATCAGATAATTCCTGTGGGGCTATCTCATTTTTTTAAATTTTTGAATCTCTTTCTTCTTCTCTTTGTTGAGCCTCAAGTTGCTTGTCTTCTATTTCGCTAATCCTCTCTTCTATCTGTCCTGTTCTATTAGCTAAGCTTGTTACCTCATTTTTCAGTTCATGAATTGAGTTTTTCATCTCTGTTTGATTTGTTTTTATAGTTTCAATTTCCTTGGAGATATACTCTTTGTGTTCATTGAATGGTTTTCTGAGCTCCCTAAATTGCCTTTCTGTGTTTTCTTGTATATCTCTGAGTATTTTTAGGATTTCTATTTTAAATTCTCTGTCGTTTAACTCCAAGGTTTCCAATATCTTAAATTTTTTCTCCATAGATTTTTCCTCATCTATCTGTGTTACCTCTCTTTCTTTTGTATCCATGATATTCGATTTTCTCTTCTTTAATGGCATCTGACGGTGGTTTTCTTGATAGTATTAATGAGATTTTATAAGGAATAAAAAGATAAAAAAATAAAAATAAAAATAAAAAATTGCGTTTTTTAAAAAAATTAATCATTAAATAAAGAAAAAGAAAATAAGATAAAAATTTGAGAAAAAAGGGAATTATTCCTTCCCCTCCTTTTTTCCTCTCCTCTCCTCTCCCCTCTTTCTTGAGAAAATCTTGTGATGAACTGTGAATTATATTGTACTAAATAGAACAAACAATACCTGTAGTGGAGGGCCTGAATTGGGGAGAAGTAATAAAGGGGTAAAGGAAAAAGAAAAAATAAAAAAAAAAAGAAAAAAAATATATATATAAAAAAGGGGGGGCAGTATAGACCCACAAAAAGCAAATTAGGAAAAAATTTGGGTCAAGAATAAAATGATTTGCTTTTAGGTGTTGGCTGACTCAGAGTTATGATGAGAGGAATAAGAGGGAAACAGGAAAAAGGGGTGGAAAATTAAAAAATTACTATTGTATTTAGTGGAACAAGAACTAGATAAAATGGAGAGCCAGGGATGGGAGCACTGCTAATGTGTTAAAAAGGTGAAGTAAAAACCCTCCAAAATGCCACAAACTTAAGTTTGAGTCCCAGATAAGATAATTTGTTCGTTATTGAGGTTTGAATGAGAGAAGATGTAAAGGAGAGAGGAAGAGACTAATATAGAGGGAGAAAAGAGAGAGAGAGAGAGAGAAAAGATGGAACCACTTAAAGAAGAAAAAAGAAAAAGGAGGCGAGAGAAAAAGAGAGTTAGGGGTTTTGGATTGCAACCCTCATAGAGAGAAAGGAGGAGGAAAGAAAAGATAATGGGAGATGTAACACTTATGGGTAGTGTAGTTCAAAGAGAGGCGAGAGTAAGACTGAGAGAGAATTAAATGACCAAATTGGAATAGAAAAAAAAAAATCAAGAATGAAGAGAAGAGACACAGACGAACAAATATAATAAAATGGGATAGGTTATAAAGTCTGCAGATTATTCTTGATTTTGAGAGGTTGTCGTCTTGCTTTTTCTTTTCTGTCTTTCTGGTCAGTGACTTTGTACCCCGGGTTCTGCCCCTGTGGCACACTCTGGAAGAGGTTTGCAGTTGATAATTCTCTATGGCGATGTCATGTATTGGGCTTCAGTCTCGTTGGCAGTCGAGGCTCATTAGTGTTTATAGGCTCCAACAGTGAGAGGGTCTCTCACTGTGAGAGTGTTCCTGGAGCCTCTCTCCTAGTCTTTCCTTCCACAATTAGAAGCCTGATAATCCAGCTATGGGGTTGCTGCTGCCTCTGCCTGGATAGTAAGAGGCTCAAAGAGCTGGCAACTCCCCACTCTATTCCACTCAGCACAGGGCTCTGAGTAAGGCTCAGTCAGTCAGAGCTGCTAGCATAATCAGGCGGGGCTTCCTCCCACTCAAAGACCTATGGCTCTGCCCCTCTGTGGGATAACATGGGTGCCCACTCCTGAGGCATTTGGAGGAATCTCTTGCCCACTCTCCGTGCACGCCCACCAGGATGTCAGACCAGCCAGGTCACACTTCGAGTGAAATCCCTACCCACACAGAAAAGATCGAGCGTTGGAATTGGCTCTCGCTCTATCCCTGTGCACGGCCCCCTCAGGGTGCTGGGGCAACTCAGAGATTCCTCTCCTGACCCGCTCACAGGCCTCTGACTCTACTCCTCTGTGGGAAAACACAGGCGCCCACCCCTGAGGAGTTCGGAGGAATCTCCTGCCCACTCTCCGTGCGTGCGCGCTGACCAGAATATCAGGCTCAGGCGGGACGCCTCTCACTCCGAGAAAGCCCTATGCCCATACGGAAAAGTTACGGCGTTGGAATTGGCTTTCGCTCTGTCCCCATGCGGCTTTCCCAGGGCGCTGGGGCTTCCGCTCCTGGCCCGCTCACAGGCCTCTGACTCTGCTCCTCTGTGGGAAAACACGGGTGCCCACCCCTGAGGAGTTCGGAGGAATCTCCTGCCCACTCTCCGTGCGTGCGCGCTGACCAGAATATCAGGCTCAGGCGGATGCCTCTCACTCCGAGAAAGCCCTCCTCCCGCACAGAAAAGTTCCGCCGTTGGAGTTGGCTCCAGCTCCCTCCCCGTGTCCGGTCCCCTCAGGGCGCTGGGGCTCCTAGGAGATGCCGCTTTTTGCCCACACAGAGGCCTCTGACTCTGCTTCTCTCTGGGTTAGCACGGGCTGCGCCCACCCCTGAAGTGTTCGTAGGAATCTCTTTCCCACTATCCACGCGCGCGCCGACCAGGAGATGCGGAAAATGGCTGCCCCACTTGTCTTTCTTTGTCTGGGTTTGGCGCGCGTGTTAGCTTGAATTGCCCAGGTTTTTCCGCGGCTTGGATCTCTGTGCCACAGCCTGGTTTGGCTGTTTGTACCGCGGCCTGGATCTATTCACTCCCTATGCCCGCCTTAGTTTCTATATTCTCAGTTCTCAGTGAAAGCCATCTTGTTTGGATTAGAGAGGAAGACGGAGCATTTCTTACTCCTTATTTCTCCCGGGGTTTGACCATATATCTAGCCAATCTTTCACTCGACCCTACCTTCGGGTGTGTTGTGAAGCATCTGAAGACTCCAAGGATAGGATTTTCTGTTTCTGGTTGAAGAACTTGTTGAGTTTATGGGGAGATTTTCGGTATCGCTTCCTACCGCGCCATCACTCTGACGTCATCCCTACTTAATCTTTCTAATACAGACTTATAGACAAAATAAAGATGAAATTTTGAAAATCCAGAAATATTTTGTTATAACAATAAAGTTCTGATATGAACATATTGTTAGCATTAAAACTTTTAAAAGGTCTTGCCATTTATGTTATCAGATATAGGCTGGCTTACTAGAGGGTCATTTATCCATGGACTTGGTTGATATGAACTCAAAACATATCCAATAAAAATAATTAAATGATTTATTTGGGAGAAGGGTGACTTAACGATTGGTTGATTGGCTGACTGTTTCACTTTTTAATCATTCTATCCACATTTAGTAGGTATAGACTGCAGAGTGAATCTATATATATTTAGTTTTAGTTTAATTTTGTTTCATTCACTCATCCATCTATTTATCCATCCATTCACAAAACATTAACTGAATAGCTACTCTGCATGTCTTATAGAAAGCACTGGAAAAATAGCAATGAGGAAAACAGGTATGGCCCCTGCCTTCATGCAATCTGCAGTCTATTTAAGGAGACAACAAAAATAAAAACAATTACAATTTGCTTTAAGGTAAATGAAGGAAATAAAGTATTGTTATTGTAATAATTGAGAATTCCTTCAAATCAACAAAAAAAGGGTGACATTATTTCATAAGGGCTGATAATTAAACAGCAAAGTAAAATTATTACACACTTATATTTGACTAAATAAGTAAAGAAATTTTTTTTTTAATTTTTTTTTTCTTCTGAAGTTAGAAGCGAGGAGGCAGTCAGACTCCCGCATGCACCCCACCGAGATCCACCTGGCATGCCCACCAGGGGGCAATGTTTACCCCTCTGGGGCATTGCTCTGCTGCAATCAGAGCCATTCTATCACCTGAGGGGAGACCATGGAGCCGTCTTCAGTGCCCAGGTCAACTTTGCTCCAATGGAGCCTTTGCTGCAGGAGGGGAAGAGAGAGACAGAGAGGAAGGAGAGGGGGGGGGGTGGAGAAGCAGATGGACACTTCTCCTGTGTGCCCTGGCTGGGAATCAAACCTGGGACTTCCACACACAGGGCCGACGCTCTACCGCTGAACCAACCGGCCAGAGCTAAAGTAATTTTTATGAGTCTGATTATTTTATTTATCTTAGCATGTCAAACAAAATCAACCACAGGGCAGTCTGACCAATTTATCATTTAATGATCCAAGAACTATTGGTCAACTTTAAATTTTTTTAAACAGATTTTGTGTCTGTTTCTTTCCAGAATCAGTATTTCTTGATATTTTAAAGTTTTACTATTTAAAACAAATTGACTTTAACTAAAATTGTTGTTACTTAAAAATTAGAATTGAAATATTTAGCACTTAAATTTATTTATTTATTCATTTTAGAGAGGTGGGGTAGAGAGAAAGAGAGAGAGAGAGAGAAAGAGAGAGAGAGAGAGAAAGAGAGAGAGAGAGAGAGAGAGAGAGAGAGAGAGAGATGGAGGAGGAGCAGAAAGCATCAACTTCCATATGTGCCTTGACCAGGCAAGTCTAGGGTTTCAAACCGGAGACCTCAGTATTCCAGGTCGACACTTTATTCACTGCGCCACCATAGGTCAGGCTGAACTATTCAGCATTTTAAAATGAACCTTGGACATCACTTTAAAATAATAATGAATTACTGCATTTTGTCTTTTAGTTCTTCCTTAAAAACAGAACTACTTATTATCTATAGATAGTTTGAATTTAATTTAGTATATTTGGATCTATATATAAATCTCATATCTGGAAAAATGCATTAGCCATTATATAAGATAGTTAATTTGCATATCAACTGAGAAACAGGGTGATGCAGGGGTCCCTGTGTGACAGTGTGTTTGTCTGTCTGGTTTCTTGCACTGACTTTGCTACAACTCTGCAAAACTATTAAAAAGCAAATTCATTCACCTCCACAAATACTTAGCAAGAACTTGTATAATATAAACTTTTACAAAAGTTACCTACCTTTAAGGACATTACCATTTATTTATGAGGCAAAACTATTTCATTAATATATGATAGAATTAAATCCATTGTAAAGAAGTATTGACTAGGAATTCTTATTATTAAAATGTTATATAAACTATGAGGAGATGAATAAATCTGAAAAAGCTCCACACGGGAGCTAGCAGGCAAAATGGGCCTTGGAAGTAGATAAAAATTCAATAAGCAAAAATAGATAGATGGGGGTAACCTGGGCGATAGCAGAAGAATGGAGGCAGGCAAGTATGTGTCAACTTAAGTGACTTGGAACTGTACACACAGCAGAATACCAATTTTTTTTTACCATTGCTTCTCCCTTGGTATGACAGTCTTCCTTTTTGCTCCTTGTGGGACCAAATTCAAGAATTGTGTTTTGTATTCCCCTGACAATAATTGTCCTGCACCAGAGCCAGCATTGGTAAAATGCACCACACATAGGTGCTCAATGAATATTTGTCCAATAAATGGATGAAGGAATGAATATCTCTGTTCCCGATCCCCTCCTCCTCCGCCTTCCAATTTCTTCTCTTTTACCCTGAGAAATCAGCAGTTCAAAGGTCTTAGAAGCAAGAAAGTGTTTCAGAAAAGTCATTTGAAAGCAAGGCCTCTGAGCTCGGAGTCCCAGCGAAAGCTACCTCGTTTGTGGCAGCTGCGGGTTATGCTAAAGGAGGATCACTGCCTTGTTTCTGAGTTACTTCTCAGTGAAGCTGAGAAAGTTGGCTGTTTAATTCGTCTCTTTCTTTTGTCACAGCCTCTGGCAACCGTGGAAATAGTTAAGGGTGCTACAGGGAAAGCAAGCTAGCCAAGGGGGAAAACAAAGGCAACAGTCTCCCGAGAATTCCATTTCACTCATTTAAGAAAAAAGAGACCTCTTGCTTCTCAGGGCGCAGGTGGCTCTCCCCTGGAATCTCATTTAGCCAGCCTGGTCTCATGTCCTCCATGTCTGATAGGGTAATTCTACACCGTCCTAATAGAGCAGACACACATGCCCAGGGAGGCCACTGACATTTAAAATATTATTTTTTTGTGTGGTACACTATACTAATGTTTCTAAAATTTTTAAATCATTTTATAATTTGCTTTATTTTGCCACTTAAAAAGGTTTCCCTCATATTTAATCAAATTCCAAGAAGAGTGGATTTGAGAAATTATAGACCTTGGTGACAATTTTCCCTAGCCTTGGCATTCGTGTCACGGTTCCTGTCCTGCCAGCATGTCAGTGCTGCCAGGGAAGGCATTTGCTGTTTGCCCTCATCTCTGTGGGGTGCTCACCCAGCACCACTGAGAACAGCTTATTCCTCCATTTCCTTTGCTGACAACATCGGGAATTCGAGGAGACGCATTGCCAGGGTCCACATACTGAGTGCCACACTCAAACAATTGGAGCTGAAGACACCCTTTCCCTTTATAGTTTGGCACACATTATTGGCATCTGCAAGTACTTTTATGCCTTGTTAGGAGGTGGAATTTTAGAAAGGCTTCACATTGCTTTTAAATACCTTCTGTACTTCACAGATTTATCATAATAATCACGCAAATTGACAGACAGTAAAACTTTGACATTAATTTGCTTAGCAGTCATGGAAGACAACACATGTGAGTGGTTTCTCTAAATAAGCTGTAATTATTTTGTTATTACCATGTATTCCCCTTCTCAGGAAAGGAAGGAATCTATAACAAGACAGCCCATTGAGCCTGTTAAATGAGAAAAATGGAGCTTAATTAAAAGATCTACCTTTGCCATAAGGGAATTATATTTGAATGTGTATGTATGTTTTCCTCATTGTGAAAGATTCTGAGATAACTATTTCAGTCATGCTTTTATAATTATTTTCAAGCATGACAAATGGCATGCTAGGATTCATTACATAACCTACGTCCTATACCACACTGTATTTTATTTTGGCTGTCAATAGAAAATGTAGCAGAACATGGTTGGCTGGCTGTTTCAGAAATTCAGAGCTGTATTATTAAAATCAGAAACACCCATTGGTGGGACAAGAATGCAAATATATGCACCAGAGTTCTTCTTGCTTAGTCCACAGGACATCTAGTGGTAATCTGTGCAGTAGCAGCAACTAGGCAAAGCCCATGTTAGCATTTTCCATCCCCAGTATCTTTCTTTAAGAATACCATTTTTTTCTTCTGTATTGCACTTCTGGGAAACAGAAAACTTGCCACTTGATCCAACTGCAAAGTTTTTTATTCTGTCCTTTTTTAAAAAGTTTTATTTTATGAAAACAAGTACAAGCTCAATTTCTTCTTTTGTGTTTCAGTCAGATTTAAGCAATCAAATGGTATCTCTGTAATTTGAGCAGAAGGAGGACTTCAAAAGAAATGTACACATAAACTAAGATTATCGTGAAAGCAACAGTTCTGAATTTTGATAATGTATGATTCTTATGGATAACTTCTCTTTCTTGTCATGTAATGAACTTTTTTAAAAACTGTTCTCAAATTTTTGTTTTCAAAACTCTTCACTTGGGCATTTTTTATAAGATAGTATAAAATAGTAAATATATATGTTATGTAGATATTATAATTTTGGGTGCTTTTCCTTCAAATCTTCATGAATATTGCCTTACTAATTTTCTTTCCAATGTGCACCTTTGGTATTTAATATGTAGATGAAAATGGGAATTCTAAGAAATGAATGACATGCTGCAACAAACAATATCTACTAGGCAGGGCATTTTCTTCTGTATAAATGGCAAGAATTTGGTTTCCCAAATAGAATTTGGATATAAATGTGATTATATTCCTTTAGTAGCTTTTAAACTGATATCTAAAATAATTATAGACACAAACTTCTATGATGTGGCCATTAGGAGGTTAATTGGGTAATAATTAAAGATATGTCATAGGTTAGCATAGAGTTAACACAACAGGATTTGTTTTAGCATGAAACGAAGTTGTGTTAAAAATTAATCTTTGTGTGCTAATATGCATGGGCATACATTGTTAATTATTGCCAAAAGATTCTTTCTACTTCTCAACACTAACAAATGGATAATTCAGAAATAGATTATGTTTTATAGATATCCATGCACATTAGTTTGACAAAGTCCACAAGACATGTGAAAACTATATACAATGAATACTTATGATATACGTTAAATCAGTTGTAAATATTGTAGTATGGGGCATTGATATTTTAAATTAAGTAAGGATTATTTGTAGTTTTTTTATGTCAATTTTAAAGCAAACGCCTTCAAATCTATATAAAAAAAGTATTTGTACTTACTGTGTATAAAACATATACTTATTACTATTGTTGCCTCTCTAAATCCTTTTGTATCAACATCGAAGGAAAGACTCATTTGCTCTTGATATCAGCAGTTCTGATTAAGCTAGTGAGTTTGATTTTCAGAAGTAGTGCTAAACATATAAATTTTAAATGAAGCATGTAAATACAATTGCTGAAACAGCATGTAAATTTCATGACATTTTTTGACATCATACACATCTATAAAACAAAAATTATGGTAAAAATGAGTTTTATTATTGTCTTCATTATTTGTGACTAATTTGAAATTAATAGCTAAATGTGAAACAAGTAGTTAATTGAGATTAAATAATTATTAATTGTCTGTTTTGTGAAAATAAAATACTGAGTTTCAAAAAGCCATTTTGCTAAAATGGTATTTAAGTGCTTATAACAAAATGGTTTCTAAGAACTACTAAATTACACAGTCTTGAATATATTATATATATAGCAAGTTTCATATATGTATGAATATGATGTTATGGCACTAGGAGGTCCAACATATAGTACCTTTTTTTCCCACTCAAATTTAGAACTCAGAAATAAGCAGGCACCTCCCCCCTCCATGTTGTATGTTATATCCCCAGAACTCATTTATCCTACAACTAGAAGTTTTTACATTTTGGCCACCTGTACCCATTTTCACCACCCCCTCATAACCTCTGCCAACCACCAATTTGGTTGCAGTATTTATTTGTGAGGTTTGTTTTTATAAATTCCACATATAAATGAGATCATATGGTATTTATCTTTCTCTGATTTACTTCACTTAGCATAATGCCCTGAAGGATCATTCTTGTTGTCATAAACTGCAGGGTTTTCTTCTTTTTTGTGATTGAACAACATTCCATCTGTGTGTGTGTGTGTGTGTGTGTGTGTGTGTGTGTGTATACATTTTCTTTATCCATTCATCCATGAATGGACATTTACATTTTCCCCAGATCTTGGCTCTTGTAAATAATGCTGCAAATGAACATAAAGGTGCAGGTATTTTTTCCAGATGGTGATTTTGTTTCCTTTGGATAAATAACCAGAAGTAGAATTGCTGGATCATATGGTAGTTCTAGTTTTAACTTTTTGAGGAGCCTCCAAACTGTTTTCCCTAATGGCTGCAACAATTTACGTTCCCTAGAATAATGCACAAAGGTACCTTTTTCTCCACAGCTTCACCAGCATTTGCTGTCTCTTGTCTTTTTGATAATAGCCATTCTGATAAATGTGAGGTGATAGTTCACTGTGGTTTTGATTTGCATTTTCTTGATGATTCATGATGCTGAGCATCCTTTCTTGTATCTGTTGGGCATTTATATGTCTTCTTTGGAAAAATGTCTATTTGGTTCTTTTGCCCATTTAAAAAAATCAGTTTGTTTGGGGGGTTTTGGTAATTGATTTGTATGAATTTTTTAAAAATTTTGAATATTAACTCCTTATCAGGTATATAATTGGCAAATACAGTGTGTCCGTAAAGTCATGGTGCACTTTTGACTGGTCACAGGAAAGCAACAAAAGACGATAGAAATGTGAAATCTGCACCAAATAAAAGGAAAACTCTCCCAGTTTCATACTTATTTAGTGCAGTTTGATGTGGGCTCATGCACAGATTTTTTAGGGCTCCTTAGGTAGCTATCCCGTATAGCCTCTACAGACTCGTCAATGACTGATGGCCTACCAGAACGGGGTTTCTCCACTAAACTGCCAGTTTCCTTCAACTGCTTATCCCACCGAGTAATGTTATTCCTATGTGGTGGTGCTTCGTTATAAATGTGCCGATATTCACGTTGCACTTTGGTCACGGATTCGAATTTAGCGAGCCACAGAACATACTGAACTTTCCCTCTGTACCGTCCACATCTCGACTGGCATGGCCGTGGGCTGCTCCGCTGTATACACGGTGTTACGTCATCATCTGCGCATGCGCACATGCTGCCATATCATCCTACAGAAACTGGGAGGATTTTCCTTTTATTTGGTGCAGATTTCACATTTCTATCATCTTTTGTTGCTTTCCTGTGACCAGTCAAAAGTGCACCATGACTTTACCGACACACTGTATTTTTTCCCCATTTTGTAGGTAGCCTTTTCATCTCATTAATGTCTTTCTTTACTCTGCAGAAGCTCTTTAGTTTGATGTAGTCCCACTGGGTTTTTGTTGTTGCTGTTACTTTTGCTTTTGGTGTCAAATTTTAAAAAATCATTGCTAAAACCAATGTCAGAAAGATTACCCTCTCTGTTTTCTTTTAGAAATGTTATGATTTCAAATCTTACATGCAAATCTTTAAACCAGTTTGAGTTGGGTTTTGTGTATGGTGTACTACGGTGATCCAGTTTCATTCTTTTGTTTGTGGCTGTCCAGTTTTCCCAACACAATTTATTGAAGAGGTTATCATTTTCCCACAGTGTATTCTTGGCTCCATTGTCATCAATTAATTGACCATATTTATCTGTCTGAGCCCTCTATTTTGTTCCATTAATCTACATGTCTGTTTTTATGCCCGTACCATATTGTTTTGATTCCTATAGCTTTGTAATATAGTTTGAAAGCAGAAAATATGACACCTGTAACTTTATTATTATCTTTTTCAATATTTCTTTGACTATTTGGGGTCCTTTGTGGTCACAAATTTTAAGATTGTTTTTTATATTTCAGTGTGAAAATGCCATTGGAATTTGAATAGGGATTGTATTGAATCTGTAGATTGTTTTGAGTAATATTAACATTTAAGGCAATCACCTTTTTTGATCTATGTGCATGGTATAAATTTATATTTATTTGTGTTTCCTTCCATTTCTTTTATAAATGTCTTATAGTTTTCAGTGTACAGATATTTTATTTACTTGGTTAACTTTATTCAGTTATTTTATTCATTTCGAGGCAATTGTAAATGGGATTGTAATTTCTTTTTCTGGTAGTTTATTGTTAGTGTATAGAAATGCAGCAGATTTTTGTATATTGGTTTTGCATCCTGCAATGTTACTAAATTCATTTATTATTTCTAACAGTTTTTTGGTAGCATCTTTTCTATATACTATATTATATTATTCACAAATAGAGACAGTTTTTGGGTTTAGATATCTTTTATTATTTTTTCTTGCCTAATTGCTCTGGTAAGACTTCTAGTACTATGTTGAATAAAAATGATGAGAAATGGCATTCTTGTCGTCCTCCTTATCTTAGAGGAAAAATCTCCAGTTTTTCAAAATTGAATATGATGTGAACTATGAGCTTGTCATATATACCCTTTATTGTGTTAACATACACTTCCTCTATGCTCTTTTTTGGGAGTTTTATTTTTATGTTTATATTTATTTTGTTAAATCTATTATAATATTATATAAGTTTTAGGTGTACAATTCAGCTGGGAGCTTTTATTAAGAATTTTTCAAATGTTCTTTTTTTTGCATCTAATGAGATGATCATAAGATTTTTATACCATATTTTGCTAAGGTGGTGCATCACATTGATAGCTTTGAAAATAGAGAACCAAAATTGTATTCCTGGAATAAAACACACTTAATCATGGTGTATGATTTTTTTTTGTACTATTAAATTCAGTTTGCTAACATTTTATTGAGGGTTTTTTCCATCTGTGTTCCTCAGGAGTATTGGCCTATAATTTTCTTTTTTTGTTCTGTCTTCATCTGGTTTTGTTATCAAGGTAATGCTGGCTTCATAATGTGAGTTTGGAAGGAGGAGTTTCTTTCTCTTCAATGTTTTTGGAAGAGTTCAATAAGAACTTAGCTTTTCATTGCTGATAAATCTTATTAAGAAGAGCTTTTGACCCAGTGGTTCTGCTAATATTTTATCCTGAATTAATAGGCTTATCTTCTTGGTCGCACATCTTCTACTTTTTCACATGTGCACGTCTCTCTAAAGAAGCTGAGACTAGCCCTGGCTGGTTGGCTCAGTGGTAGAGCGTCGGTCTGGCGTGCGGGGGACCCGGGTTCGATTCCCGGCCAGGGCACATAGGAGAAGCGCCCATTTGCTTCTCCATCCCCTCCTCCTTCCTCTCTGTCTCTCTCTTTCCCTCCCGCAGCCAAGGCTCCATTGGAGAAAAGATGGCCCGGGCACTGGGGATGGCTCCTTGGCCTCTGCCCCAGGCGCTAGAGTGGTTCTGGTTGCGGCAGAGCATCACCCCTGGTGGGCAGAGTGTCGCCCCTGGTGGGCGTGCCGGGTGGATCCCGGTCGGGCGCATGCGGGAGTCTGTCTGACTGTCTCTCCCCGTTTCCAGCTTCAGAAAAATACAAAAAGAAAAAATAAATAAATAAAAATAAAAATAAATAATAAAAAAAAAGAAGCTGAGACTCTCTTGCTAAGTTTACCACTTGGGCAACAGAACAGATGAGACTACATTGGCCTTGCAGGTAGGCAGAACTGAAGAACAGAGAAGGGGAGGAGTGACCTGAGCTGCCTTGTTCAGTATTTCTCTGAAATGCAACAGTCAGTCTTCTTCCAATTGTGTCCTCTCCTTCAATTCATATGTTAAAGCCTTAACTCCCGATATGACTGTATTTGGAGGTAGGATATTTCAAGGTTAAATGAGTTTATAAGACTGAGACTCTGATCCAATATGGCTGGTATCCTTATAAAAAAAGAGAGAGAGAGACCAGGGATGCAGGTATGTAGAAGAAAGGCCATGTGAGGACACAGCAATAAGGCAGTCTTCTGCAAACAAGAAGAGAGGCCTCAGGAAAAACCAATTCTGCTGACACATTGATCTTGAATTTCCAGCCTCCTGAATTGTGGGAAAATACATTTCTGTTATCTAAGCCACTCAAACTGTGGTGTTTTGTTGTGGCAGCCTTTGGTAACTAATATAGTAGTCAAGAGTGTCACTACAGTGGAGGTGCCTTCATGTGGAAATTCCAAGAGTGGAGAATAAGGTTTATTTTTATAGAACTTTTTTTAAAATTATTTTTATTTATTTATTCATTTTAGAGGAGAGAGACAGAGAGAGAGAGAGAGACAGAGACAGAGACAGAGAGAGAGAAAGGGGGGGAGGGGCAGGAAGCATCAACTCCCATATGTGCCTTGACCAGGCAAGCCCAGGGTTTTGAACCGGCAACCTCAGCATTCCAGATCAATGCTTGATCCACTGCACCACCACAGGCCAGGCCTAAGGTTTATTCTTACATGAGCTATTATTTTGCAAATGTTCATTCTGTCTCTGGGACTAGATTATAAAGTTCTCAAATTCAAAGACTATGTATTCTGATTCTTTATCTTGCAAAGTAATTAGCGCACAGATACTCAGTTAATAATGCTTTTGCATTTACGAACTTTTCTGCCTTTTAAGTTTATTTCCTTTTTTTCCCTAAATTCTCTCTAGTAGACTAAACTGTGACTATCTTCATTAGTAGTGCAAAAGAGTAAATCTCCAAGTAGAAAGCTGTGCTATGGATGTTAATTATCATGCATTTATAATTTATCATCCTAAAGAATGTAAACATTTCCATATATAGACATGTAAAATGAAAGTTAAATAATTTCATTGCAGTTGCCAAGAAACTATAGTTGCTTGAGGGTTTGTGTTCAATCTATTACAAGTGTCCATTTATGTTTTTAAAAGGACATTTTATTTTGAAATATTGTTAGAATTAAAAAAAAAACCTACAAAAATAATTCAGGCTGTTTCCACATTGCCCTTACTCAGATATCCCTAATGCTAATATATTATTAGCTATACTATTACAGAAACCAGGAAATTAATATGGATACAATCTAATAATGAACCTACCAATCTTGTTAGAATTTTACTACTTTTCCCACTAGTCTTCTTCTTCTAGACAACTGCCACATTGCACTTAGCTGGGGGGTTTTTTTTTGTATTTTGTTTTTAAGTGATAGGAGGGGAGATAGTGAGATAAGCTCCTGTGTACTCTGACCAGGATCCACCCGCATGCTTGAATCAACCAAGCTATTTTTAGTGCCTGAGGCAGATGCTTGGACCAACCCAGCTATCCTCAAGACCTGGGGCTGCCGCTTGAACCAATTGTGCCACTGGCTATGGAATAGGAAGAGGGAGAGAAGTGGGAGAGGGAGGGGAAGAGAAGCAGATGGTTGCTTCTCCTGTGTGCCCTGACTGGGGATCAGGCCAGGGAGGTCCATATGCTGGGCAGATACTCTATTCACTGAGCCAATCAGCCAGGGCCTCATTCAACTATTCTTAATTTTCCCCTATCATGACAGTTATTCAGTCTTTGTCTTTCATGACCTTAATGCTTTTGAAAAATACAGGTCAATCAATTTTTGTGTGAGGCTTTCTCATAATTAGATTGAGTTTATACATTTTTAGCTAGAATACCATAACTAATGTGTCATTCTCAGTGCATCATGTCAGGATGTGTGATGTCAAAGTAACATTATTGGTGATTCTATCTTGGATCACTTGGTAAGGTGATTGCTTCCAGATTTTCTACATTGTAAAAGTTACTGTTTTTCCCTTTTTAATTAATAAGTGGGAAGATACTCTAAGACTACACAAATATTTCATTATTCAGCATACTTTTACCCACTAATTTTAGTACCCATTGATGATTCTTGCCAGCAACAATTATTTCTGTTATGTTTGTCTAGTGGTAATTGTCTACTGCATTCATTCTTTCTATTTTTTAATTAGAGTTCTACAGTAAGAATGTGCTGCCCCTTCTTCTTTATTTATTTATATCATGAATATAAATATAGATTCATGAATATTTATTTTATTCTATTTGTTGTAATGCAGTACTATAATTTATTTTGTTGCAAAAGCCTATTTCAAAATCATCAAATAGTTTTAAATATACATGTTTTATGTTAGGAAATTCATCCTTCTAGGATCAATTAATATTAGACCTAGACTTAAAATGACAAAGTTAATATATTTTAATGTAAGTGGGTTAGTTTTGAAAAATAAAAATATTATTACAAAGTAATCTATGCCCTCAAGGAGTTAGCATAATAATTGAGGGACAGGAAGACACAATGATGTTACACAATATCAAGCTCAAGACAATAATAGAAGACATAGCAAGATACAATTTATGTTTGATTGTCAAAGGAGGTAGTAAATGTGAAAGCACTAAATGTTAAAACTGACCATCAGGGGCCGATTCTGAATACATCTGTCTGATATATTCTGACCTGGAATACATTATAAAGCAAACACTTTATTTCTTAAAAAGTATAGACATACACGTTTTCTTTAGCATATCTGAATTTTGTTTATGAGACTTAATATGCCAAGTTTTCTTAAAACAGGCTTGCCTAAATTAAAAATGTTATATGATATTTTCTAGAAGTTAAAATCATAATTTAGAAGAATTCTGATGAGAACAATCAATGGACATTTTAAAACATTAGGTAATTTGGAAAGTTAAATTTCAAACAGTTTCACTAGAGACAAATTTAGTGTTTAAGATTCATCCTTAATAACTAGGAACCCACAGTCTCTACCTATAGGAAAACATTTTATTTTTGATTAATGGATCCATTTTATCTTTAAAAAAAAACCAAAAAACTAATGACTGCTTCCATTTCTTAATCTCCATGAAGAAAAAAAACATAACATTTAAGATATTAATCAGCTCTCAGCACCCCAGGTACATATAATCATTAAATAAATGTATTTAAAAATGTAATATTTTCTACTAGTTGTCCAACATTTCTTAGTACTTAATTCTTTTTTATTATATGAAATATTGAAGTTAAATTCAAACATTTTTAAAAGAAGCCTATGTCAGTTATATTGTTTCATAACTGAAGCTTCCAGCGAATGATCGTGCTTAATGCATTTATTAGAATAAACCTGTAAAGCTTCTCTTAGCAGTTTACTGACCTCACCAGACTTTGAAAAATCAAACTGTCCTCTTTAAATACTAGGCACAGGTCTGTTTCCACAACTAAAGAGATCTGACAGTTCCTCTCCAGTATCTGGCCTTGTGCAGTTGCACTTTTGAATCTAATGAACACCAATGGTGAATTCACACAAGAAAAACAAATCTATTTAATACAACTTGTCTTCAAGGAAAAGCCTGTTTTGTTTAGAGGCTGGATGCCATATTCTGTGCTTGATACTTGAATGGACATTGAATTTTTTATCAGCTATTTACAAAAAATTGTACTTTGTTAAGGCGATAGAACTTTCATATAAGCCACGTTTAGTTATCTCTCAGAGGCCTGACAGTGCCCATGAGAACCAAAGGTTCCCTCTTGTGTATTTGCAACTCAGGTCTCATGGTTACGCTGTTTACAAGAGGTTAGTAAGTGGAATATGAAAATGTGTGTCTAAGACAAACCAAATCAGACAACTTGCCAAATTTTATCATCTCGTATTCTCTGTATCTGTTCTTTCCTAAATACATGACTAATTTAACATTTTCCAGAGGACCTTAGGATGAGCTATGAATGCAGTAAGTTGTATGAACACAAGAATTGTATTTCTTACAATTCTTTTTCTGTTCACAGAGTTAATGTAATATGTATATACTGGATAATAAGTTTAATTAGAAAGGGCATATATATACTGTTTTATATATGCATAAACAAATATATATGTATGTGAGCATGCATGTGTGTGTGAGAGTTGCACGTGGGCTGTGTGTGTAGATGAGGCTGACTACTGTGTGTGTAGGTGAGGCTGACTACTCTAGAATGCTAAAAAGGCCATAGGACACAAAACCAAAAGATCTGGGTTTCAATGTCACTTCTGTCACTTATAAACCAGGTCTCTCTAGTAAATGACTTCTAATTCTGAAACCCAGTTAATACATTGAAAGCTAGTATTGTTATGTCTATCCTAGGTACATTCTCTGACAGGATTATAATAACCAAATGGGATTTTACATGTGAAAGAATTTTGTCAGGTGGAAAACATTTGTGTCAATGTAAGTTAACATTCATTGATTCATTTCTTAAAACAACTACGAAAAATATGTACAAGATACAGTCCTCACAGACTCTCCTTCAGATAACTTAGTCAAAAGGGAGGTGAGTCAAAAACAGAAACCCCTATGCTGTCTGATAAGCTTCATATTACAGTCAGTTTGGTATAAGTTATTTTGGAAATACAGAGAAGGTCATATGGCCCAGTGTGTGGGAGAAATGAAGACCGAAAGATTTTGTGAAGGAAATGTTGTGTGGGCTCAATTTTTTAAATTTTTTTTAAAATTACAAATTACATTAGATATTATTTTGTATTGGTTTCAGATGTGCAGCAGAGTGGTTGGACAACTGTATACTTAATAAAGTGTTCCCCCTAATATTTCAAGCACACATTGGCACCATACATAGTTATTATAATATTATTGAATATATTTCTTATACTCTATTTTACATTTCACTACTGTTTTGTAACTACCAATTTGTACCTATTAATCTCTTTACCTTTTTCACCCAGTCCCTCAACACCCAACCCCCTGGCTACCATCAATCTGTTTGGTGTATCTATGAGTCTGTTTCAGTTTTGTTTATTTTTTTATTCTGTTCTCTAGATTCCATACATAAATGAAATTATACAGTATTTGTCTTTCTCTGACTGACTTACGTTACTTAGCATAATATTGTCTAGATCCATCCATGCTGTTGCAAATGGTAAGATTTTATTTATTTTCATGACCAAGTGATATTCCATTGTTTATATATACCATAACTTTTTTTATCCACTTGTCTATTGATGGGCACTTAGAATGTTTCCATATCTTGGCTATTGTAAATAATGATGCAATGAACAGAGGAGTGCATATTTACTTTTGAATTAGTGTTTTGGATTTTGTCAGATGTATACCTAGAAGTAGAATCTCTGAGTCATAAGGCAGTTTTATTTTTAATTTTTTAAAGAACTTCCATATTGTTTTCCATAGTGATGCACCAATCGGCAGGATTCTCTTTTCTCCTCAACCTCGTCAACATTTGTTATTTGTTGATTTATTGATAATAGCCTTTCTGAAAGTTGTGAGATAGTATCCCATATAATTTTAATTTGCATTTTTCTGATCATTAGTGAGATTGAACATTTTCTCATATGTTTATTGGTCATCTGTATATCCTCCTTGGACAAGTGTCTATTTAGGTCCTATGCCCATTTTTTAATTGGATTTTTTTGAGGGGTGTTGAGTAGTATGAGTTCTTTATAAATTTTGGATAGTAAAGGAAAGTAGGGGGGGAAACAATCTTTCAAACCAAGAAACAGCATGAGCATTACAAACTGTGAGAAATCAAGAAGATTTTATTATTGTTGGATAGTAAAAGGTAAGAAAAGATCAAGAAGTGGTGAGAGGAAAGTAAGGAACTGCTCAGGTTGACCCTTATCTTAGAAGAGAATAGAAACCATTGAAGGATTACAAGCAGACAGTTGTGTGGACACATTTCTGTTTAAAAGGCGAAAGATTTATGCGATCTGAAGAGAAATGAGAGCATCACATTTCTGTTTAGATACTCACTGTAGGACTATGTGTGTGTGTGTGATGGATTTAGGTGGATAAAAATGAAGAAAGAGAGGCCTGCTAAGAAGCTGTTGTCATAAACTAAGTAAAGGTTTCTCAGCTTTGGCACTATTAACATTTGGGTCCAGATAATTCTTTGGGATGTGGGAGGCTTGTCTGTGTCTATAGGAAGTTTTGCAACATTGCTCACTTCTACCCACTAGAAACTAAAAGCATCTACTCTCTGCCCACAAATGAGTTTAGGATGTAACATTGACAACTCTCAATGATTGATTTGATGGAGAGGAAGGAAAAGGACAGAGTCAAGACTGACTCACCGATTTTTCGCTTTGTTGACTAAATGGATGGCTATGTCTTCAATTAAGATGCATAGTAAAGGAGTATGGGAATCTAAGTGAATATGGCTTCTTTCAATATTCTGGCAACAACGATGCCACTGGGGTTCTTCCTTATGTTCAACATTAGTTGATTTGATAAATATTAAAATTTTATAAACCTTAAATATCAACTAGGGTAAAGATGAGGGAAAATTGCTAGGAGAAGGAGAAAGGGAGAGACTGAATGGACAACTTTGTTTAATAGATTAGTCTTAACTGTCATAGGAGGTTGTAAAATTGCCAGTTCCTACAGACTAACAGAAATAACTATTTAGATAAACTTTCCCACTGAATTGGGAACTCAGTCTAGTTTTAATTTTGGACCTCTTCCCTTCACCTGAAGGCTGTATAGAATTAGAAAAGCAGTAGGCTGATAATAGTCCCGCTGATACATTTGGTTGTTCTAGGGAAATAATTTTTATAGGTGAAGCAGGAGGAAAATAATGAAATTACAGTAAGTTGAGTGTAAATTCAAGATATGATAACTATAAGACTAGATTTTTTGTTTTGTTTTATGAGCTTGGTTTATAAGAGGGAAAAGGGGGCTTTATGTTAATAGGGGAAATCTTGAGGCTAAGAGAAGTGTGTTTTTCTCAAAATGTGAGAGATCTGAGCTTGTTTGAGGACTAAGGTATTAGAGTGCATGGTGGGATAAAACAAGGAATCCTAAGAATTCTGAGAAGAATAATGAGTCAAAAGAACAAATGATTTTATTCTAGAATAGGAGGAGGGGTACATCCTCTGAGACTGCCAGGAAGAAAGGAAGGAGAGAGGCATATGTGGTTATTATATTTATAGTTAGGCATTCTGGGAGCTGAGGAAGATCATGACCAATGACTTAATTTCTGTGATGTGATGGGACTCTGATAGTCTGCTAAGAATAAAAGTAATGTGAGTCATGAAGAGGAGAATAACTGTGGAAGAGGACTGAGGAGACACTGACCAAGAATAAATCAAAGAGGCAGGACAGAGATGCATTTAGAGAACTTGAATTTGTGGTTTTATGATTTTTTTCATGCAACAAACTGATGCCTGGTGACAGAAGCAGAGAACATGAGTTATGACAGTGCAATATGCTGGGTTTTGCTAAGTAGATATGAGAGAAATACAGAAGTGTCAGGAGAACCAAAAGCATTGATGAGACAGTTGCTCAGATGATCAGTCATGAGAATTCGGATGGGGGAAAGAAAGAAGAGTCTACTTCCATATTTACTAATAGTTAGATTCTGGGAAAGTTGCTACAGATATTATATGTGAAAAGTTTCTAAGAGGGTACCTACCATATAATAGATGTCAATTTCCAAATGTTAATTGTCTTTCTTTATTTCCCTTTAGGAGAAGTAGAAAATGTAGTGAGGCCAGTGTCACTGAGCAAGAGACATATTCAGAGTCTCAATTTCTTCAACTATAAAATGGGCATAATTATAAAATTACTCTTCCTCCTGTATCTCAAGAAGTAGTTAAAAGTTGTAAAAAATAATGCAAAATTGTAATCAGGGTAAGTTGTAAAGTACCAGAAAAAAATGTAACTTATTATGATTACACCAAATTATATTGTAGTCTGGTAAATTTTGTGGTTCTTAATTATAAGATAGTTTGATAATACCTATAAATGAGGATATATTCTCTAATGTTGTATCTTATTGTCAGAAATTGTTGCTAATGTGGAAATAAAAGAAATAGCATATATTTTATTTCAGAATTATGGAAAAAGTATGATGATCACATCATAAAACTATAATATAATATTTTAAATATATGCTAGAAAATACAAAATGTGATTTGGGAAATAGATGAGAAGCTAATAAGGAGGATGGGTGGAAGGCTGACATAATGAGCTCGTTTATTTGGTGGGGAAGTGATAAGGGAAAATCTGCGTGCCAAAAAGTCCTGGCTCAAAGAAAGACTGAATTTATAGCTGAATGAATCCTTGTGACAATGGGACATAAATTCTTCTGTCTCAGTCACTAGGCCCTGTTTTATCCTTCCAAGGGAAGAAGTTGCCATCTACAGGGCAGAAGTGGGGAAAGAATAAATCATGACTTTGACAGATCCTTAGTTATTACCTACATGTAACTAAATTACCTTTAGATTTTGTGCTGATGTTAGAAATAGTGTGATTTTAGGAAGTTCAAAGATATTTATGATGTAAGAATTATCAAAAACTTAAGATGGAAAAGTCTGGATAAAGTAACAGGTTGGAATTCAAATATACTAAATAAGTGCTTAATTCCTGCTTTGATGGAGGGAAGATGCTGGCTGGGCATAAAACATCTGAAGTAGGTGGTGAGAAGGGAAGAAGCCATATAACAGGGAGATTGGGGACACTGAAGGCAGACTGACTGGTTTGAGAGTGGGTCCTGTCTCTGTAGGGAGGGAGCCTGCAGCTATCACATGGCTCTGCCGTCCCTTCCAACTACATATTTCAAAGCCTGTCTTTGTTATTAAAGAGTTTTATATCTATGATTGAGATAATTTATTTTTTATGTTTCTATAAATTTATTTAATAAATAAAATACTTATTATGTAACTAGTTTTCTGACATTACTCTGTGGAGAAACATACAGAGAAATAAATTTAGAAATACCACATTCTCTTGAGATTATTTCTATTATTATTTCTATATTCTACCCTGAGTGCAATTCTATCTGAGAATCTTAAAAACATTTTTAAAATTTATTGCCAACCAGGCTAATTGTTAGATGACAAAAAGTCTATTCTATAATAAAAATAAGTATTTTGTTGATTGTATGAATTCATTAAAAATGTATGGCTTTGGGCAAGTTACCTAATCTTTCTCAATTTTCACATCACTGTGTAAAATTTAAAAAAAATGGATATATTGATTTTTAAAGTCCCTTCTAGTTCTAGATTTCTACTCTTCTATAACATAGAGTGAAAAGTGTGCTAAACATTGACAGGATCCAATTTATTCAATAGTTCCCAACTTAAATATAGGGCAGTATGTCAATCCAAATGATCAATCTGTTGATAAATGATATGGAAACATCAAAAAAAGATATTCAGACCTTTTTCATCAATCTGAAGAGGATGATAGTAAATTAAGAAAGCACTTGAAAGAAAGCAATGAAAGATTCAATCTCTTTCTTAATTGAAGTCTTATCTGTAAAAATCGGAGCAATCCTTCTATAAGTACAACTCAAAGCTTTGGCTTCTCGGTATTTATGATGTTACTACAATGAGGAAGGCCACCAAAACATGTTGACTCATCCTGACAGAATATTCAAACCCAGTAAAATAAGAGCACTACGTATGGAGAATTTCAGGATTATAGTTTTTTATTTTCTCTAGTTTTAGTAATCTGATGGTGAGCAGCCAGATTTTCAAACCATATTTATATGAATAACTGGTTTGAAAACATCAATGGAAACTATCTCCAAGCATTCAAATCTGTAGCAAGATAATTTGTTTGTTCGTTTTTGTTTGTCCAATTCCCAACAACTCATTTTTAGCTGTATTAACAATTCATTGACACAGCCTTATTTATAAGTACTTCAAATTATTTTTCTTTGACAGCTCTAAAAGTATTTTCTCAGTTGATCCCATGGGTCTCAAAGAAGTTGCCTTCTTTTCTTGGGTCACCTTAGAAGCAAGGAAGTCATTTTCATTTCCACGTAAAACAAATCAATAAACATTTATAGAACACCTATTTTGTTCTGGGCCTTAGGCTAAGCAATGTGGTGGATACAGTGATGAATTAAAGATGATCTCTGCCCTCAAGGCAAGCCAGTCTCTTAGATAAAAAGATACCAAACAGACAATACAGGGCAGCATATGATAAGTGGTAAATGAGTGGCATGGGAAATAGGAGTTCTAGGGTTTAAGAGGTGAGAGAGATAATTTTGTCCTGAAGTGGTTGGAGAGGACCTCAGGGAGTGTGTAGGAGATGGCCTGGACCTTGGGGGACTGATAGCTTAAGACAAATAAGTAGAAAAGGGGAGAGCATGACAGGCTAAGGAAGTAGAGTAAGGAGCGTTGGAGCCATGTTGGTAATTTGACCAGGGAAGTAAATAAACAATCTCTGTAGGTTGTCTTCAGTGTCAGGCCAGGCACAAGGCACACAGCTGGCCCAGCCTTAATTGAAGATGGGCTTATGGATGAAAACAAAGGCAGCACTGGGAGGGCAAAATGCAAGACTTACTTTACAGGTGAGTTATGACAAGAGTGGGTTTTGGTCCTTAGGTTCAGAGATGGGCTCCTGAGTGGCTGCGGGAAGCTGCTGCTTCTCGACATGGAGACAGGACCTTGGGGTGAGAAGAGCCCTGGAATCCGTACTCTGCTGTGAACTCATCTGTAAATTTTATGAAGTCATTTCTATAATTGTGTCTCAGGATCTTCCTCTTTCAAATAAGACACAGTAGTTCCCCCTTATTCATTCTGAGGCTCCCAGTGGTTTCTCTGAAACCACTGGTCGTACTGAGCCCTACATGCACTGTTTTCTTCTGTACAGAAATACCTATGATAAAGTTTAATTTATAAACTAGGTACAGTGAGAGATGAACAACAATAACATTATTAATAATAAAACTATTTTAACAATATACTGTAATAAAAGTTATATGAATGTGCTCTCTCTCTCTCTCTCTCTCTCTCTCTCTGAAATAATTTTTATAATTTCAGTCTAAATCTATTCCTGAATCTGTGTGGCCATCCCTTACTTGCGATAAATGGCTTGGTGTCATTCATTTCAGGGATCCCTTGCTGCTGTCTTTTTATAGGCTCAGTGCTTTCTGGTGAAAACACATTGGCGATTAATTAAAACATGTTTTCTGTTCATGTCTTTGATTCACAAAGTTAATTTCTTTTCCAACTTAACTAAGCACTGATCACGCACTGTGGTTATAACTTTTGCAGTTTGAGATGCAACAGCAAAACTATCATGAATTTCTTTTTTCCTTTTTCACAATTTAATGGATGAAAGTTTCCTTTTTACTGTAGATCTTATCAACCCCAGTATACAATCCCTCCCCCCAATTAAGTGGAAAACTGTAATCTTTTCACTTAAAGGAAACACTTTATGGTTTCTCTTTGGCATGTCAAATTGACAGTATCACTTCTCTTGTGTTTGGGGCCATTAAATAAAATGAGGTATACTAGAATGAAGATGACCACTAAGTGACTAATGATGGCTGCGTAGTGTATCCAGTGTGGATACGCTGGGTGAAATTCAGGTCCCAGGTGGGATAGACTGGGATGGTGCAAGATTTCACCGCACTACTCAGAACATTGTACAATTTAAACCTTATGGATTGTTTATTTCCAGAAAAATTCATTTAATGTTTTTGGATCCCTGTTGAGCATGAGTCACTAAAACTGTGGAGAGTGAAACCACAAATAAGGAAAAGAATACTGTGCTTGGACGAGTCAATCTCTGAAGTCTCCGTTAATGTTCATGTTTGATGTGTTGCTGTGAAGTAACCATGTCTTCCTACTCTACAATGTGCTCTTTTTTTTTCAACCAGTAAGCTAATTATCAAGGATTTGTTACTGTTGAAAACACTGGAATTAGATATTTTGTATTTTGCAAAATAATAAGCAAAACTAAGTAAAGCCTCTTTATACAGTATGTCCGTAAAGTCATGGTGCACTTTTGACCGGTCACAGAAAAGCAACAAAAGACGATAGAAATGTGAAATCTGAGTGATGTCAGAGAAATGGCACTGTAAGGAGTAATACCAATAAATCTCCCCCAAATTCAACAAGATCTTCAACCAGAGACAGAAAAATCTATCCTTGGAGCCTCCAGAAGTTCCACACTAAACACGAAGGTATGATCGAGTGAAAAATTAACTAAATATATAATCAACCCTGAAAGAAATAAGGAGGAAGAAACACTCCGCCTTCCTCACTAACCTAAATAAGGGCTGCTTTCACTGGGAACTGAGAGTATAGGACCTAAGGCAGGCATAGGGTGTGAATAGAACCAGACTGCAGCACAAACGTCCCAACAAGGCTGTGGCACGGACATCCAAGCCGAGGAAAAACTGTGCTTGTGGCAACCCAGTCAACACAAGCTAACGCTCGCGCCAAACCGAGACAAAGAAAGGCACTTGGGACAGCTATCTGCCCCAATCTCCTGGTCTGCGTGCGCAGATAGTGGGTGAGAGATTCCTCCTAGAGACCCGGGAGTGGGTGCCCGTGTTCCTGGACAGAGGGGCAGAGTCAGAGGCCTTTCTGTGGGTCAAAACCAGAGTCTTGAGGTTGCCCCTGTGCCCCAAAAAGCAGCACTCAGGGAGTGAGTGGGAGCGAAATTCCCTACGCTCGAACTTTTCCATGCAGGAGGGTCGCCTCACCAAGAGTGAGAGGCAGCTGGCCGGATATCCTGGTCCGTGAGTGCAGATAGTGGGCGAGAGATTCCCCCGGGAGTGGGCGCCTGTGTTCCCGGACAAAGGGGCAGAGTCAGAGGTCTTTGTGTGAGCCGAAGTCCCACCTGATTATGCTAGGGCAGCGGTTCTCAACCTGTGGGTCGCAACCCCGGCAGGGTCACCTAAAGCCATCAGAAAATACATAATGCATATCAGGTATTTACATGCCGAATCATAACTGTAGCAAAATTACAGTTATGAAGTAGCCACCAAAATTATTTTTTGGTTTGGGGTCACCGCAACATGAGGAACTGTATTGAGGGGTCACAGCATTAGAAAGGTTGAGAACCAACTGTGCTAAGGGCTCTGACTGATTGAGCCTTACCCAGAGCTCTGCACTGAGTGGGAATAGAGTGGGGAGTTGCCAGCTCTTTGAGCCTCTTACTCTCCAGGCAGAGGCAGCAGCAACCCCATAGCTGGATCATCAGGCTACTAATTCAGGAAGGAGAGACTAGGAGAGAGGCTCCGGGAACACGGACTCTCTCATTGGCGGAGCCTGCAAATGCTAATGAGCCTTGACTGCCAACAAAACTGAAGCCCAATATATGACATCACCATAGAGACTTATCAACTGCAAACCTACCTCTACCTGAGCGTGCCACAGGGGCAGAACCCAGGGTACAGAGTCACCAACCAGGAAGAGGGAGAGAACAGAAAAAGCAAGAAGATAACCTCTCAAAATCAAGAATAATCCACAGACTTTTAACCTATCCCATTTTATTATATTTGTTCGTTTGTTTCTCTTCTTGTCTTGATTATTTTCTTCCTCTTCCAATTTGGTCGTTTAATTCTCTGCTGGTCTTACTCTCTCCTCTCCTTGAACTACACTACCGATAAGTGTTACATCTCCCATTATCTTTTCTTTCTTCTTCCTTTCTCTCTATGAGGGTTGCATTCCAAAACCCTTAACTCTCTCTCTCTCTCCTTTTATTATTTTTCTTCTTTTTGTGTTTTGCTCTTTCTTTCTTTTTTCTCCCTCTATATTAGTTTCTTCTTTTCTCCTTTACTTTTCCTCTCATTCAATCCTCAATCACGAACAAATTATTTGATCTGGGACTCAAATTTTTCTTTGTGGCCCCTTGGGGGTTTTTTACTTTGCTTTTTAAACTCACTAGCAGTGCTCCCAACCCTGGCTCTCCATTTTATCTAGTTCTTGCTCCACTAAATACAATAGTAATTTTTAAAATATTTTTCCCCTTTTTCCTGTTTCCCTCTTATTCCTCTCATCATATCTCTTAGTCAACCATCACCTAAAAGCAAATCATTTTATTCTTGACCCAAATTTTTTCTTTTTTGCATTTTGTGGGTCCATACCCCCTTTTTGCCCCTTTATCACTTCTCCCCAACTCAGGCCCTCCATTATAGGTAGTTTTTGTTCTATTTAGCACAATATAATTCACAGTTCACCACAAGATTTTCTCAAGAAGGAGAGGAGAGGGGAAAAAAGGGGGGGGGGAGAATAATAATATTTTTAATTCGTTTTTATTTTTATTTTTTTAACTTTTTATTCTTTATTAATTTTCATTAATACTATCAACAAAACCACTCTCAGATGCCAATAAGGAAAAGGAAATCGAATATCATGGATTCAAAAGACAGAGAGGTAGCACAGATAGATGAGAAAAAATCTATGGAGAAAAAATTTAATATATTGAAAACCTTGGAGCTAAATGACAGAGAATTTAAAATAGAAATCCTAAAAATACTCAGAGATATACAAGAAAACACAGAAAGGCAATTTAGGAAGCTCAGAAAATAACTCAATGAACATAAAGAATATATTACCAAGGAAATTGAAACTATAAAAACACATCAAACAGAGATGAAAAACTCAATTCACGAGCTGAAAAATGAGGTAACAAGCTTAGCTAATAGAACAGGTCAGATAGAAGGTAGGATTAGTGACATAGAAGACAAGCAACTTGAGGCACAACAGAGAGAAGAAGAGAGAAACTCAAAAATTAAAAAAAAATGAGATAGCCCTACAGGAATTGTCTGACTCCATCAAAAAGAATAACATAAGAATAATAGGTATATCAGAGGGAGAAGAGAGAGAAAATGGAATGGAGAACATACTCAAACAAATAATAGATGAGAACTTCCCAAGCCTGTAGAAAGAACTAAAGCCTCAAATTCAAAAAGCAAACAGAACTCTGAGTTTTCTTAACCCCACAAACCTACTCCAAGGCACATCATAATGAAATTGGCACAAACCAACGACAAAGAAAAAATTCTCAAGGCAGCCAGGGAAAAGAAAAATACAACATATAAAGGAAGGTCCATTAGATTATCGTCAGATTTCTCAACAGAAACTCTACAAGCTAGAAGAGAGTGGACCCCAATATTTAAAGTCCTGAAAGAAAGAAACTTTCAGCCACGTAACTATACCCATCAAAGCTATCCTTCAAATATGAAGGAGAAATAAAAACATTCACAGATACAGAAAAGATGAGGGAATTTATCATCAGAAAACCCCACTCCAGGAATTACTAAAGGGGGTTTTCCAACCAGATACAAAGAACAAAACAAAACAAAACAAAACCATAAGGAAAACGGGGAGGGGGAGAGGCACAAAGAAAACTAGATAGAAGGTGACAGAGGACAATCTGACTTTGGGTGATGGGTATGCAACATAATCGATTGACAAGATAACCTGGTCATGTTTTCTTTGAACATATGTACCCTGATTTATTGATGTCTCCCTAGTAAAATTAATAATAAAAAAAAAGAAATGTGAAATCTGCACCAAATAAAAGGAAAACCCTCCCAGTTTCTGTAGGATGATGTGGCAGCATGTGTGCATGCACAGATGATGACGTAACACCGTGTATACAGCAGAGCAGCCCACGGCCATGCCAGTCAAGATGTGGATGGTACAGAGGAAAGTTCAGTGTGTTCTGTGGCTCGCTAAATTCGAATCCGTGACCAATGTGTAACGTGCATATCGGCGCATTTATAATGAAGCACCACCACATAAGAACATCATTACTCAGTGGGATATGCAGTTGAAGGAAACTGGCAGTTTGGCGGAGAAACCCCGTTCTGGTAGGCCATCAGTCAGTGACGAGTCTGTAGAGGCTATACGGGATAGCTACCTAAGGAGCCCTAAAAAATCTGTGCATGAGCCCACATCGAACTGCACTGAATAGGTATGAAACTGGGAGAGTTTTCCTTTTATTTGGTGCAGATTTCACATTTCTATCGTATTTTGTTGCTTTCCTGTGTCCTGTCAATAGTGCACCATGACTTTACGGACACACGGTAGTCCTTACTAAATTCAGGTGAAAACAATGTAGTGTGATGATTAAGTTCACAACCTGGGTTCAAAGCCTGAACTTTTCACTTAGTAGCTTTTTCACTTTGAGCAAATTACTTAATTTTTCTAAACCTCAAGTATCTTTATCTGTAAAAAAATTAAAAAATTGACAATAGCACTTACTGATTATGATTTACTGTAAGAGCATACATAAAAGTGCCTGGCATGTGGTAAAGTGTTCAATGAATGTTAATTTTTTTTATCATTATTAATACAATCCTTTAAGCTGTTGTTGGCATTTATTAACTTTTATGTAACACAGGAATTATATTATCAAGAATTATATTATTTGGACATGTTGTACGCATTATAGATTGACAAGCCATAATAGAGAGAAACCCAGTAAGACTAGAAATTTGAGGCAAAAAATAACTAAAGTTAAAGTAGGCAGGAGCTAAGTGCCTGGAGATAAATAATTGGAAGCAGAGCCATTGGGTGAATGACAGATATGCCTCAAAAGCCCTAGAGTCACAATAAACAGCACCTGGAAACTGAACCTGCAAAGTGATAAGATGATACAGCTCTGGACACCTGATTATTAGAAAGGTGTTAACCAATAAGAAAGAATGGAAATCAGAAAAAAGGGCTCGGGGGACTAAAATTTGATTGAAGATTTTTGAAAACTAGACATATGTAGCACAGTGTAGTGAATCTGTCTCACAATATGCTTGTCAGGCTTGCAGATGGGAAAGGGAGAAACATTGAGGAAAGAGGTGACCTAAAAGATTACTGGGCAAATGTTCTCTCTAACCGAATGTAGGGGATCAATTCAAGTAAAGGAAAACATTTCAAATGGCTGCCTCCCTGCAGACAAGAGAGAAAAACCGTTTACATTCATCAGGACAATGCCCCAGAGAACACACGGTGGGTAATCTTCAGCAATTGGTGTAGTCTAGACAATGTAATGTCCCTAGCTAGTATGGAGCAATGCAAAATTGCAGTCCTCGCTGCGTGAGGATGCCACTATGACTCCGCAGAAAGAAGGGCCTGTCAAAATAAGAGTTAATATTTGCATAGTACTTACAGTAGTGCTTGGCACTAATTGTGTTAGAAATATTAGAATTTCTGAAAATATAATATTTGGCAACCAAATCAGAAATCAGTAGTCTTATTTCAGGGATGAGATCTACTTATCAACTGAAAAGGCAATCAATTATAAAATCAAGCCAAGAAAATTTGTTCAGAAGCAGTGTGGTTGCTGTGCCATGTCTTACTGAAATTATCGAGACTGGAGGTCAATTTGTATAAGATCTCCGTCCCCAACTCCCCTCAGCTAGCAGACATATCCAAAGTTTTAGAAAGAAATTCATACAAAATCCCACAAGATTTTCGTTTTAAAAGTTTTCTCACTAGAGCCTCTGGGATGCTTAGCCCTCTAATCTCTGTTAAACTTGAAACATTTGTTAAGTTTCCTGTTGACCACAAATTGTTTATTGCTTTGCCTCTGCTCAGCTGCCAGCACACATCTGTATGCCACCTGTGCCAGTGCCCTGGCAACCCGAGATCTGTCTCTTGACATCACCAAGAAGGACCACTCTTAACTATAGGAAACTCTGTTAGACTCTACCTCTGCCCCAGTCATTGCCAGATAGGTATCTACCTCAGAGAATTTTGGTTATTAATATAATAGGTTCTTTTCACTTCTAAAGAAGATCTCTCTTGCCTTCTTTCTTAATCCTTTTCCTCAAAGAAAATAGAGAACTCTCTGGCCCTGCCCCTCACCCTCCAATGATTATTTAGGAAATCCCATTGTCTAATGGTTGGCTGGACCAATTTGAAGTCATGCTGATAACCGATAAGTTTCCCTAGACATTCTTCTAAGGCCACAGAATGCCTACTGTAACTGTTTCAGACTGAACTTCCTGAAAGGTTTGTGTGGTAGATGCTTAGTCCAATCAGTGAATACTGATAAATGCCTATAGCCAAGACTTTGTTTACAAAAGATTTTCATTTGTGTTATCTCCTATAATTCTTACAACTATACTCAGTGGTGAGTCAGGGGAGCATTACCATTACTCTTCTTATATACATAGGTAAATATAGCTTTAAGTGATTTACATGATACCACACACACATTAAATGGTAGAGCCATAACTACAATCCAAGACTTTTGGATGAAAGTTATGAGCTCTTTCTCCTTCTGAAGTGTTAGTCTGATGTCCAGATATATAGAATGTAGTTTAAATTTCTACTAGATTGATCAGTTTTGATGTTCTTCTGATGCTTAGGTTACAATCACTTTCCTCATCATGAGATGAAAGGTTCTTTTGCAGTTTTTAATGTTTAGTGATTTGTTTTTTGTTTTTTGGTTTTTTTTTACCTTCTATGCAGTCGTCCATAGCCATATCGCAGTTCAATTTTCACGGTCTCACTGTACTGTGCATTTTTAAATTGTATATCTAATTTTATATTATAGCTTTTTCACTATATCACGGGATTTTGTGGTAGATAGGTATTTTATATATTTATTATTGTAATTATTTTGTGGTAAAATAAGCATTCTCTAGTCTAAAAAATTGAAAACAATATAAAAATACAAAAAATATTAAATGAAACACATTAAAAGAATATTAAATCATAATAAAATATGTAGCATATAGCAGATGAGTAGATAAAGACTTTTACATATGGAAAATGCAGCTATAGCTACTTCCATATCTGAGCTAGTTTGCCCACGTGAGATCATACACGGCACACTATTGGCTGATGGATGGCAGGTGACCAACCAGAGCACTGAGTTCTGTATCCTGGGCACTGATTGGCTTAGTGACTGTAGCATCAGTCTTCTCCATCTCCCATATAGCATGGGTTCAGCATCCTGCCTTGTCCATTTCACATCACTGTCTGATTGCTGCACCTAATGATGCTCTGCAGTGTTGTATTTTTGTAAAATTTTCATAAAAAATTGAATTTATTTCAAGCCCTACAATATTTCCCAAACATCCTGCTCCTTCTAAGGCTTCTGGCACTGAACCCAAGCACCAGAGAAAGATGTTTACCATCGCAGAAAAGGTGGAACTCCTTGACATGCTAAAAGAAGGGAGAAGCTATGTGGTTGTAAGCCACCATTACAGGATCAATGAATCTTTGATTTGCTACATAAAGAAGAATGAAAAGAATATAAGGACAACGGCAGCAGTGTCTTTTATCAAGACTGCGAAGAGGGTGGTAACTTCCTGCAATAAGACCTCTGAGAAGATGGAGCCTACATTGACCCTATGGATCAGTGACAGCAGGAAAATACCTCACTGGATACCAACACCATCCACACAAAGACTAAGAATGTTTACAAAACTTTTGCTGAAAGCAGTGACATTTGTGATGGTGATGAGGCTGAGGATGATGATGCAGAAGCAGGACCATCGAGTGCTTTGCACACCAGACCAACCCCATTCAATGCCAGCAAGGGCTGGTTTGACAAGTTTCAGAAATGCTTTGGCCTTAAGAGTGTTTCTCTGCATGGAGAAGCTGCCTCTGCAAATAAAGCTGGAGCTGAGGAGTATGTGAACAACACATTCAAAACCATTACTGAGGAAAGGGGCTATAAGCCTGAAGAGGAAGAGGAACAAGAGGAATTGGGGGTTAAAGAAGAAGAGAAGGTTGGCCTAACACTTGATCACCTCACAACCATGGTCAGAATGGCCAAAAAACTTCAGTGAGCGGCTCAAGAATGGGATCCCCAGATGCTTTGTTTGTTGCAGTTCTCAAATACAATCAAGGGTGGCATTTGATTTATAAAAACCTTCTCACTCAGAAGAAAAAGCAGTGCCAGCAACTCCCCATAACTACGTTCCTCACTCAGAAGAAGACACCAGTTACGCCTATGCATTTAGTGAAAATAGAAATTACAGGCGAGGGCAAAGATTCTGCACCACCTGATGAAGTGGCGCCTTCAGAAGAGCTGTAATGCTCTCTTGGCTGTGCAGTACATTCATCTCATCGTCATCACCTTCATCGTCATCAGTACTGCACAGCTAATTCATCATCAGCTTCATCATTCAAGTTGTAGTATATTCACGGGTGAGTACCCATATAGAATTTAATGTGTTGTTAAAATTACGTAGGTTTAAGAGTGTAAAAGGTGTTTAAGAGCATAGGA